>NW_013532534.1:6547888-6566212 GCF_000836235.2 Papilio xuthus | reverse complement strand
CAGCGAGATCCTGGTAGAGTGCCTGGTGCCCGACTTCCGCGGCAATCGAGAGAGCATCGCGACCATTGCTAACTGCGGCCTGGACGTGTTCGCGCACAACATCGAGACTGTGGAGAGACTCACACCCTTCGTGAGGGACAGGCGCGCTGGGTAAATACATTATAATATATTCTGGTTAAATCTCAAAGTAATTTCAAAATGACCAATAGATGGCGCTTTTCTTAACTAAGTTTTTTTTTATTAATTTTTCATAAATGAATTGTAGATGGCGTTGAACTGCATTTCTATAATGTTGACGTAAAAAAGATAAATTTTGGTTCCGGAGGCCTAAGAGTAGTCGTATTTTCCTTTCCACATTTTCATATACGGATACATTAGAAGGGGAATTAGATTTGACTGAGGAGGGAACACATCCTCGTCCGTCGATTGTGTATACCTATACGCGCTTGCTCATTTTACCAATTATGAATAATTTAAAATATTAAAAAGAAAATGTTAAAAATTTACGTTTGTATAGGTATCGTCAAACGCTGAAGGTGTTGGAGACGGCGAAGGAGGTGAACCCTGAGCTGGTGACAAAGTCCTCCATCATGCTGGGTTTGGGCGAGACCGATGAACAAGTGGAGCAAACTATGAAAGGTATTTATAATAAATACACAAAAATTGAAATCGTTATATGCTATTCAAACATCGTACGAGTTTGCGCAGAACACAGATTGACCTTGAGATTGAAATAGACAATAAACATTGCATTCAGCATATCATTTGACACTTTCGCATTTATAATATTGTAAGATAATATTAGCAAGAAGTAAGATGAGATATATTTTCCTATCTCTTCGACACAATAGCTGCAAAATTGAGATTAACGGTTAATTGTATTTTTCCCTCAGATCTCCGGTCAGCGGGCGTGGACTGTGTGACACTGGGTCAGTACATGCAGCCGACGAAGAGGCACCTCAAAGTGTTTGAGTACGTGACACCCGCCAAGTTCCAGCAGTGGGAGAGTCGGGGCGCGCAGCTCGGCTTCCTCTACACAGCCAGCGGACCTCTCGTCAGGTCCTCATACCGCGCCGGAGAATTCTTCATCACCAGTCTGCTCAAAGACAGGAAGGCCAAGACAAACTGATCACCTTCGCTCCTACACTCACATGGAACCTGAACACTGTGAAATTAGTATGACACACTAACGGCTTAGCCACCAACTAATGACTCATCATGGGTTTCTGACAACAAAATCTTTGTATAGAACATATCGTCATCATCTTTGACAAAACATTTATAACAGTATGATTAAAATGGAGTTTTTACCTTAGAAACCCGCAGTAAGAACGATAGTTAAAGACAGGGAGATGGTCAAACTAAATAATCGATCTTTAAGTCGAGGATATTTTTTTTATAAATTGCGATAGTACAAAAATGAATCGAATCAGTCTTAAATTAGATTTTTTGTATTGTTTTAATTGAAAATAATCTGAAATAATATTAGATTTGTTATTTCTATGTAAATAGATCTATATTTGCTTTAAATTGTAAAAGAACCACGATATTGTGATAAATGTGATTATATAAGTGGTAATTCTGCATACATTAGCGTTATCTTTGTGTATGTTTAGTTTTTTGTTAACATTTTAATTGTAATAAAGTTTCAATTGTTATAAAATAGGTATCTTTTATTAAATCCTAACAATTCAGCTGAAATAGACTTCTGATGATTAACTTTGTCACAAAGATGAAAAAAAACAACAGTAACTATTATAATAAATTAAATTAAACATTCAATCGTCCAAATGTGTGACGTCACGCTGTCGTCGGCGTCATTGTCATTGTTAATATTTTCATAGTTCAGAATTCAGTACCACAATTTACAAATCAGTACTGCAACAAAATATAGAGGTACGATTCTACTCTACACCACCGCGTGACGTCACTGAACATGTCATGACAGGTTACCGTTTTTTCGCGGGATTTCGAAATTGATTTTTGAAAACACAAAATGCACAATTTTTTTTCTATAAATTATTTTTTAATAAAAAACACATTGGTTTACAGATTTTTTTTTAATTTGGTACACAAGTCTATTGACTTGGAATGCGCACGGATACTCATTTGATCATTTTAATTCTTCATCATATGAATAGGTATTACTATAAGGGAATTTAGCGGTATTACATTTTAAAAGTGACAGTCGTTGGAACTATTGGTTAATTTTGAAACTGTTTTTTTTTAAATGAATTACAGACTTTTTTTTTTCTTTAACATACTCTTCATTGATGTATTTATCCTGTTGACTGTGTTTATCTTGTGAGAGCTTAGAGGAGAGCTCGTCGCAATGGCAAGGGCAGTGCGCACGACTGGCCGCAGCGAGAAGCGAAAAAACCAACACAACACAACCTGAATACCCAAAACATTAACTAATTTATACCGCGCCCTCTATCCAAAGGATTTAGGCAACTGAAAAAATGGATGTGACATTGCGAATATTGATAAAAAAAACAGTTGAAAATTGTACAAATATACCTGAAGTATTGATTTATTTGTGTTTAAATTATTTACGGCAAAGTTAGTTTCGTAAAAAAAAACAAATAATGACTATATCTGCTAACCTACATTGACATATTTATTAGAAAAATACCGCATCCTTGATACTGTGCCGTTTTCCTAAGTCTATGTGTATGATGCACGTATGGGTAGCAAAAGGAGCCGCGGGCGGACGGTCGGCTTTTTGTGAGTTCGTGCGACAGTAACCTCGCACACACAAGAGGCTTTCAAGAAATAAAGACTGATAAGCAATACAAGACAATAAAGAGCATCAGGGGAAGGTTTTCAATTAAGTTAGATTTTCGTTTGACGCAGAAAGTTCTATCAAATTACTATTATTTGACGTCTCCTTTAATTACGTGTAATCCTAATCGTACCAAAATATTTTATTTGATTTACCATTTTTTAGTGCCGACTTCGTTAGCGATATTTTTCGAACTACCAATGAAGAGGAAAAAATAGTTGCCACTGTTAAAAAAGGAAAAAAATCCCAAACGATACTTTATTGTTATACGTTATCTAGTATTTCGCGTACAAATCAATTGAATTAATGTATGTATGTCGGTGGGATGCAAGCGCAGTGGGCATTGGGCACGCGGCCATTCCCACGGCCACTCATCAAGTATGCGCGGCTCTGAATTTTGAGCGTTGCGTCGGAACGCAAACATGTCCCCGGTAAGCCGTTACAACGCCCACTTTATAGGTATGGCCGCAACACGCGCCTCCCGAATTTATCGCATTTGCCCGATTTGCTTCCAGTTGTTACAGCGCAGTGTGCACGCACACGCAACAATTTATTAGCTGAAGCAACGCATCCAATTTAACTGGAATTGTAAAACAACAATTTTGCTGTTAGTCTATATTGTCTGATATGTTTAGCTTTTTCCAATTACTTCATGAATTGGACCGGGCATCCGTGTTTGACACTCTTGTTCGCAGGAATTACCAGCATGTTTCTATACGCTTCTAAATTATCAAAATTTAAATACAGTAATGTTTCATGACTGTACCATTTTGTTAAGTAAATTTAAACCAAAGGCATTATGTTTTGAAAATTTCTGACGAATAACACCTCATTGATTTATGTCCTTGCTCAAGTGAATTGGCATCAAATCGACCTTGAAAGAACCTTGCATATAGTTACTTGTACTCTGCCAATACATTATGGTTAATTGCATTTCGTTGTCGCTAAGGCACCGCGCTGCAGGGGGCTACGAGACTATTTTAAAATATAATACGCTTTTATTTTTGGTGAATTCCGCGAACGCCTCTGGGGAGAGAAAGCTAATTTCAATTTCATTTAGTTCTGGCGCGATTCCATGCACCCGCCATAGATGAGGCGACCGCTCTAATAACAGAATTGTCTCTGGTCCTACATAAAATACTTTACTTATTTTCCAAACTAAGGTTGCTTCACAAAGAAACAATTGCTTAAATTTGTTTCCTACATTTTTGTAAGATGTTCATAATTTAAGCAATAGCTAAGGTGCCATTGAATGTAATATGTAATGATTTTAATAATAAACTGCTTATCAGTTGAGTAGTAATTATTCAGTTATTGAGTTGAGTAATTAGTATACGCTTCGATGATTTAATTAGTGGCTAATCCAGTTGTACTGAGTGAGGAGAACATTATCATTCTATAACTACGTTTATAAAGTATACTGCTACGTTTTAATTCAATGCAATAAGGATAAAAGAACATATCTAGTTAGAATTTTGCTCTTATCTTTTTGCAATTGATAGCTATGATGGTTAAATAGGTCTACAGCATGATGAATTAATAAGACAAATATTTAATTCGTAGTATATTTTCAGTTTATGTTTGGACGTGTCTATATTAGCATAATCTTTGCGGGCCTGCAGTTCGACTGGCGGGGCTCTCGGGAGTGTCCTGTAGGCACTAGGCAAGAGGCTCTAGGCACGAGGCAGATTACACCCACTCTGAACCTCGATACGCAATTCCATTCGTTGCAAGAGGATTCCGTATTTTTATCGCCTCCACTATTCGATGCCTCTCCTATAAAATTGGCCGCGGATCGGCCGTGGGATTTATAGACTCTATTGCCTTTACTGTAGACCTGATTTGTACGAACCTATTTGCTTAAGATAAATGTAAGGGTTTCCTAAAGATTGATACTGATCTTGTCCAGTCTTGCGATTGTGTATTTTTTAGAAATAAAATTTCATTGAATTTAAGAAACCATTGTTAATTTTCACAAGTAATAACAAAAACAAATTGCAGGAAACTAGTTTTACAAAGAAACTGAGTGCTTGTATATACGACTAGAAAAGATAATTTAGAAAAAAAGCAAGTTCCACCTTTCATTAAAGTTAAGGAAAGATTTTCCGGCGCGCGGCCGCGGCTTCGTTTGCATTTTTATTAGTTTTAATTTGATCGCTCGCTGCAGGCTGCCGAGACTCGAACGGTTTTGTCTACTGCAGGAGAACGATCAGCTTTTAAATACAAATATAAGTAAACTTCCGCGCCTTTCTCTAATCAAATCTAGATTGGAAAGTTTGCACGACTGAAACACAATATTTTAATCTTTCATTTTGTATGTTTAAACAAACTCTGTTTTATTAAATTAATATTTCTATTAAATGCCCTCCTTTTCTCTATGTAAAGCTAAAGTATGTTGTTCAACCAGTAAAGCACATAAAGTTAGGTTATATTAGGAGCTGTAAAGTATGAGTAAGCTGCAGGGATGCTCAGTCCGACCCTGTCCAATTTCACGCTTCAATGCGCGCTGTAATTCAGGAAATAATGCAGCGGGATGCGACCTAACTCTAAAAAGCCCTGCCCCCATAGTTGCATGCCCACGTCGTGCCGTAGTGTCGGATACAGCTGACAAATTGTCGGTAGAGCTTGTAGCAATTATCTTACTGCTTTATATTCATGCTACTATATTAATCGTATGTCGGAGTTAAAATTGTCATGTTGATTATTCTATCTATTATATTATATCCTAGACAATTCAATTTACCATGCATATTTAAAATTTTATATGAATATATTTTGTTTAACAAAAATATTTTATAGTTTATATAGATAGAGATCAAGTATAATATAAGCTAGAGAGTATTGGCATGAGATACTCGAGACTTGGGCGCCGGCGCCGTGTACACTGGCCGAGGCTAATGCGTCTGCGATTGCTTTACCATTGTGCAGGATGCTTAAGAGCTAAGGATAGCGAGAAATTTCTACAGCCATTGGATAACTTTCACTGCACATTCTAGATGTTTCTAAGCGTGAGTATAGTTTATTACAGTCAAAGTTGCAGAGGACTAAGGTAACGTATGCATATCACAAATATTTTTTTTTTAATTTTCTCTTGTGCATTCCTTATTAAATCTATATATGTATTTAATTCTAAGGTAAATAAAATAGGAATTGCTAAAGTTGATGTTGATGTTTCACAACTAATACTTTGGTGTCTACGACACTTGAAATACGAGGTCACATTTTAAAAATGTATATTAAATGCACTAATGTCTACGTCGTAGGCAATTCTGTAGCTATACAAACATTATGACAACTCAAGTCGTAGACGAATGCAGAATCTACATTTAAGTAGGTATTAAAAGATAAACTCTCATACCCTTAAGTAAGAAGAAAAGCAAAGATTACAGCTATTTATTTTGTAATCCACCTTTATCAACAGTGTTAAGGTGTGTCCACATTCTATCTTAAAGTACATCTTTTAGGTAGGATATAAAAGTTATTAAGGTGATGTAAAAATTTCCTAACTGTAATATAATATTTGAGAAGATATTCCTAAGAGCCGTGAGCGTCGGCTCGTGAAATTGGTCAGCGTCTGGACGTTTAATGCAAAGCCTTCGGGAATAAATGGAAATTAAATAAGTTCATATCATATAGTTACATGACTATTTATTAGTGAAAATGTAATAACAGTATAGCATATAATATAAATGAAAATAAATGTTACATGGGATTTCATTTGAGAACAGTCGAACTAGATTCGATGCAAACCGAGTAAGGAATAATTAATACCAACTAAAATTTTATAAAAATCCTAACAAGGTTGAAATTTATTTCAAACTGCCTTTATCAAAAGCTTTAGGACGCGATTTCATAAGTCGGTATCTGGGTCGTTCTACACCATGCGGGAAACCCCTGCATACGGGCTAACGACTAAGGAAAAAGATCGGCCTATATAACGCAACCATCGTGCGGGGACTCAGTTGTTGGGTATAATTCGTTTTAAGAAAAACTAAGGACGCAATGCATGCGCAACGCATACGGCCCAAAAGACTAATGTAATTGCGCCCTTATATTTAAAACGTTCAGCACAACAATAAAGCTCTGAGCGTAAGGTGATATTAAATCACTGATAATTAATACGACGTCTTAATGTAATTTAGCGGGAGCTCAAACTTGACTCCTTGTCTCAGTAAACAGTGCTGGTTAATCTTGATTAAGCGCACAAAGTCTAGCCGCTGCCTCCCTAAGTACATCAACGTCGTACGGGATCCAATATATTCGATAGTTTGTTGGCTTGGAAAACAAAAATAAACACGAAAATTGGGATTCCTATTAATAAGTTAAAGAGGTCTTAAAAGTGCTTTTGGTACTTCACTATTAATTAATGATAAATAGGTTGGTTCTGACTCAGTCTGGTTGGAAGGAGCTTGTTAGAAAATCTACTTAAGCTTAGTTACACGTGCATCTTGCTTTAGTACTTAAAAATAATGATATTGGAAAAGTTTCTATGAATAAGTATTGCAGTAAAATGTTGCAATTTGACAAGTGGTTTCTCAAGATGCAAATAGTTGGCGTTGGTCCGAATGCAGGATAATTACGCGGCAGTAGGCAGCTGGCATGACCGAAGCGAATCCGAGCTGCGCCGAGTGGCGGGAAAGTGCGGCCCGTGTAAACATGCGTCTGACGTCGAACGGGAAGTGCACACGTTACATGTCGAGTGCCCGCCGCGCCCGTCCGCCTAACACACCGATATGATGAATTATTGATAGTACACATATCTAAATCAATAAATATTTTATTTAATAATGCAGTAACGAACATACTTCTTACTCCGTTCTAAAGGGCCGTATCCACTGATCGTTTACTTTTCCTTTTTCTAGAAAAAAAAAACATAAAATGAACATACATTTACAGTTATTTGATTTTATAGCTTTAATATTTGATGTATAACGATAATTCACCTAATCTTGACGAACTTCAATAGAAGATACGGTGTAATGTGCGGACGCTTGAAGTGCGGTACAGCAGAGATGCTGACAGGTAATTGGTTGGAAAGTTCAACGGGTCGCAGTCGCAGGTCGCAATCGCAGTCGCAGTTGCGGATCCCGCAAGTGGCCTCGCCTGACGAGTGCACCTCATTAATATCGCAAATGATGCCGGAATGTTGCCAGTTGCCCTATATACGAATGTTGAAAAATTTTCCCGATTCTTTAAAATATGTTGGCAACTTATACCAACCGGTAATACTTCAACTTGAAGTGTTGTTAAACTGTTCTCGGTAAATACATTAAAAAGTTACTTGAAATAAAAAGAAAGTAATTGCAACTTAAGATTAAGAACGAAAGAAATTATTAGTCAGCCTCTTAACAAAAGGCAAAGAATAAGCAACCAAAGAATTGCCACTAAAGGCCTTTTTAACTACAATAAAAAAAACACTTGTACTGTACGAGTCTATTACTAGACAATCGTAAAAGTTTATCCTAAGATGCGCTAGACTGTAGTGTGTACATAAATATTAGTTATCGCTGTAACCAATTTGTACAAAATTGAAGCGAAACTAATTCACAAACTGATACGTTTTAGTTTACGATAGCGAATTTTGTAAACTATTCGGAAACAAGTTAGTTAACGAGGCGACTCTCACAAACTTGAGCTCGCTTCCCGTAACTTTGAACAACTTGGAGATCACTTGAAAGGGTCATAATTCATGCTCGACGATTAATTTCATAAAGGTATCGTTTAGTACACGAAATATTACATTTTATAAATTTAATCTACGCTTTTATTATAAAGATTTGATAGTTTCGCTTCGAAAATACTGCAACGATTAGAAAAATGCTAACACTGTTGGTAAGCTATACGATTTGTTACAAGATTTTTTAATTTCGCCGTTTCTTGGTTATGAATTTGTGGGAAAAACTACTTAAGCAAATTTTTATTTAATTTTTTTGCCAAGTTTAACTTTGCAAGGATTGCGATTGAAGGTCAAAGAAAAATAATAAAGTTATAAAGTTTGTTCATTATACATTAAAAACGCTAACTTATGTAAGACACTTGTGGCGATAACTTTTTAAAAGTTGTATCAAATTTCGACCGTATCTTTGTAGATATTGACTATATCCTTATATATACCATTAAAAATGTCTAAAAATAAAATAATGGGTATGTCGAAAATTCGAAGCCATTTGCGAGTTAAACATTATTTCTATTCGGTTTTTATAATACACCAAAAAATTATATTCATAAAAGCGACTGAAAACGGCAAATTTATCCAAAACCCACCAATAAAACAACTTTTAATCTAAAATATTCCTCTGGAAAGTCAACATTTGAACAACGACGCGTATTCGCATTAGAAAGAGAGAAAAAAAAGTTAATAAAACCAATATAAAATTAAGTCAACAAGCTTCTGCGAAAATTATTCATAGAGGACCTTCTGAGGTGTGAACAGGGACAAGGGGGGGAGCTGAGGTACGCGGGGGAGGATAATAGTCTTCATGAATTGGAAATGTAATTTGGATCCGTATATATACGAGCGAACAATTGTTTTCAGAGAATTGTTGCTGCGGATTTAAGTGATACACATTTATGGTGGGAAATGTTAACTGCGTCGTTTAGTCGCATGCGAAAGATCGAGTTAAGTGGCATAAATCAATCAAAAAAATTATTTCCTTTATATTTATTCGGACGAGGATATTTACCTTGAGTTTTATATCCGAAAGCGTTTGTGCGCTACTGTCATAACATTCCAATTCTAAGCGCGACTCATAGCCGCGTCTACCCTCTTCAATTTCATCCCGCTAACATAAAAACATTGACACTAGCAAATAAACAGAGGAATTACCTGAAATAGAGACGGTCCTAAGTGCATTTCGCGAGCGCAATCCCATTTCGCAGCACGGCCACGTGAGACAATCAAGCGCGCGCCGAGCGACGCGTCGCCGGCTGCTTATAGCGTACGAGACGACAAGATCACGATACGTCTACTGTACGTAATTATAGTAGTATGACTAAATTATAAGTATTTATCGCCACCACGTCACACGAAAGAATTTAAAATCATGTCGATAATAATCTTCACTTTAACAAAGGGAGAAATTTGGTAACCTAAAGTATGTTGAGTTAATTCGTTAATTATAATTCGATAAAGTTGGTGACAAATCAAATAGCAACATACTTTTAAAAGAGTCATATATCCAAAAAAATTCGTTTACTATAATATTTTACTATCTTTTTATGTATCTCCGTAACGATGTCAATAAGTCGTTGAATATAAAAAGGCTGTACCCCAGTCAACAGAGCAGGGCCATCTCGTCTCGTAAAACACACGCTTTACCGAGTTATTATACAGCGACGTTTTGTTAGAACGACCTCCCGACGCTCCCCGACGTTCTCCGACGCGTCGAATCTAAATTGCTGTAAATTTTATGACAACTATTTAGCAACTAGTGTCGTCGGCGTGAGGTCACTTACATTATACGATTTTTTCTTATCACAATTTTGTGTTTACGTAAGCGACCGAATTATTTATTTCTGTAAGGCCTTTATTAAATCTAAAATATTTTAGAAACAGTTCAAACATGTACTAAATATGTTGTTTTTAGGAGTTTTTTGTAGGTTGCTAGTTATCAATCCAATGTATTTAATAATTAATTTAATAATTTTTGTAACAATACATGAATATTTCTTTATAGAAAATATAAGAAGAAATTTAAATTCAATGCATCTTTTATTATACCAAACATCAAAATAAACACACATCGCTAAGAAACGTTTTCTCAAATTTTTCGCATTTCGGACTATTTTAAAATTCACGATATATTTTCTCGAATATCTTTGAAGAGATATTCTTCCACTAAAGTAAAAATAATGTCGCTTGAGAAGAATGCGTTGTGTAGAGTAGCTACAGGTAGAGAGTCGGATATCGTTAAACCGAGCGACGATCTCTATTCATCGCTGCGCGGCCTCTGGAGATTGGAGGGCTGTCGCCGATAGATAAACGCGCCTCACAGCAACTTGAGTGTACACTACATACCAAAATTATAGGGCAGTAAATTTATTACATAAAAATAAATTTAAATTGATATTTAGAAATTTGAGCTATTTGATATTATAGCTGAAATAGCGTTTAAAAGTAGTATAGGCATTGCATTGTGTGTCAATTCCCACATATGGTTAGGGTCATGAACTATCAGCATCTCAGTACATAAGCTTTTAGTTTGTCCTGTAAAAATAGATATATGCGAAGCTTTAATTTGCATCTCCTAAATGTGAAATTCGTTCTTCATTTATTTACATTTTGTAAGTCATCTTTTGATTGATAGCTAGACTTTAACTGTTTTAAAACCACTTGAAATAAACATTTTTTTTTCAGTGACCACTAATTTTGCAATACATTGTAATAACTAAGAACGTGTGCGCTTGATTCTAGGTAATTCTATTTTTAATTAAAGTTCAAGTTGGCGTGTAAAAAGCTCTGCGCGATGCAAATGAACGTCCCATAGGAAAAAAAGTATGGTATATCCTCAAGCTAAATCTATCAGGGTATAGACAGAGGATCTAATCTGGTTTAACGATTGGATAGCTCCTGCTCAGGGCAGCCGGGACACGAATCGATTATTTACTGCGATAGTTCCAACCTTATCGGTTTATTTACGTCTTAAGGGTAGCGTAGGGGTTGGGATATGGAAATCCCTTTTTAGACTTCAATAAATTTATGATAGAAAAGTACTTGGGATGTTTAGAAAACTTGATTCTATTGAAGTTTTTAGAGTTGCGTACTTTGTGTATTCAAAGGTTTCAGATGGTTTCTTGGAATCCTATTTCGAATTTGTTAATTTATTGAGTGCATGTAAATTTCTTTTTTCATACAATAGTATTGGACTTAATATCACGACTGCCCTGAGACAAGCCGAAGACAGGACGGCGTGGAGGCCGCTGGTCGACACGGCCGTTGAAGCGTACCAGGACAAGCACGACCTTCAGTAATGAAGAATACGAAGAAGAAGAAGAAGAATTACAATACTAAGTAATTAGATTTCGACTAGGGATTCCATTAAAATGTCAGTTACCTAATGTACCAATTTAACTAATCAACGTTTCTATCTGCATATTTGTGAAGAAAATCAGTTGTTATCTATCGTCATACAATCAATGTCGCATCCAGTGCAAACAGCCCTGTAATCAGACGATGTCGCGACACTCGCTTGTCTTCCAGAATTAGTGCACACAACGTAACATGAGGTTTGAGGTTACTCACTAGTAAATAAACCTAATTCCCTTGTTTATTCATTAACTAGTTTGCAAATATCTATTGAGAAAGTTGCATACTAAATATGCTACTTCTGGGCAAACGATTTGTTTGAAATAAATTGATGATATTGCAAATGAAACTGCGCTTTGTAAAGAACTCTAAAATAATAATTCAGATTGAAAATTTCCTTTAATCGCCGTGCCCTTTGATGTGTTCGCTTCTGTGCGCGCTTTACGCTAATTAAAATCCTTGCTAGTGATTGGGAGTTCGCGGAATGGGTTGCAATATAAATTGGACTTTGAATATGCAACGGTTTTAGAGGGTGAAACTTTTAGCAATGCTTGTTTCATCGCATCATATTATTGATGCTTAATAGTCTGGCACAATTCGATTGATGCAGTTATTAGTGCTCTTTAGCCTCTACACTCTACAATAATAATATTCATACTTTTTATTTTAAGTAAATAAACACAGGTATTTCTTATCCAATCTTCTAAACTTTTCCTAGACACAATACTATCAACTCGATCTGCAGCAGCATAATAACAACGGAAAGTTGCTTTAAAATTTTTATTCAAAATCGTTCCACCCCTTTCCGGTTAGTGAATAAATAGAAATTACAGTGGCAGTAACGATACATTCTCACAGAGTTAAGCTGCGGGGGCGGCAGGCGGAGCGGAGGGGGGGGTATTGCAGACTGCCTGACTACCTGGCTAAACCTAGGTCCACCCGCTGCCTATGGTGTTACTCTGTAATCAGCCATTCCTATGCAAATTCACTCGCTGAACCAACTATGGCTTTATATAAAGTCATGCACTCTTGTTACTGATGTTGTATTCGATGCGGTATTTTAATGCTATTACAATATCGAAAAGTAAATAATTTATGAAGTTCATTCTATAACGAAGTTGTAGTTAGAAGTAACACTCACCCGGTCATCAAACCCAATAATTGTAATGAACTCGTATGTATCAAAATGCTGACCATTTGAAATGAATCAAATGTAGTGTTCGCAATGAGAGTGTACGTTATCCTCAATGTTTGGAACGCCGTCGCTGTAGGAGTAAGTGAATTTTCCCTTTATGCAGCCACTTGACTCGGCTACAGAAGGTTTTATCCTTTGATTACACTTTGGTATAGTTTTGAAGAAACTAGATGAGTCCCCGCGCGGCCGATAGATGAGAATTGTTTCCGAAGTTTTCCTTTTGCCTTTCCACTATGTCGCTACGAAAAGCCGATCTACAGATGC
Organism: Papilio xuthus; assembly: GCF_000836235.2. Taxonomy (NCBI): domain Eukaryota; kingdom Metazoa; phylum Arthropoda; class Insecta; order Lepidoptera; family Papilionidae; genus Papilio; species Papilio xuthus. The sequence goes on along the minus strand of NW_013532534.1, from coordinate 6,552,943 downwards.
TAGTCTTTGTTTCGGCGATTCCTTTGCTATCGTTTAATGTTAGAAAGTTTCAGTATACTTACTAGTTTTTGATACAATGTTCACGAGACGCTTCACAACTAGATTTTATTGGTTTCTGTAAAAGAATTTCAATTACCTACAAAAACATTCTGCTCTTTTGTAAATACTTTCGTACACATTTTGTTTCGACGATTCTCAAAACTGATCCCAACCATAAATTACTTAAGACCGAAATAAATTATTTAAAAAAAAATAACCTCTCATATGAGAAGTAATACTATTTCAAGTGTGCAGAGAGTAGCTTGTTCTAGGACAGCGTAAACATGCTTAGTCTGTTTCGTTAGTCTGTGGGTGAGATGTAGTCGCGACACTGGTCACGTCGCCAGCTTCGCGTCGCGCCACCAAAAATAGTTGCACGAAACAGCACCGGTTGTGCCAATTCGCTTCATTAGGAATAACGTGTTTGTCCCGCTTCTGTCTCCGTGTCTCAGCTGCCTTTGTGACTTGTGCACTGGATGACACGTGACCCGCTTCAAATATTTCACAAGTGCTGAATGGCGGGAAAACAGTTATAACGCATAGACTAAATGTATATGTTTGACTACAACAAATATAGTAGTAAGTTAATGCTACAAGTAAATAAAAGAATTAATTCGGAAAGTTATTAACTACGATGAAATCTGTGTCCATTTTGAAACAAATAATACTCGTTAAATGTTTGTTTGTCCGAACTTTCAATTGATAAGCTGCGAAGGGTTGAAGTTATCGCGCGAAATAAGGAGGGTCACATTGACTGCTGCGACCAACTGGTGATATACCCGGTGTCAACTGTCATAGAGTAGATATTAAGCAGATTCACATTACAACGTTATAAAATATATATTACCTATGTCTTATACAAATATAATAACTTTAAAAATTAATATCGAAAATATTAAGTATTTTTTTTTTACATTTTGCTCCATGTTTTCAAATAATAAATTTGTTAAAACGTTGTAGTAATTGAAAGCAGTTTAATACAATAACTGCATGTTAACGTCAATCCTTTTTATATGATACTAGCTGTCGCGCGCGACTCCGTCCACGCGGGATTAAAAATAGATGTTGGCCGATTCTCAGAGCTACTCAATATGCTCACAAAATTTCATGAGAATCGGTCAAGCCGTTTCAGAGGAGTATGGGAAGAATATTATATATAAGATTTGGAGTCGATTTTTAAAATAAATTTCTCATTATTCTTGATCTATGACATTGGGCATTGGTCTAATATTTGCATTGGAAATTCATAATAATCTCATTACTCGGACGTACCGGCACCCTTTGATTGGCGAGGGCGGGTAATTCTGTTTGTGTCCGTCGCCGTCGGTCAAACGGACCTATTGATTTTTGTCATTAAACAATAGCCTTTAGTTAGCTCGGGTCATGTTGACACTTATTTTTATCGGCCTGTGCAAACTCTCCAATAAAAACATAATATGTTTTATTGATTTATACAAATAAAGAATTGTTGCAGTGTTGATGTCATCAATTTAATTTTTTATCTGTAAACAACTTCACACTCTAGTATCAAAGTAGAGAATAAAATTAAGAATAATATTTCGAATTTGTTAAAAAATAAAATTCCTGATGTTAGGTAAGGCACTAAGACAATTTTATCCATTAAAATTTCATACATCTATAGGTATGGTATAGTACACACTAAAGTTTGTTTTCTTTAGATTTAAAGTTAAATTATTTTTTTTCTCCAATTTTTCACATATTGTGTTTTGAAGTAAGCCTCCAATCTTAGGTAGAACAGCAATAAAATAATTTTTCTATTTCTTACGATGTGGCCGCAAGAGGCCGGGAGTTGGCGTTCGTTTGTTGTCTCAAAGACAAAGCGGCTTTCCTTGTCTAAACCTCAAACGATAAATCCATTGGTGTCCGGTGCAGCTTATACGGCGACCCGCTGCGCCAGCCCACGTTGTAACAAACCAACACAAAAACGAAACAATCAAAAATCACCCTTAATTGCATGCACTAAGGTCTCTACCAACTGCAAATATAACTTTGAAATATCGGAAGAAAACAAGTTAATTTCGATACTTCACTGTAATTTTAAACCTTAATACCTTCGTGATAAAGGTCATGATAAACGAATGTGTATCCGAGGATTATAGATAGTATTTGAATCGCAGCTACGTCTTGTTTGACTTTACCGCGTGTCGGATTTGGTGCAAATCGTTTAAGAAATATCCATGAGAAATGCAGAGGTGAATCTTACTATAGTTACAATAAAGAATAATAATAAGACAGAAAAATTGTGTATATCGAAGATTTCAGGGAAGTTATAATTTTTTCAAAGATTCAATATGGTGGCGAGTTACTTGATAGTTACTTCACAATTAGTAAAGGTATAAAGTAGCATAGTATTTATGGGCACCATGGCCAGTGTTCTGGAAAGCTTTATGGTCCGTGGAAGTCCGTTATTAGGCGCAAGCGACGTCACGTACATACATTGGTCGCGCGCAGTTTGTGACGGATTGTTGACCATGATTTGCGTACAAGCGTATGTTATGTTGTGGTATATATTGTGATGTATACATAGTTTTAACGATATATTGTTGATTTTCCATTTTGAATATTACTATGATATAGATGTATTTTATAAAAGCAAAGAAAGATGTATCATTGTTTTATTTTCAATTTAAATAAAAAAGATTTGATATGTTAAATCAGTATAAATAAACGAATCAATGTACGTCGTAAATACGAATTTCATAAAAATAATTCGGCCTCCACTGTATTGCATTAAATTAATGGCATGTAATTTTTTAACATAAAAATATTTTTACGTGTTTGATGATTTACGTTCACTTCCAGGCGACTGCGTAAATATCCGATCGCACTGGATACATATTAAAATTAAAAATTAATATTTATTATTTTACATTTGTACGTTCGAGATTTCATATCGCTAACGTGACTTCTGAATCTTTTCATAGCATTCTGAAAATCTGCACACACATCACACACGCTGGTCATTTTATGTTTTAGTAGAATCCTTTAACTCCATCGACCGCCATTTCCTTTAGATATGTACAAAATATCTTATGTACCACTTTACAATAAACTGTGTAAAAATCCTAAAAACTTATACGATATTAATTTGGATATTACATAAAAACCTTTCTGTGTTATAAAATAACCGCTTGAAATTAACCTGTCTTTATGTCGTAAACTAAAGTTGGTACGTTAACGTAAAACATTAACAATGAGTCAACATAAAACTTTAGTCGCCTCCGTAGCTTCTTGGGTGTGACATAAATCAAGGTTGCGAGTTGCTCGCGCCGTGTCGGAGCCGGAGCAGGAGCCGGCTGCATCTCTAAACTTGCGATATAATTACGACACTAGGGTGTCCATTCACTTGTACTTTCATTATTCTTATTACGTGTTTCCATTATTACATTTTAAACTTGGAATTTCCTTACTTTTCTTTTAGATCTGGCATCGATTATATTACAATTTTTTCCTTATATTGTAATGCTAAAGCTTTCGCTCACGACTCCGTCCGCATGGAATTAAAAAAAACTTGCAACAAGCCTATGCTTTCTTGCAGACTATGTTCTACATCTCTGACAAATTTCAACAAAATCCATTAAGTCGTTCCTGAGATACATTCTAACAAACATCCATTCTTCCATCCATCCATTCAAGCATTCGCATTTATAATATAGAAAGAAGTAAGACAAGATTTGAATGTTAATAGTCGTAGAAGACCATAAACCTACATCAAATTATAAATGAATTCATGAATTCATCGTGTCGTATCAAACCGTGGAAACATGCAAACAAACAAACAAACAAGCGGAGTGTCGACTCTGCAGTAACACGTGCCGGTAACGACTGCGAACTGTTTGATTTAAACACGCAACAATTGTGTCTACGACTTTACGCCGTAACTGTAGCCCGCGACGGTGGTCTACAGGTGATCATTTATACAATTAAATGAATTAAATGTACTGAATATAATAAATAATAGTATTTAATGATATATGTAAATAAACACAACACAGTGATTTTTGTACAAATCGTTGGCTTCTGAGAGATTACACATGGTAGAAAACATATTGTTACCTCTGTTTTATCAAAGATGATGAAGATGCCAAGGATGACGATACAACAATACTGGGATTTTTGTCCTAGAAACTAATTAAAGTTCATCATCATCATCATCATCAGCTTACTATACTTCCCCACCGAGGGGCTCGGAGCCTACCCTAAGTTAAGGGTGATTAGGCCATAGTCAACCACGCTGGCCAAGTGCGGGTTGGTTGACTTCACACATATCTTTGAATTTCTTCTCAGATATGTGCATCACGATGTTTTCCTTCACCGTAAGAACGTCGGATAAATGTACATATGTAAATCGGAAATCGAAAAACACATTAGTACATGGCGGGATTCGAACCCAGGACCTGCAGATTACAAGTCGAGTGCTTGACCCCTGAGCCACCGACGCTCTTAATTAAAGTTACACTACTTATATATGTATAACATAGAAGCAAAAGAAAATGAAAATTTATAATTTTATAATAAATGTAATTTTAATTTTGTTCCAAATATAATATAATGACGCATAAAAACAAATATTATAACCCACATAATAAAGTATAAATGTCTATTAAAAGTAATACTTATTTAATTTGGTTGTCTTTAAAATGTTCCGGGTAACAATTCATCGTTGGGCAAAGAAAACGCGAAGTAATGAAGTGGTATTTAACAAATAACTGGAGTAAAAGGAAGTAATACTTCGTGAAATATTCCAATGAAATATGTATTAAATCTGTGGCCGGCGGGATTAAGCCGCTCACGGAGATCTGATATTAACAGCCACGGCGGCCACTGCTAGCGAAGCGATCGCAAGCGAATTAATGGAACGCACCATTTAGACTACGCTATAAAGAAAGTTAGCTTACAACACTTAGTTTCAAATACTTTTATTTCTTTCTCCACAGTATGTTATAGTTTTCGAAGTCATGGCATTTTTTCATTTCTATTTTAAATTACACAAAT
>NW_013532534.1:6527992-6547574 GCF_000836235.2 Papilio xuthus | reverse complement strand
GCAAGCGAATTAATGGAACGCACTATTTAGACTACGCTATAAAGATAAGTTAGCTTACAACACTTAGTTTCAAATACTTTTATTTCTTTCTCCACAGTATGTTATAGTTTTCGAAGTCATGGCATTTTTTCATTTCTATTTTAAATTACACAAATTCACATTTTGTGAAATTTCGATAAGATTTATGAACATCGCAATGATAGCTTAGCTACCATTGTACGGTACACTTAACGCGAGGTGTGCGGGAAGCAAGGAATTTAATCTACAATGAAAGAAGTCAGAGGTTCTTTGTGCGTGACGTCCCCGCCCCCGCCCCCGCCCCACACCCCGCACGCTTCCGAATGTGATCTGAGACGTTCATTTCAGAAATCAGGATAATCGTTTTTTATTGATGCGGCTTTGCTTTATATTATACGTGAGATACAAAGAATCTAATTTACCGTTAAGAAATATTGTCTGCATAACTGATGCATATACTTAATAAATAAACGTAAAGACGTTCTATCTATACATCCAAACACAATTTTTTTTGTTTTAGTTTGGCATAGTCATTATAAAAGTTGCGACTTCTTTTGTTTTTCAGACTGCAACCTGAAGCAATATAATACTGAATAGGTCTAACTTTATTATTAATATTATAATTGCGAATTTTTAGATGGATGGATGGATGTTTGTTTGACGGTATCCCCAGAACGGCTTAACGGATCTTTATGAAATTTAGTACAGATGTAGAACAAAGTTTGGAACACATAGACTACTTATTAACTTTTTTTAATTCCGCGCGGATGGAGTCGCAGGCGACAGCTAGTACTATATAAAAGAAATACGTTGACTATCATTTGTCATATCCATTCCTATTCGGTATCCAAGTTTCTTTTCCTGACAATTCAATATGATCCCTTTGTTGGCGGTTTTTCGCTTTAATAAATGCGGCGGCGCCCAATCTGAGGTCTAATAATATTGTCACCTCGCCTCTTAGTACCCTGAGCTTTGAATGTTCACTTCTTCACAGGCTATTTAACTTATTATAAAATACATTTATTCAAAAGTAAAAGACGTATCTTTTACAATGGAATGTAATTGACTTGGAATTTTTAGTCATCAATGGAATACTTTAAATTTTAGACAAATAAACAAATATTTTAGTATATTTTGTTACATTAAAATTGCAAAATAATTGTAAATCTAAAATTTATTATAACATTGATTTAAAGTTTATTAATATTTAGTTTATTTTCTAATGAAGACATTCTGAACTTGAATTGGTCTCAAATTTAAATTTTACTCAGAATTAAAATCATGTTTCGTATAACAGTGCAAATTATATTTGAGACAGCAGAGCAGAATATCTTTAACAATTCTATTTCAATTTCAACTTCACCAACAATACAATATTATAATCATAAATTCGGCAAATTTCAGCGAAACATTGGGTCGAGAAGATTTAATTAAAAATATTGTAGAACCGCTCCAATCAAACAGTTCGTTTGCTTTTCTAATGTAACATAACAAGCACTCTTAGTTTCATTATTACAGTTAATTCAGTTATGTTTACAATTAAATTGTCTCACAGAACTATCTCTATAAAAAAATAACCTATGTGTTCTTTCAGATTATGTTCTACATGTAAGCCGAAGTTTCAGTGAGATCCATACATCCGTTCTTGAGATACCTTCAAACATCCATCCATCCATAAAAACATTCGCATTTATAATATTAGTAAGATAGCAAAAGTGAACCAGCTTCTTTCTATAATTTTTTCGTAATTAATATCACAACAATTTTAGATATGTGTACTGCAAATGTTGTATTCACACATTTAGCGATGGGCTATCCAATCGACGAATCCTGGTTATTTTCCATCAAAAAATCAATTGAATTATGGATTAATTGTCGTTGTATGACTAAACGTATATACTGATGAGGATATTACGAGTCTGGAAAAGTTAATTTACTGTATCTTAAGGTAATCGTTTGTTGTCTCTGACCGGACGGGGTATTAACCCGCGTCGCGCAGATTAACTCAGCGTCGCGTCGTGTGAGATATTGTACCATTAATCTGAACGATCGGTAGCTACACAGAAATTACATCTCCCTGCTTATACAGACGCCGGTTACTGCTTGGAGGCTGGCCTTGATAAATTTCCTGTGATAATACTTTTTATTATTTAAATCAGATTACCAAACACATTATTTGTTTTATAGTGATTGATTTAGTGGAATTAAATCTGAGAATTTTTATAAAACAAAAACAACTCAAGTAGTCCTTTTATCTTTACGAATATTAGGACAGTAGGAGTAGTGAACATTTTAGTAATTAATGCCGTACCTAAACTCTGACGTCTAGATATTTTCTTTTCAATCAATAATGTAGTGCCTGACCACCAATCCATTTTATGTTACGCGATGATGTTGTCAAAAACGTGTAATTTAACAAATATAAAATTCAATTTATGATTGTATATTTTAAACTTTTGCGTGCTTAACTTCTGTGTATAAGTTCCCTATCGTATCAGATTCTAATATCCTCTTAAAATATTGATTTGCCATCGCATCGCGTCGTTTTTCGTTTTTTGCCAGCATTTTTCCCACATGGTTTATAAATGCAGATGCGATTGGCTTTAATCTAGATCGGCGTACGGATAGACGCACGTTACAATATTAATTATTCATCGGGTCGAGCGTATAAAGCAATTTCACGGTTCTTTGCGCGCGAATCATAGCGCGCGGTACACAGCGATATACAGGGTGGCCCCGGCGGCCGGGCAACGGATCATTGCTTTTTGTTTCCATTTTGTTGCCGTTTTTTTTACAGTTTTATCGGTTTTGAGGTTTTAACTTTTGTTATATACCTAGAATTTCATAGGACCTTTTATATAACTAGATTTAGTACAACGAATATTTTATAGTTAATTACTTCAACTAACAGATAGTTTCCTATGTCTGTAATTGTATTATATCAAACCTAAAATACTATTTCAAACGCTACGTATCCGTGGATATTTTCATTCTCTATTATTGTTAAAGCTTCAGTAATCTGCCAATGTGATTAATCGCTACATTGTACATGTTTAACTTGTGGTTGTAAATCACCTGGTCAGTGAAGCACATCGTTGCAAGAGTCGGTGGTATCCGACTGACCGTTGTGACGTGACACAATCCTCTAGACGTTGCTACGAAGACTGCCTGTAGTGGTAGAATTGTATTGCTTATTTGAGATACAAATTATTTACTATACTTACGATTACTACTACTGCATGGCAAATTATGTAAGGTGATAAGATAAAGTTGGAAAAAAAAGAACCTCACATTAAACAAATAGTAAAACTGGATTTATTTCGTTAATAGTATTGATACCAACTTTTCTTGTGTTCCAGCTGTAATTTAAATGTAATTTTATATAGTTAAAATTATGATTATTATACAATATTTTTCGTATATCGGATCACCCTGTATCAGAGCTAAACGCGATCGTAAGCCCAAACCGCGCGATCAAATTTGCCGCGTCAGCGCGTTTGCGATGCGCTTTTACATCGCGCTGGCTAATTGTCGTTCACTAATGGAATATTATTGTACAGTAATCACGCCTACATATTGTTACTGCTGCAAACTCTATAACTGCTTATGGCTTCAATATCAAAATCGATCATTTTTTTTTATAACAGAAGGGGGCAATAGAGCACAGATGGACATCAGCAATACCAGAGGAACCGCAGATGCGTTGCCAGCCTTTGAGATAGTGATAAGCTCGCTTCTTGAAGGACCCTAAGTCGTAGCGGTTTGGAAATACCGCCGAGGACAGACCATTCCACAGCGCTGCTGTGCGAGGCAGGAAGTTTCGCGCAAACCCGGTTGTGGATTGCCAGCCATCGAGATGGTGTGGATGGAACCTGGCGGTCTGTCGTGTCGCATATTTGCAGGTTTTTTAATAAGTAGCTATTAAAATGAAAGGGTGATCGCTTGTATATATTTAGTGATCTATCAGTTAAGTAACAGTTAAATGATTCAAAGTAATGAATGTTCTTTTGGTCGAAACAAAGATGAATTTGATATTAATTCCATTATTTTTTTTCTCGGTTATTTTATACCATCATTGTGAAGAATTATTTTTAAATGGTACAATAATTTTTACTTAACTTTCGTCAATTATGAATATTCAAAAGACTTAGGCAAGGTGTGTTTAAAATCGTTAATTGACAGACGGGATTTTGTTAAACAAACGCCGGGAATTTCGGCAGCGGAAAGTGTCTTCATTAACATTTATATTAATTGAATATATTGTCGCTTGAATTCTGAATGTTTCGCCCTGCGAGGATTATGTTTGCGTGATCGCTGAGGCGTTGAAAATACCCTGACTGTAAATGCTACAGAGTATATAAGAAAGGATAATAAATTAAAATTACACTATACGTTTCAGGATTGTCCAACAGATGGCGACGTTAACAAAAAAGTTAAAGTCATTACAAAACATTTTTGGGAAGTCAACAAAAACCTCTATTGTGTAATATTCATACGCCTAGTTCTTTACATAATATAATTATGTTTCTATTTGCATGTTGTATGTCTTTAGTATCTTGCTACTGTGTATTTCAAAGCTGCAATAGTGTGTCGTAGTACTGCGGCACGCATTAAGCCTTTTCAATATGAAAACGTCGGCTCCGTTATTTTTCCGCTTGGAGAATTTTTATTTAATTACTCGCCGCGGCCGCGGGGAGCGAGCTTTTTTTCGTTTCATATGAATTAATTCCCGGATGCGGGGTGTAACTTGAATTTGAAAATCATTAATTTATAAATGACAAAGCGGTAAATGACTAATACAATTTAAAATATTCCGTACCAAGTTCGATATTGGACGATTTTGTTTCGTTTTATAATAAAAAATAAACTTGAAATGTCCTGGGCGTGACGTATAAAATGTTTAGATCTAATATTTACCGCAAAATTGTTCGAAAATCTTTGATAAAATACATGTCATCTGGATTAATAACATTGAATCTTGAACTCAACTAACTTCCCCACGTACATGCATTAAAACGTTAATTATACTCCTCAAGCTAAAATAAAATTGTACGTACATCGAATTTAGAATGGCAATATATCTCATACCTTCGTCTTTATCACTACGTAATTTCGCTTCTAGAGTTTCGCTTATGTTGTAAAACTTACCCTCACTGGGGGAAAGGGCTGGGATGGGCACTGTTATGGAAATTTAATTATTTTACGGTCTAGACAATAAAACACTAGATTTGTAGGGAGGTGCGCATTGCGAAGGCGGTTCTAATTTATAGCACACTCGTTTAATTCTTCGCGGGGCTATTGGCTGGTAGACATTTGAATTTTATTACTTTTTAATTTATTCATGTTTTAAACAGAGTTACAAAAACTTATGCCACATGATTGTTAATGGCAATATAAATCATCTCTCGAATGATATTTGTTTATAAATTTCCTATATTACTTAGGAATAGCAAACTGGTACAAATGACCACTTAGTGTTCGTGCATAGGTCAGTAAGCCAGTGCTTGTGACAGGCGAGCGGGTCAAGCCGCAGCGACATCTTGCGGTTGCCGGAGCAACATTAAGGCGTTGGTCAACCTTGGTCTGACTGTTACTTGTATATAACGTATCATTATATTATGCGCAAGTCTAAGCAATACGTCATTTAAACAAAATTATTGGCAATTGTAACCATATAAGATAAGAAAAGAGTACTCAAAAGTACTTTTTAATCATTCGTTCATCATTATATTCCTAATAAGGTAGACAGTTTTAGGCAAATCGAATAAGTAAATTGTATCCCAGATCTATTGCTGAGTAGTAAGTGATTCTAACCACTAGGTTACGAGGTTATTTCCAATGTCCACGGTTGTGTTATAGTTTTAATTAATTTCTGTGGGAAACAGTATCAGAGATAAACTCGTTAGCAAAGGAAACCTCATTGTTCTGTAGTTTCCTCGTAGTTTAATACTTTCCAAATTAAAATACATGTGAACTGTGACCATCTCATCAGCCTTTCCCGGACTATAAATAGCATGTAATTAGCCGCGAGCTTGTTCCCTAAATTACGAGGGAACGAAGCCATCGACTGGAGTCGGAACAACTTTTAGTTCGTCGCCGGATTGTGAACTAACTTCGGGACTCGATTGTAAGGTATCTCAAAGTAGGAATGCATTCTGTTCGACAACGAGTGCACGAAACAACTGGATGTGGCCATGTTAAGGAAATTTTGAAGAGTTTCATCTAATGAAATGTAACGTTCTAAATTTGTGGAAGTGAAGTATTTTACTTAGTATAGATATATAGAAAGTTGAAGTCAATTAAGCGCAAAATACGTGTGTATTTGTCAATCTGTACGTATGGACAGCTTAGCTTAGCACTTTGCCAAATATATTTATTGAATAAACGATGACGACCAACCACCGCATTTTTATTTTTTAAAACTTTTATTTAGCAACAACTGTATTTTTTATTTAAAACGATAAGTATTTAAAGCGTCACATCCAGACACACATATTCTCAGCTGCAGCTACTTCTGCTCGGAGTTAGCTTATTAATTTGAAATTCAATTAAGCAGCTCACAGTTTTGTTATCGCCGCCCAAAATTCGGTATTGGTATATTAATGACGTTTTAAAAGTTTAATATTTGCGATGCAATAAGACATATAGTAGTTCCGCATTCTGTATACAAATAGCAGCGCAAAATCTGTCTCTCATTTTTTAAAAAATCAGCTAAAAATTAGACTTTTTTTATACTCGTTTAACCAAACAATTCGCTAATTATATTTGCAAAGTTATACACTGCAAGCTTTAACAAGCAGTGTCGAATGTATCGAGCAAAAGATATGTTTTATTAAAAATAAGCAGCTTACGCGCCGGCCGTAAACAAACGAGCAGCCGTCGCCATCGCGCTAGCCCGCGCCTAGTTAAATAAATGCAGTGTCAAATGATAATGTTAATCCTTCGCATGCACTGCCCCCGGCTCCCACGGGGTTTACCCCGGCTCACACGGGCGGGTAAACGCTTCATAACGTGGCGTTTCAACCGCACGTTAATTTAGCCTCTAACTTTTAGCGACACTGAAATACAGTTTGAATTGTTATTGTTAATCAGGTTAGTGTTTTACTATGCTCACTAATAGATGGCGCTGTTGTTAATTGAGTACTAAAACCTATAGTACATATCTTCACATTTGATACATAAATTACTAGACGGAACAGTCGCGTGTTTGAAAAACTCTTTCGTCCAAAAAAGTCTCAATCAACCAACTAAATGAGAATGTTACTTCATCACTATGATGATAGTGAGATGTAACAACAATGTAGACATTGATCATGTTATAATAGTTTAAAGTTGTCGTAAAATAAACGCCCGTTTAAATTTGACAAATCAAAGGAATGCGCGCAAAAAGGGGTGCGAAATGACACGTGTCAGGGTTCCCTGATTGTGCGACCGCGTGTAGTTCACCCCACGCGAGCGGCAGACAGCCCGCCTGCAATTAGATGCCGAATAAGCTGATTTTGAGCCGATTTAACAAGTATACAACCCTCGCGACATAGGTTCCTTTGATTTGTGATAGACACACGAAGATACGTTGTTAAAACAGTCGTGATACAGCTCGTTGAAGTGAAGTGAGATTGTTTTAACCTTTTAATAGTTGAGACTAAATGGATGTATTATAGTATTTGAATGATGTATCATTCAATCTTATCTGTAATTGCACAGAATCTGCAGAATTCCGTTTATTTTCGTTACTGAGAGATTATACTATTAAACATACAAAATGTCGACTTATATAACAAATAATATTTGTTTAGTGCCAGAGATTAGTTCTTAAAGATTGTGTATATGGTCGTTGTCGACATAATATAGAACGAAGACTGCTCTAAATCTCTACGTTATTATGGTGAAAAGAAGTATATATTTATAACTATATACTTTTACTATATTTTCTATTATAATATTTTTTCTAATTTACAAAGACAAATAGTAGCAATTTTGTAAAAAAATAAAAATAAAAGAGGCAATCACAGCGTTTTTACAGGTAATTATTTGGTATAAAAGATTGTAATTTCGACTTTTATTATGCACAATGAACAAATATGAAAGTCAGCCTAAACATACAAGTAGGTCATTTTATTTATGTACAGATAAACATTTTGTGAGCCAACAATAGCGGGGTCCGGCAGCTAGTTACCAATGACCAGTATAACTTGAGCTTCCTCCTAATTTACCACTTGAAAGGTTACAATCATGTTGCCAAATATAATTTTGAATATTCAAACTATGTGATTCTATTTACTCTTCTTAGCTTTTAACAATTCTCAATTATAGAGATTTATTTTTGTAGTATAAACTAAAAAATGATAGTTTGTTACCCGTAATTTATTGGGTCACAAAATCTTTTTGAAAATATTATATATACTAATTAAATTAGAGAAATTAAGAAGTAAGAGGTTAGCGTGGGGATGTTAGAGAATGGAAGAATCACATGTTACAAGAAGAACTTTAGTTATAAGTTTGGAGAAGTACACCGGTAGATCTAGGAAAAAATTGGATGGCTTGAGAGAAAGGTGTCATGATGAAGGAATGACGACTCATATGACAGTTGATAGGTATGAAGGACGAATACTTGTGCCCCGACCCTACGTAAACAAACCTCTTTTGTTAAAACAAATATAAAAAACACAATTCATAAAGTTAGTTTGTATATGTTATTAATTTTAATATCAGTTAATATAAAACAACAGTATTAAATCTTTAAAAAGGCAAAAGGGTTCAAAATAAGACCAACTTAGTCGGTAGATGTAAGGTCACGAATTTCATTAGCAATATTAAAAGGGCTGTCCCGAGGGAGCCCAAGGACCCTTCCCATTGTGTTCCAAAATCTCTCGACCACTGTAAGCTGAGCCCTCCGGATCCTGACGTCTAAATATAAAAGAATTATGTGAACATTCACTGTTTAACATTGTGGACTTATTGTGCGACTAAATTGAATTTAAATTGACTTCGGTATTTGATAATGAAATCTCGCTTTAAAAGGTTAAGTAGACAGTTGGTTACAACATTTCTTTATTATGATTTTTAGTTGAAATTGTTTTCTTCGTACACTTATGTTGGGAACAACAACTACACTAGATTGTCCACTGTCTTTACTCTTCTTGTCTGCATGATTTTATGCAAATATATATTTTTTTTATAACAGAAGGGGGCAAACGAGCAGCGGGAACACCGAGGTGTTTAACGACGCCCATGGACATCAGCAATACCAGAGGAACCGCAGATGCGTTGCCGGCCTTTGAGATAGTGATAAGCTCGCTACATGAAGGACCCTAAGTCGTAGCGGTTTGGAAATACCGCCGAGGACAGACCATTCCACAACGCTGCTGTGCGAGGCAGGAAGTTTCGTGCAAACCGAGTTGCAACGAGGAATAAGCTTGTAGGTTCGTTTTAAACATACATTAATTTTAATAAAAACTCTCATTTCTTTTTTAGTTAGCCTTCTTCGGAGTATATTTTTACGAGTCAATTCTCTATGCGATGTGCAAATGTGAAATGTATATTTGCAATTTAGTTTGGTGCAATTAGAGTGAATTCTGTCTTGACACAAATTGCATTAGAGCACCGCAAAGCTCAGACGCGTCTGTATTTGCTTTGCCTCTCTGCTGTTTAATCTTATCTTTGTGAAATATATAATATACCAAACTTTTTGGAATTTAATTTTTACCTATTCTCGTATTCTTTATCAGCAGCATGCTAAATATTATATCTTCTAGCGTTGATTTAGCGGCAGTAATGTTTTCGTATATACTAAGATGAACATACACTTTGTTGATAAACTTTTTAGTACTTATTTCTTTTTATAAATCATATATACAACACTCTACTTATGTGCTAATAAGTCATTATATATAGTTAAATGCTAAGCTTAATAAAGGGCACAACAGTTAATATTAAAAGGAAAGAATATTGATACGTATAGAAAGTAATTTTCTGAAATCAATTGTATCGAAATCAGTCCTGATTGACAGCTTCGTTAAAACTAATATCGGATTAGTCGTATATCTCAAATGGAATCTCTACTCAGTGCGGAATAACAAAATGTTTATTAGATGTGCCTTGCTTATCGATGACTTTGGCAAGGGTGAGATTTGTGAGACAATAGGGGTGTTGTGGAACATACATGTTGTCGACATTATTGATTTTGTATTATTTCATAGTTGTTTTTATTAAAAAAAAACAAATGCAATTTTATTATATAGTAACATTTAATCAGTTTTGTATATTGTTAATTCTATATTTTAATTATACTCAATAAAAATAAATACTTATAAAAATAATATTTATGTTGGGCATATACAGGAAAGTACAACCCATATTAAGTTCAGCATATCTGATAGCTTTTTAAAACGAAAAATTCAAAAACAATCAGAACAAAAATATATCTGTCAAAAAACTTAACATCCAAATTGGGCGGGAGCTTTACACTAGAATTTTTTTGTTGAACGCATCGATGAATTTTCCGCTCACCTTTCCGAGGTGAAAAAAGTGTAAAGGGAATCAAACGAGCGCACATGAATGGCCCTCACAATGAACAATTTGACACATTAAGCGAACAAAAAACTAAAAAAAGTGATACAATTAGTGCTCTCAAAGTCGAGCGGGTAGCCACACAAAACTGACATAATAGGACACTCCTCTTAATACCTCTGACATTTTATATTTAAAATGTAATGTGGAAAGAGAATTTAACTAATTTTTTACTGTGAAAATAATCACCATACAAAGAAATATAAGCTTTTTTGCGGTAAAATTACTTACCGCTGTACTTTTACAGTTCAGTATAACTGTTTCTTATGTGTTAATTATTATTAAAAACTGAGCTGTTAATATTTTATATTGTAAGTAAAATTATAAACACCAATATACCACCATACCATACATACCATTATACCACAAAGTACCATAATTAGTTTGCGTTTCTCCCATGTATATATACATCGTGGCCACCCTATATGCCGCTGTGGCACGGAAGTGAGTATTTAAATTTCCATTAGGGACAGAATCGGGCTGAAAGTTGATAATTGGTGTCAACTGAGGCACTCAATCGTCGTCGGTGGCAACTTCTATTTCGTAACAATGGAATACTTTCTATTGATATTTGGGTCGACTATTTTGTACCATTCGTATTTTTTTGTGGATAGGAAATTCACGATTTTTTTTTCAGATCAAATGTATTTTACAATAGGTTTTATTTACTAAAATTTATTTAGTTTGATCTGTTACATATATGATTCTTGAGATAAATTATCATATAATTCTAACTTTATTGAGTAATTGAAAATTATCTTGTCTTCACTTTCATTTTTACTGTAATTCAATTTCTTCAAGTTTCAAAGTCAAGTATATTAAAGGGTGTTTTCTTAGTCGTTTTCAAATTAGCAAGTCACGCCTTCGTGTTAACAATCTGACACTAAGCTCGCGACTCGACAGACCCCTTGCCTTGTCACAGTTGAAAAAACCTCTTGAGGTTGCATGCAAATTTGTTTTCTTGCAAAAAATAAATGGCCAAGTTTGCACCAACCGCCGCACGCCGCCGCACGCCGCGCTGCACGCAGAAATGGAAAACTTTGCCTTCTTGAGCAATATCGCGATATGTATTTATTTGTCAAAGATTAAGTCAGATGAGATAGTAAATATCAGTTACGTTATCACAACACGTAAGGCTATATTTATCCTGCTTTGGTATGCCTCAATCAGAACAACACTGCCGAGTTTCCAGATGATGTTTGGCTGCTATAAATTCTTTCGAAAATAAATTGGTGGACTCAATTTAACAGAATATCAATTTAGTCATATTACGTGTTCTCTCAGAGGCTTTTCGGTTTTAGTAAAATATGAATTTTGGCCCACAGGTTTACTTTGCAATTTTTACTATGTTCTATGACGTCTATTCATGGCTTTTAAAAACGAGAGGAGTTTGGAGGTAAGCCGGCGGCGGGTCGATGTAATTTAATTCCATGAGTGGCCTGCCCGCCGCCGTGGTGATTCCTAACAGCCTAACTTTGACACAACTTTGATAAGGTTTCAGGCCAATTACTGTGGCCGTGAGTTTCTTTGCCAACTGTTTGTTGTTTTTTTTCACATGTTTGGCATTTCAAGTATGAGGCTGCGCTTTTCTTGTTAAATTAATACCGTTTACATCCTGATACACGGGTAAGTTTTTTCATGGAAAAAGTAAAATGGAATTTTGTTTTATATTGTACAATTTAATGATTTACCCGTAAAAATTCTTGTGTCCAATTTTTAGATTGAAATTGTAGAATTGTGCTAGAGATGAACATTACCGTGCGATGTTAAAACTCGGGTTTCGTTTTTCGTTTAATCTCGTGTTATCCGCTCGAAGGACCATCATGCACAAGAGAATGCTTCGGGATCTCATCTCCGTATGAAGCGACGTTTATTTTTATTATTTTGGTTCGTCCTAACGCTGCAGCGCGGCTCGCGGAAATGCTCTAATTTATTTGTTGCTCTGATTTAGGAAATTGCAAAGTGAATTTTTATGAAACATTTTAAATAAAATGTTCTAATTTATAACGAAAATTGGAGATTATTTTTAAGAATAGAGATAACTTATGTTTTAACGCGTTAATTTTTATCTTTTTAAATTATAATAAAGGTTTAAATTCTTCTACTGTAAAAAATGCTTAACTACTTCGGATGTAGAATACAGAGGTGTATTGCACTCTGTACTTCGTGAGAAAGATGTTTTGAACATAAATCTGGGTAAGTGATTTGTGTTAAACTGACTCTTGGGTGCACAACCCTTGGACCAGGACATCGAGTGGGTAACAAGCTGCGATCGGTGTGAATCGTCCCCCAGGTAGCCAATTAGCTTGTAACTCCCTCCGATCCCCTCCCCCCGCCGCGCTGCCCCGCAATCCTCCCGCGCTCCGCCGCGGCGGCGTGCCTAACGAGATGTCAAACTTTTTGCCGGCCCGCCCCTTTGTTTGTTGTCGGACCCGACAGAGCGACTTTTTGGCTCTGGCTTTCGATTTTTATTGAAATACTGCGGATTTTTGTGGTGCTGCATGACAAAAATAAATATTAAACGTTCCTTTTGTGTAGCAACGTTTATTTTGAAAGGGGTTTGTGACAATATCGTGTAAACTGAAGGAAAATATTGTCTATCAAGGTGCTTTTGTTGAACTAAAATTGTTCAAACATATTTTTAGAATAAAATTATTTTAAGCCTACGTTTAATTTAATTAATTGTTCCAATATATCATAAGAAAAAACTAAATGTCGGTATAAAAGACAAATGTGTCACAGTTGAAGTCAATAGCAACTTATCTTGGAGTCAGTCGAGTATGACAAATCGAATTGTATGAAATATAAGGAGGTCGGTCGCGGGCTGGTGTATTCAAACAGGCGAGCCAACGAACCGAGTCGGTCAGCGCGGCAAATTGCTCACAGCCGCGGCGGACTTACGCAGGGACGGACTCTTGCTAACAGCCTCGTTACCAAAGCCGATTTCTTTTGCACGCTCCTTTGATATAGACTTACGAGTAACAGTTATATACTACATAATATAAAACAAAGCTGCGTCTTTATTGGTTTGTAAATTTAAAAAATATTTATACGAATTTCCTACAGCTTTATCTTAAACAGTAATTAAAGATTTAAGCGTAAAGTGGTTTAATATGTTAAAGATTGTTGTTGAAAAAGACGCAACAGACTGATACAGTAATAAGCTAAGAGAACACATTATAGCTTAAATGCACACTACGTACAAAACACTACGTAATTATTGGTAGGTTCAGAAGAAAAACATAGTTGTTTTATTACTTCGCTGTTTTTTATGGGAAAATGAGGTAATAATGGAAAAGTTAATACAGAATTTGCGCATGAAAGACATTTCTAACTTAGACTTTACTCACACAATACATCTTGCACGCATGCTATTTAAATTTACAGAAATGTGAAGGCAGGGGACGCTCGAAGCGGTCGTGAAGCAGATACGGAGACCGGTGGCAGTGTTGGTAGTGATTGAGGCGAGGAGAAGCGAGGCCGGGGTTCGTGTAATCAGCGAAGTTGCCGACACAATCCTGCCGCCGCCGCCGCCGCCACACTTACATAATACGTATTTACATACGCCCGCAGGCCTCGTGACGAACTACAGACATGCTAGTTTGTCTATGAATTTACAATTTAACTATATAGTTTGCTGTGCTTGATTATTTCAATATATGATTAGATATACTAACAATGTTATAGATCAAGTAGATGTTACGATCTATTGTATCTTCTAATCAATAGATCTTATGATTCTGATAAAAATCTCTTTCAAAGTAAACTTTAACTAGAACAGAGGTGTTTCCTCAAACTGACCTAATGATTATTAGTGTTGCATGTTTAATAATTATATTTGAAAGAAAAATCGTGTATAATTTGTGCCGAGAAATGATTGTAAGTTGTTTCCTCAGCCGGCCGTAGCGTTTATGAATTCAAAGAGCGGCGGACCGGCGCCGGCGAAATTAATAACGTTTTAATTTGCCAATTGCCAGCGCTCACCAAGAATATCGAGCAATCGCCACTCCTACATTTATTGTTATAAAAGAGTTGTTTGTTGCGTCTGTTTGTTCTAGCACTTAGTTAAGCTAGCAAATGGTCTCATTTGTTCCAAATTAAGTATTTGAAGAAAGAACAAATACTTTGAAACAACACATAATAAGAACAGGAGGTGTAAGGAAGGGATATAAGGAATTAGACAACAAGAAAGAATGGATGGCGAGTGCAAACACTAATAACGGAACATATACCACTAAGAGATTAGAAATATTAAAAGTCGCCACTGATTACTACAAGAATTTGTATAAGACTCGAAACCCCGTTTTAATAACAACAGAACTAAACATAATAGCGGAAGATGACGAACCAACACCAAAGATAATGAAGGAAGAAACTATAAGAGCTATTCAATCTCAAAAACTTGACAAAGCACCGGGATCGGACCAAATTACTAATGAAATTTTGAAAGCAACATTATCAGTAACCGCCGGAAGATTAACTGAAATTTTTAATGAAATTCTAAATCTAGAGACTGTGCCTGATGATTGGACTAAATCAGTAATAGTACTAATACATAAAAAAGGTAGTAAAGGGGATATCGCGAATTACAGACCAATAAGTTTAATGACCAATATTTATAAAATCTTTTCCAAAATATTACTTTCACGAATTGTTGCAGTACTTGATGACAATCAACCAAAGGAACAAGCCGGCTTCCGCAGCAAATTCTCTACCATAGACCACATCCATGTGTTAAGACAGATTCTTCAAAAATACAGAGAATATAACAAAGTCTACTACTTAGGTTTTGTCGATTTCAACAAAGCATTCGATACATTAGAACACAAATATATATGGGAAGCACTAGGTCGTCAAGGCGTTCAGGCGAAATACATAAGAATAATTAAAAACATATACGCTAAGAGCACGGCACGAGTACGAATGGAGTCCCTAGGCGAAGAATTTCCGATCGGAAGAGGAGTTCGGCAGGGGGACCCTATATCCCCTAAACTGTTCTCAGCAGTATTAGAAATGATATTCAGAAACTTAGAATGGTCTTCATACGGCCTTAATATAAATGGAGAGAATCTTAATCATCTTCGCTTTGCAGATGATCTAATTTTGTTTTCCGAATGCCCCAATACCCTACAAAAAATGCTACAACAATTATCAGATCAAAGCGCATTAGCAGGCCTTACAATGAATATCTCAAAAACTAAAGTAATGAGTAACACGACTAAAAACTTTGTAATCAAAATTAATAATCAAGAAATAGAAAAAGTCAAAGAATACGTATATTTAGGACAACTAATTTCAGTTGAAAATTTAATGCAAAAGGAAATAGAGAAAAGGGTTGCTAACACTTGGAAGAAATTCTGGTCGCTCAGTGAAATCATGAAAAACAAAGATATGCCTATTAAGGAGAAAAGAAAAGTATTTAATGTATGTATACTACCCTGTTTGACTTATGGCTGCCAAACATGGGCATTGACAGAACAACTACAAAATAAACTAATAATTTGCCAGAATGGAATAAAACGAAGCGTAGTGGGAGCAAGAAGAAAAGATAAAATGCCATTAAAAGAAATAAGGAAGAAAACTAAATTTAAAAACACTCTCACAACTACTAGGAAATTAAAGTGGAGATGGACAGGTCATATGCTTCGAGAAAAAAAAGGAAAAATGGACTAAAGATACTACTGAGTGGTACCCACGGGAAAGTAAAAGAAACAGGGGAAGACAATATAAAAGATGGGAGGATGATTTTAAAAAAGTTGCAGGCCCAGAGTGGACCCGCATAGCAAAAGATAGAGAGAAGTGGAGAACATTAGAGGAGGCCTTTGTCGAAAGACAAGCTGTTTTGCGAGGTCGGGAGCATCCGCTTGCCGATGAGTAGATTACATTGCAAGAGAACTGCAGGACGGTTAGATGTGATTTTATGATTAGTGATTAATATTGTATAACTTTTGTTTTCTAATCTATCATTCTTATCTTGCATTTTCATTGTAAATTCCAAAATTATTGTATTATTTAGAACAGCAATAAAGGCTTATTTTATTTTATTTATTAAGTATTTGAAAGGGTTGTTTATTTTTATTTGGATTAAGTATAATATTTGGTGTTTTTCTTTTTCTTGTTATTTCCAATATTGTAAGAAAAAGGCATATCTTTTAAGAAATTGATAGATAACTTACCGTTAAACGATTGTTTGAATTAAAATAAGTTTAATGTATTTTGACAAAGCCTTTTATTAGATTCCAAAAAGGATATCGAAGTTTGTGTAAATGGTAAAGTTACAAACGTATCATAATAAAGGTAATTCGTTAAGTTTGTCTAGAGATTGGGGATCGCAGGCGCGCATCGCAAATAATTCAACGCGAACTTTAGGCGGCAAATACGGGATTATGTTAATTCAGTAGCTACTTCAACATTCAAATCCGATCTTCGAGTGTCTGAGACGCGGACCCTGGAGTCGCCGAGTTTTACGGCACTTGCGCAATGTCCCCATTCCCCTGCCCTCCGTCCCCCGCGTGCTCCGGCGCCGCACCAAGACTTCACATCTGCATTTCGCTTACGTTAACTGGTGTGGAAATCGGACTCGCCCCTGATACTCCTTAAGTACGCGAACAAATCGATCTATTATTTATAAAGGATATTATACTGTTTACATGCTTTTTCTAAAAATATCTATGACTTACTTATATACTTACATACTTGGGACTTTTTTACCTAGCTCAGACTTGTAACCAAAAAAGGGAAAGTTAGGAGCTTCTAGAAATTATAATAAACCTAAATATATGTGTGATATATAAAATGGACCTCAAAAAAAATTGTAAATAATATATTTTCTTACATTATTACAAATTATTTTTTTTTGAGGTCTTCGTATGAAGAGGCGGGTAACTAAACCACTCATCTCGTAATTCGATCCGCATGCACATTACACCCGTAATATTTTTTGCACGCTCACCCCAACTTAAATTGTCCATTATTTTTGACTGCAGTCAATTTATACAAACGACTTTTTATTTCTATAGAAAAGTTGGTAGTTCAAAAAATCCAATTGGTGTCCCACAATTGACCCATGTGAAAGGGGCTGGTCGCTGGGGGTAGGTTTGTGCGACCCTACCGTCCGGCAGCGTGTGACGGCCGGACGTAAGGGATGACGAATTAGCTTTGTTCTGTCCTCACTATTTCTTTTTTGTCATTGACAGCAATTTGTGTTGATTTTTTTACACCATTTTTTTTTTAAATTTTAATAGTTTTTTTTATTTGGATCAGGCCTCAAAGCCGAACAAAATAATGTTTTAGCTTTTAATTAATCTGAAAGTTTGTAATTACAATGCTTTATGTTGTTTATTATTTTTTTTATTATTTTTTAAAAAGTTTGTTCAAGTATCTATTCCTCTGTGTATTGAGTTTGTCATTTTATTTAATAACCATGTTACCTTGGTTGTTGTGATATAAATCTTGAAAAATAATCATACTAATAACTTTACGGTAAGTTAGTAAATTGGAATAATGTTAGTTTATCGTAATAAAACTAAACTGAACGTAACAGGCAACGACATAGTGTCGTCTAACTTCCCTTATCGCTATCGACTATTTCCTTCAAATAAAAAGGCTCAGTTATCAATTCTCTATATCGCGAGATGAGTTCCCATAACGATGGCAATACGAGACCTGAGCCCTCGCACGGCGATACACTCTGCCACAAGCATAAGCGACTAGCGGGCCGAATATTTTTTTATTTTTGCAATAATAATTTGTTAAATTACCAAATAATTTGAAATTTCCTTACTATCTGACGATGAATAGTTATGAAAGTATATTTTACAATAAAATTACTAATTTTAAATAAACTTTATGAATTAAAGATAAAAAAGAAATGAGGAAGTTTACTCAGTATTCACGTTTTTTTGTACGATTTATGTTTACTAATATTAAATTAAATATTTACTGTTTAGTCGCCAAGAAATTTTATTTTATTAAGAAACTATTAAATACTATTTAGATCGAGGTCAAACAGAACAGTAGCAGCTAAAAACACGGATTACTAATGGACTGTATTGCGCTAAAAACGGACTTTTTATAATTTCGGTATCGTCTTGGAAGTGGTGGGGTTACCACTGTTGCTTGCATGTATATTTAATTATTTATACCAATGCCAAAAAAGAAAAACTTTATAACATATTATAGAAATATTGACCAGAAGAAATATCAACTTTCCTATAACTTGGGCCAAGAGGTAAGCCTTAAGACGGTCATTTAGCCGTAATAATCGCCCGGCGTGGAGTAGAAAGAAACAAGCGGCCGCCGGGCGACGGGCAGCGGGCGACGGGTGGCGGGCGTAGGGTCCCGTTCTTTATTATACGTGTTCACGTGTAATTGGAAACGCTGCTTGAAAAAGATGAGAAGGGGACCCTATCTTTTATCTTTCAGCCGATAGCCCACGACGATTTTTTGTTGTTATTGCTAGTGATATTGGCACATTGTTTTTTCGCACGGATTTATACTATTTGAAAATCTTTTTCTCTAAAAGCCTTTGTGAAGCAAAAGGCGTACTTACCGTTTGTTACAGCAAAAAAGAAGTATAAAACTATTGTAAAAATGTTTATAATCAAAATAAATATGAACAATCGTTTTCATTTAATAACTGAGATATGTAAGTTAAACATTGGACATACTCGTAGGTACTTACTTTGTTTGTCATAATAGAAATATATATATTTTTCTGCAAGGAAGTTCATTAGGATTATGGAAGTAAAGAGGTTCCAGCGTGTATGGGTCTGGGCTCCAACTAAAAGCAATTCCATTATGTCTGGCAGCAATCAAAGTTGCCGCTGAGTTGCTGAGTCACCACTCTACACGTGGAGTTCCCTCTGTAGACTCGATTAAAATCTTGTCTTGCACTTCTCAATTATTTGATCGTGGAGCGATCGCTTTAATTTGGTTCACTTCAAGATATATAACTTTAATCCGAAGCTTTCAGACTTGCTTAATGGAAACTTGT
>NW_013532534.1:6398180-6527768 GCF_000836235.2 Papilio xuthus | reverse complement strand
ATGACGCTGACTGTACATTGTTAACGTCGAAGAAATCTTCGAATTCTTACATCGAGTCTAAATGTGAAATTAATTTTGATATCATCCTTTTGAGTCTTCTATGTCAGTTTTCCGGTATTTTATCAAACGTTTCAATCGGTATTAAAGTTATTAAAAATATAATAATTAATAAATTAGTAATTTCGTTTGAATAACGAACTCTTTATTTGGAGTTCCGCTGTAATCACCTTTATTAAGAAAAAAATCAAAACGATTCGCAATAGCGAGAAAATAGAGTGGCCTCTTTAGAATGCTAATCAAAGTCGATGACTTTCAATCCTTCATTGAATTCCAAAGCGTGATTAAATTTTAATTCAGTCTTCGAATATTTTCTTCCAACAGATTTTTCATTTCATTAATTATTCTACGAACATTAATGAACGTATTTTCAGTAAAGATATATAAAGTCGTACACAGGCAGGTTACACTTCGCAGTCGCGTTAGTAACTGTGATTTTCAGAGATCAAAATCCACGTTTAAAATATATTGTTATCTCTGTTTTTTTCAATGATAGTGACAGGGATGACGATATGTTTCATACAGTGATTGATGTCAGAAAGTCACGGTAAATAATTTTTATAACGTTCATTTATTTTTACTTTAAAAATGTGCAAAAAGTATAATAGTCTCTTAAACACACTGTTGTTGTTGTCGTATAATAACAAACTCTGTCCCCGTATATAAGCCGGTATAGTTTACAGTTTACAATGGGGATGGATTAAGTGGCGCGTAATGAAAAGCCATCGGCTCCGCCAGGGGCCGTGAGGGGACTGAGGGTTCCGAGGTGCCGGCGCGGATGTGAGGTTCCGCAAAAGGCGCTGCTTCGTGAGAACAGCAGCTGCAGCGCTCAAGTTTTTAATTATTGAAGGCCGATTCTACTGATAACTTTCTGATTGATTTAGATAACGAGAATTGGTTTTACATTTTATTAATTTAAATTGTTTATTCTATTCGTTTATATTATCTCTTTAGTGTTGATTTTCTAATTCGTCTTAGTTCTCAAATTATACTCACTGTGAAGGTCGAATATAGTTAGGTTGTAACCTTTGTTGAAATAAAAGTAAGTACTTTTGTTAGTAATTTTAACATTATAATTATTAAGTTGGTGAGGCACAATGTAACGTTTTCCGATAAACATTAAAATTCGTCGGGGCTGCGTTAATAGCGATAATGCTGTGAGCTGCAGCGGGGTGCGGCGGGGCGCGGCGGGGTGCGGCGGGGTACAGCGGGGAGGCAGGAGGGGCAAGCCGCAGCCACGGGACGGTTCATTTGATTTGCCTGCAAATTATAATTGCTACTATTCGTCGCTTTTTGAATAGCGATGCTACGTGCAACGCATAATGTGGTAAGGGACAGAACACACTGTTTATTACAAAACATATTTGCTAGTGCTTGTAACGTGAGGAACTTTAACAGGGGAAAAGTCCTCAGTAACACTTTTCACACGAATGAACCGGCTTGCCCAGTGTAATCCCACTACCACACAGAAGACAGGCGTCAAGTGAACGCAGTTCGGCATTTCAGTCTAGTGTGTGTGCGTGCCAGAGGTCATAAGGAAGGGATGAGACGAGG
Organism: Papilio xuthus; assembly: GCF_000836235.2. NCBI lineage: Eukaryota > Metazoa > Arthropoda > Insecta > Lepidoptera > Papilionidae > Papilio > Papilio xuthus. Next base: position 6,526,157 of record NW_013532534.1, on the reverse strand, counting down.
TGGATTTGGGAGAGGAGAGGACGCGTAAAAAAAGATTACAATCACGACTTAATTTTTCATAGCAAGGAAAAGAATAAGAAAAAATTAAAAATGTGCCAAACCGCACTGGCCACTGTACAGCAAACATTTTTGGTGGCCGCGCAACCAAAAATGTTTGTGTTAAAAATGACCAGAATTGTTATTAACAAAATGTTAGTGTGTAAGCTCCCTAAAACGCTGATGGCTTTAATATTTGGAGCACGTAACACTTGCACCGGTTAACGGTTTTTGATTGAGTTGTTAATTTTCAAGTGTTGAAAATTTTTTGAATTGCCAATATCGAATTAGCGTGTGAAAGAGATGAATGCATTAAAATGTATTTGTTTTGAATACAATTTAACCATAACTTATATTGAAATACTCGAAAATATATAGGGTAATTTAATTCTTTAGTTGTATTGTTGTGCCTGTCGTTTTATTTCCTTTAAGAAAGTATGTAAAGGAAAGTCTACGTAAACTATTTGTCGTAGGCACACGCGACCATCGTAGATGTTTTCTGTGATTTTCGCGCTATGCTAACAATATTGTGCCACTATGCACGTTTATTTCATCTAAGATAACCAGTGCTCTGACGTTGCTTTCTCCTAGAGTCGTGATTATAGCCTAGGAGCTACATGATTAAGCTAGTCTGATGATAGACTTCAAGTATTATATGTATGTAAATAGATTCCCGGGTCCCGGGGTAGCAGGGCTGCAGGGCGGCGGGGCTGCAGGGCGGGCGGCGACATCAAACAAAATACGCAGCGACTGATTGCGCCGCGCCGCGTTTCATATTCAATGTTTGCGGCCGCTAACTAGTTGACACGGCATCGCCGCTGACGGATTCATTACCCAGTTCCGGCGGCTCAATCTGTCGAGACAATTTATTCATTTGCATTGTTCATACATCACATTGTCTTATAAAGAAGTGCATTCGGATGTGATTAAGTGTCACTTATCTACTCACATAAATATAATAATCTATTATATTTAAAAAACCTATTCCTTTTCGTTAGGCTCGTTATAGCTCGAGAAAGGCTAAACGAATTTATTCTATCCTATGAAATGTTCATGGGGGTCTAGGGAAGGTTTAAAAGGTGAGAAAAATTCGAATAGTGTCCGGGAAATAATAAGAATAAGAATAAATTTATTTCATAAAACACGTTAGAATAATATACAGAGAGTAGAGTAAATACCTTTAGGAACCTTTTTTTAATCCCGCGCGGACGGAGTCGCGGGCGCCAGCTAGTCTTAAGTAATTTATAAGAAAATACTCACAACTTATTTAAGATCAGACTACGTTACAAAAACATATATTATCTAAGCTTTATTTTTTAATTTGATTTGCAATATCATAAGATTATTCCATTAATATTGGTATAATCAAGAGAATTGAAATCAAAGCGCATACCTCAGCGGTTGACTGCGGCCGCCTAATCCAAACGGAGTACTTTTCCCAAGTGGTTAAGTTGGAAGACAAACGGGCAACTATGCAGACGTGGACGCCATGGACGGGCCCATTTAATTAATAGTGGTTTAGCGAGGCCGGCTCAAAGCAATAACACTATGTCTTCAATTGCAATTTAACCTGATTGTTAAACGAATTTTCATTTACTTTGTTTTATTTTTTGTAAGAAAGTATCAACTATTATTTTTTTCATTGATCACTTTCATTATAATGGTTTAGTTAGAAGTAAACCAATAAGTCCTTACCATATCGTTTTATATTTCAGTTTAAATTTTATGTTTTTCTTTCAATTCAATATTTGACGCGATTGTAGACTGATTTTTTAAAACGTTTATAAAATGTTATCATTTTTTATGGTTCCGTACCTCATAGGGAAAAACGGAACCCTTATAGGATCACTTTGTTGTCTGTCCGTCTGTCTGTCAAGACCCCACAAAAACGCGTGAAGGTATCAAGCTGGATAAATTCCAGATATGTTCAGATTATAACGATTTGTTTTTATTTTATGTCTTTGTTAAAAAATACAACTACTATTTATTGTAAATTTTATATTGTTAAATAAACGTAGTCTAAAAATAAAATCAGATTACTGAAACCTAAAAAGTACGATATTATAATAAAGGATGATATTAGAAACCTCAGTATTTTGTATTTTAATTTTGTCAAGATTGTCCTCTGAAAGAGACGCCGTGCTCGGGTCGTCTGTAGGGCACTTTGAATTGTATTGCCTAAAATATTATGCTATTGTAACTGTACGGTCGAATTAGTTTTTGTTGAAATACTTTGTCCTTTCATATTATTTGGACAACGAGACGATAAAATTAAATATTATTCAACATCTAAATGACATATTGTATTGAAGATTTCAAAGCAAAGACTGAACAAAGGTAATAAAACTTGATAATTGAAAGTACATTAACTCTAACGTCAGCGCCATCTATTGATGCAAAACGTAACAACATGAAATGTCATTCAAAAATAGTCCAGTAATAGTCACGTGAGTCAGAAATGCAAAAATCTTTAACGTAATAGGTAGTGTTCAATTATCATCATGCTGTCTTTGTCCCTCTCACTTTGGCTTCATGTTTTTGCTATTTTTTTAAATAGGAGCTCAATCACATTACATTTTGTGCTGGATGTATTTTGATACAGTATATTTCATTAGTAGGCAAACTTTGAGAGATGGAGTATGTTATTCACAATTTTCCATACAATACGCCAGCAGGCAAGGAGTTGGGGCTTGTTGGAGTGGCTTTAATTAAAATTGTAAATTCGCATTCGCTCGGATAGTTACGAGTACATGTTATCGTTTAAGCGGATCTCTTAATATTATACAATAATTTAACAAATTTTAACTCAAAATACAATTAAATCGACGTACTAGTTAGAGCATTCTCATAGATTTTAAAATTTAAAAAAACTATTTAAGAAGACATTATTAAAACCGGTTATAATATTAAAGTTATTTTTATTTTAACATTTTTGATTAGTCAATTTATTTGGAAATCTGTGGCATTTTTTATTGTCAGTAAACGTTAATTTATAATCATTGTTTCAGTTTATTGCAACATGCTTGAAAAATATAGTCGTTTAGTTTAAATCCGACAAAATAAATAATTTACTACACTGTCAGAAATAAATACATACAACTATATCGTTCTACGAGGGAACGAGACAGAAATACATCAAAGATATAAGATAGAGAGAGACTGATGGCTCGCCTGTCACCGTTGCACGAGCGGTTGCACCCGAGTAAGGCCAACAAAACAAATACATAAATATATTTTCTACTGTCAAATTCAACATAAAAATATAAACACACATTACATTTGAATTTTTCTTTAATTTTTGTACAGAAGGAATCTATATTTTTCCTGGCTACATCAAATCCATTTACTTTATTAAATTAATCAATTTTTGGTACAAATAAGAAATTTTAGAATTCAAACAATTTATTGTTTTTGGTAGCAAAAACTATTTCTATAAAAAATGAAAATGAGGCAAAATTAATTTAGTTCCTAGATGAACTGAACATAAAATAGTTTTTGTGCTAACGGTGGGCGAGCACACGTGCGGCAACGAGCAGGCCTCGTAATGAATGGCCGTCGCTGCCGCCGTATTTCACAGAATTAACAAATGACCCGCTGTCGCTCCGCGCGCGGTGCACGATTTTTCTGCGCACCGTACCTAACGGCGTGACGTAGGTGCGGTCGGTGGCGCCGGCCCATGCCACCGAATTCTGCACAAATGCTATCGGCCTGGGTGAAAAACACTAAAATGCACTTAGTTTACTAAATTAGTTTTTGATAATTAGCATTTAGCAATTAGATTCAAATATCTTACTGATTCAGGAAACCTACTGCGAGCCATAGTTACTGTTGCTTTTACATCCAAACTAGCTGTCGCTCCCGACTCCGTCCGCGCTCAATTTAGGAAACATACTTAATAGTTAGCCTAGTGTTCTTCCAGGCTGCACTTTTACGCCAAATTTCATCGAGATCCTTAAAGCTATTTTGGAGATACCTTGAAACAAACATCCATCCATCCATCCTTCTAAACATTCACATTTATAATATTAGTATAAGTATAGTATGATTTGAAATGATCCTACTATATTTAGCTACACTATGTGATACAGAAGATAACGATGCCTCGATGTGGCCAACGATGCCTACTTCACGTCGCTATGAATGCAGGCATGCTTGTTTCACGCTGCCTGTTGACGTTACATGTGACAATGTTTACTCTATGCGTGAATTAATTTTTTTATACAACAATAGTAACCTACAAATTCAATTAATTCTTACTGGTGACACTAGAAGCATCATCAGTTTAAAAATGGAACACACGACCAGATCGCGAGTTTGCGTAAATTGCCAAATCACACTCAAAAAATGTATTCTCACCGGTCAAAGAGCTGTTTTATGCTTCAATATTCGGCATACTATAAGTTGGTAGTATTAACTTTATTATGTAAAATCAGACGTAGTAACTCAATCAGCCAGGAGCGGGTAGCGATTTCAGCGTTCATCTGCATATTTAACCGCTGAGGGCGCCCTAACGCCTTGATAATTGCTTGTGATTGTTATTGTTGCGCGATCCGAATATTGTAAAATCTAAATTGCAATGCATATAGAGTGGCGACGGTGAATAAATTCCAAGGGATCGCCGCTGTTCTCTGCGGGGAATAAACTTGCTGCCACTAAATGGGTACATTTTGATGGTATTTTGGGTACGGCGACGTTGAATGGGATTGTATGTATACTCGTTTATGATATGTGTTATAAATGCAAATCATTTGAATGACATTTAAATGAGAACTCAGGAGGGTTTTTAAAAAGTTTTTTTTATATGACGCAAGGTAAACGCATCTTTATAATACTGTGGAAATATTGTTAGGGATCAAAGCTTATTGTTAACAATCTATTGTAAACAGAACACGGCGCTAAACCGAACTACTACGACCTTATCCGACAGGTGAATAGGGAACCCGTGGGACTTAATTAGTATTATGGGACTGGAACTGAAAGCGTACAAACTCCAAATGGATCAGTCAGATGCGCTTTACTATTCGATTCTATAGCAAGGTAATATTAAAAGAAATAAGCTAATACGAATCTAATTATTTATATTTTAACAACGTACACTAATGATTAAGTATATACAATTTACAAGAGATGTCGCTACTATCGAATTACATCTCGATTTTAAGTTTTTGTTGTTCGAGATTTTTAGACTAACATTATCTTAAACTACAAACTTTGATAAATAACTAAAAATGACAAAATTGTGCATAAATGATGAAAATAATACACGGAGTTGCATCAATATTATATTAATTTCGTGTAAATTTATCAGGAAATTGTATTAAAAAGTTGATTCTAATAAACTGTTTTTGACAATGATCATTGGACTTCTATAATACAAATTCCGTCGAAATATTACAGGGTAATTGTCAATGCACTATGTAATTTACAATTTAGTCAACCCTTTTAGGGGTGTATTATTGTCAATAAGCCCAGCGTATGATGGACACGTGGCTGCTTAGTTAGCTATTGTACCTTTTGTGCAGCCCCGACGATACTAAACGATTTTACAACTCTTTTGTCCTTGTTAAAAGAAAATTGGTGAAATTACCCCTTCTTTGTAGGGTCCGTTAAATATATGTCATTACATTTTGAAAGGAAAGAACTTTTAAAAAGCATGCAGTAATAAAATATTTCCTCAATATTGCTTTTCATCGATATTTCTCTCTTTTAATACAGATGGTGTTATGACTCTTTCTTTACGCCGGAAGCTGAACGTGAAAACTTTAAAACGGTAAAAGCTTAATCATCAATAGAAGTACACATTCACTTTTTAAATACATCTTTCTCATGCAAATGTAACGGCTATGCTTTTAGTCGCATTAAAGCGATAAATGGAGTTGTAAATTATTTGCAGGCTTAAAAGCTTTTCAAAATGAATCTTTGCATTAAAAGTTTCGTATATATTGATAGCTTTGACTTCGCTCGTGTTCTCAATTCCATTTAATTTAGTTTAGTTGTTAAGTTCACATTTTCTTTTTACTACTATTGTTTCTTTACATATTAATAAAACTAGAGTGTCTGTATGTTATAGCTGATAACGAATAACCAATTTTTTAAATTGTTGTCAGTATGTCTGTCCACAAGCCCGCCCACCTTTGTTTCGGGTAATCTCCAGTACGGCTGAACATTTCTACGGGTCTTGGACGGAAGCTACCTGATGCATCCGGCATGTTATAAGCTATCTTTTTTTAATTGTGCACCGCCGAAGTCGCGGGCGACCGCTAGTTTGATACAATTTTATATCAATAACTTTTGCATGTCACATTTGTAGCATCCTGTAAACTAGAAGTAGGAAGGAAGTCGCTTCACTTTTGCTGACTCATTTCAAAACGAAATAAAGTTAGTAAGGAGAGCCAAATTTAATTTAACAGCGGGGCTAATTAGAATGCGCATATCGTTGGCATATTCAAGTGATGTGGAGGATTGGGAAAGTTCCCGCGATATTTCCACGAGTGAAGTTTGCTCGTTTCCTCTGACTCTGCTTTGTTTTGCGACACGTTTGGGATCCGCTCTATTTCTGAATTTGTATATTTTAATTTTAAATACCAACGGAAACTGTGTTACTGGTTAGCGGAAATGTTTGTTATCGTTGTTGTAAATTACAAAAATATTTACATACATCACTAAAGTGCAAAATATTGCTGCAATGTTTACATGTTGTTTTAAATTTACATGCGCAAACATTCTGAAATGGGAAAAAATCTTCTTTACGTGTCGTAGCCTAAGCTAGTGGCAAGCGTCCCGCATCTGCCCGGTCGCGCGGGGCAGGGTAGGGTATGCAAAGAATAGATGGAGTAGACACGATAATGTACCCTGTCCCGGGCGGCGCTTTGACGGGCGAATCAAATAAGTCGTCGGTAGAGAGAATAGTAATAAAATTGAATTGCGCGCCTGCCCAGATGTAGCTACGGATTTATCGCGATGGTAGGGCAGTGGTGCACTAAGTGATTTTATTTAAGTACCATGTTTACTTTATCGTCAAAAGATATATTATTGCACATGCTTAGATATTTGCGATATCATTATAAAGATATTTTTTATATTTAATCTGCCACTAGGGTTCGCCGAAATAGCGAAACGATCGCTACTCATAGACATTAGCAAGTATAGATGCGTTGCTTACCTTTAATTGACAAAAGGAAAGAGGCATAAAGAGAGAATATTTTTCCTCCCAATGCGTCCACTCCTCTATCAAATTGAATTCTCCTTCCCATCGTAAGAAAAGGGTGTGTAGATACTTTAGCGGAATCTCTTCCACTTAACATATTTTCTTTATAGCTAATTCTTTATTTGCTGTTATATTAACATTCTCTGCTTGTTTGTTTATGTTGTTTTACATTAAAGTATCTTAAGTATGATTTGGTTTGAAAATTATTTTGCAAATTATAATTTTAATCCCTCGCGCGTGGTGTACCTCAATCTTTATGAAAGTCTCCGCGCGCTCGCTTACACATTCGTCGAACTGCATCCAATATGTTTCCGAGAATATTGTCTTTAACAGCTCCATTATACCGACGATAGATTGTGTGGAAACCTCCGCCTCAGCCCGCGCCTCTTCCACAGCCACCGCCTCAGCATATATTGCCGCGTAAGAAAATCTTTATCTTCATGTTGCATGAATATATTGTTTGCTTTTGGGACGGGAATTCTTCTATCTTATTGAGAATCGCTTTGTTCGCTACGTTCTTACGTTTTCATTAAGTCTGCCTTTTTTTTAGGTTATATTTTTCGAAAATTATCAGCTGGAGGTACATATTTCGATTGCGATTGTAGAATATATTTTTGACTTTTATTCAAATAACTTTGCCGTACGTTTAATTTGCTAAAAACAATGGTCCTACAAAAAAGAAAATGCATGTGAATAGCAAAAATCTTTCTATATTAGATGAGCCAACAATCTCTGTATATTATATAATAACCAAACACGCAAAAAACCTACTAAGTAACCCTTTAAGTGTAAAACAATAAAGCAAGTCCGCGTATAAACTACATCCAGCAGCGTTTCATCAGAAAACCTCGTCACCATGTAATTGAATGAATATTCAGGCATCTTAATCAATAGCAGCATTACTAGGACCTCCATCGGCCTGTGAAATTGGACTCCATCAGAGAGGGACAGCAACATCAGAAGATGATAAGAGTGAAGAAGATGAAGGGAGCGACGCGCGCTTTTATAAATCATTTTTCCTGGCACGACGCTGCTTTGCTTTAGGTTCTTTGCACACTGAAAATATTATTCTAAGAAATTATTTACTTTGTAAAGAGTTTAAAGTTGTTTCGAATTAAGCTGCGGTAGTAACTGGATTAATTATTTTAAATTTTACCACTGTGTAATTTCTCCAAAAAATATACTTTTGTTACTTTTACCGTGTATATAGATAGTTATATATGTTTGTGAAAAAAATACTTAGCAGTAAGTTTTGTGGTTATGAATGAATTTAAATTCTAAATGGTTTCATTTTAAGTGTGTAAACAGCCTTAGTTGGTAAAACGCTGAATAGTGATTATTTCTCTTTGCGTTTAGTTAATCAATTATTGTAATATTGTTGGCGGAGACGTGTGCACGTTTTGTGCTGCTGCTGCTCACTCGCTTTTCACGTAACGAAGCAGCGCACAATGTTTGTTGTAGGGCTTAGCGTTTATAAAAACCTTACATTTTGTTTATTATGCAAAAAATCCTCTTTGGTTAGATAAATTATTTTAGTTACGATAAAAAACTGAAACCTTACTATTTTTTGAGTTCAATCTCCGTGCTTTTTATTAGTAAATGTGCTTTAAACGAAACTCTTGAACAACACAGACTGGTGTATGTATATTCAAAATTATAATAGCAAAAGATAGAGTCAATTAGAGCGTGCTAGCTTTCCTTAACGGGAAGTTATTTGAATTTGGAATGCTAGATGGCGACAGAATTGAGTCAGAAGTCAGGGGTCAGGGGGCCAGCAATCAATCGGGCCATCCAATCAATCCTACCTCGTGTATCTGAGCCAGAAAAAAGCAAAGAAAGCTCGCAGATAACCCAGTCGTTGGTCGCTAATAAGTTTGCTCGCTCTTGCATGGCGAAACGGAATGGACCAATTCGCTCTCTTAAATTTCCCAATCGGTAGATCGAAAAGCGACTTTTTCCACATTTTTTTACGACTTTTATCTGCTCCAGTTTCCCTGAAATGGGACAGCCTGATGAAGGATTGATAACTTTTACGCGTCTTCTTCGGAGTTTACTCGGCTCGTGATTTTAAAGTAGATTTAGGTCGATACACCAGAAATTTAAAATGCATAATACTTTTAAATTTTCTACCAATTATCAATTACATTTGTGACAAAGCAAATTAAAACATTTTGTGATCACTGACTCAAAAAGACTAGCAAATTTTTATTTTATTTTAATTCCGTTCGAAAGCAGATTCTAAAATAACATAAAATAGAGTGGTCGTAGCTTGTGACAATAAGTGGAATCCTCTTACTGGAGTCGCAACTCATTGATATACTGCAGCAATAGCACGCTCTGAACATTATCGCTCAGTCGCTGTCCCTGTCCGGCTGCTATTTGAATTTCAATACACAGAAGTAGTCGCACAACTCTGCTTAGACCCGACGTAGACGACGACGACTTGTTCCCTCGGATTTGCTCCTACAGATTTACTTTAATATATTCATTATTCCGCTCACCTGTGCTTGTATTTCTGTCAATCTGCAACCAGATAATTGTATGTAAATTTATATAAAAGCAATGTCAAAACTATTATAATACAAGATCTTCAAATGAGAATCTGATATCAATCATTTTTGTACTCAATTCGTGATATCTGGGGTGTTTACACATATTGGAAATGTGGATGTTTGGATGTTTGGATGGATGGATGTTTGCTAGAAGCTATCTCCAGAACAGTTGCATGTTTCTGAATTTGGCATAATGTAGATCTAACCTGGAAGAACACATAGGTTACTATTTTTTTTTTAATTACGTGCGGACTTAGTCGCGGCCGTCAGCTAATTATATGATATAGCTAAAATTAATTGTGTTTTGTTTCATAGATTGTGTTATAAAGTAATTATTGTCGAAAATACTAGTAATTTTAATTTAAAATACATGTGTTAACAAATATTTTAACACTATTAGTGTAATGACTGTAATAATATCTAATGACAGACCTAAGCTAATGTGGCAGAGGATAATTTTAGGGGCTTATAGAATCTAACGTATAATTTATTCAACATCGCACCTCATTTGGACGCTCAATGGCCAGTTAGGTATCGGCGTGGCAGCAATTTACATATTTAGGGGCTCAATAGTGATCCCTGCGGGAGGCTCGCTCTGAGCTGCGCCTCACTCGATACACGAATCAATGATTTGTTGATTGCTACCGGACTCGATTCAATATGTGTTGCGCTCAAATGATACCGTTTATAATCATTTTGACACATTTTGTTCATCATTTATTATATTGATTTTATATCGATTTTATTCTAGTATCTTTAAAATTTCACTATCGTTTGTTTTAACCTAATAACTAATTTAGATATAAAGAATGATAAACATATTAAATAAAACACCCTGTAATATATTATAAATTCGTCAATGTTTTACTTCAGAAGACATTGCATCTTATAACATCGGAGATAGGAAGGAAGTTAAGCTTGCCTGGTGGTGAAAAGTTTTTTTCTATCGCTTTATGGTGATTTGTAATAAATTCATGAACTGGCAACTGTTTGAACAATTGTAGCAATAAATCTCCGTCTGTATAATTTGCAAATATATTCAACTTTTAGCATATCTTAAATAGACTTTTTAAAAGCTTTTTCCAGTTAATATTTAACGAGCAACAAAAATCCATTTCTTATTCATAATGTAAACAGAGTTGGGTGCGGAGTGAGGCGGGAAGCGGATTGACTTTTTGTTTTATTGCAACTAAAACTTTGTCATCACTTTGAGTTATATTCAGAGTTAATTATGATTGGTGAGACAATTCTAATGAACTTGTTCCCCATCCAGCTAGAGATATATAAAAATATAGAATAAATAGCAACTTTTGTTTTTTAGGGTTCCGTACCTCATAGGAAAAAAACGGAACCCTTATAGGACCACGTTATTGTCCGTCTATCTGTTTATCAAAGCGTTTTTTTCATTAGTTTATGTACCGAAAATAACTGTTTATGTGATTTGTAAGAAAAAAAATTTGATCCAAAATTTTTCGACTTGTATCAAAAATTAGTCAAACGTGAAATAAATGAACCTTATGGCTTATGAAAGAAAATGTTTCGTTCATCAGATGTTCGTTTCCACAATTGATACAGAAGTTCCCTTTGGCAGATGTAAGGTTAATTGCAAAACGACTTATTTTGTGAAATAAGAGCAATGTGCAAGACATACTCGTTTGAGAACTGACGATATCTATAACACATGTTAAAAAAATTAGAAAAATTTCAAATTTAAAAAAAAATCGATTTAATTCTTATAAAAAACAAACTGTATTATCAAAGTTCTAGTCTAGACTTTTGTCTAATTTATGACTCTTTGTTATGCTCTAGAAAGGAGTATGGATGGAAGGATGTATTAAAATATGTATTACAAAATTGTCATTGGCTTACGATATAATTTTATTAATAAGAGTTATAACTCTAATCTGAGAAAAAAGATTTCACGCACCAGGAGGCTGAGGATTACTCTACATAATGTTATCATTCAATAATGGTAACTGACAAATTGTACCTGTTACAAATACGAAATAAAGACGATATATCAATTAATCAATTTAATGTCTTAAGAAAACAGCATAATAAAACATTACTGTGATAAAAAATTTAACATGTAATCATTAAACGGCAAATTAGGTACCTAGAACATTACTTTTTCCTTCATTGTCTCTTTAAAACTATTGTTATCTATATGACGTGATAATTACAGTATTTAGAAGTTAATCTAGCATTTGAAACATATATATTCATAGGTAGGCATATGAAGCTTACCAGAGGGCTACACGCACAGTATCCCATAGAGTGGGCGTTTCATTAGTGCAATGGCCATTATTTCCGCGCGATAGACTTTTATTTTTATTATTATTAGCGTAAGCTAATGATTTTATGTAGTTCCGTTCAGGTGGACATTCAGACATTATCATAGTGTACACACGACACGATACACCAATATCAATAGTTCCAGTAATATATTTAAAAATAAATTGCATTAAAATTAATTTAAATTTTCGTGAGACATTTTTAATATTTAGTTAATGAAAATAACACGATATATTAAAATAATTATACAATAATAAATTGATGTGTATTATTTTTAAAACAATCGATGTTATTCACCACAAAAATAATAATTCATAATTTTTTAATTACAATGATATACACCAAACTTTGTACGAGAGTGTAGCAGCTTTTTTGTAAAGTTTATTGATTAGTTAGTTTTATATTAAACTAGCTGTCGTCCGCGTGGATATATAAAAGCTTAATTAGTGTAGCCCACCCATCCATCGATCCACATCACATCCATCTAAACATTCGCATTTATAATATTACTAAGTTAAATAGAAAGCAACTCTTCAAGGCAAAAATACGAATAAAAAATGAATAAATAGTATCCTATGTACGTCTCCTGGCTCTAAGATACCTCCTCACTAACTTTCAGCCATATCAGTAAAGCCGTTCTTGAGTTATAAATAGTGTAACTAACACGAGTTTCTTTTATATATATGAGTATAATATATATAGGTTTAATATAGGTTTAACGAGGCGGCTGCAAGTGACTATCAAAGCGATTGCGACTCGATAATTCCCTACAATTCCGCCGCACAATCACACTTCATGCCGTCGTATAACAGCTTATCCTATCGCAAATGTATAAGTCAATTATGCCTTAAATATTATTAAATACTTAGTTCTAATAAATATTAAATTGAAGTGAGTTTCTGACAAAAAATATTCTACATGTGTACTGGAGATAAATGATAAATAAAGATGTTTAATAACCGTGTATCAATTTTTTCACTTCTGAATACATAACGAACACATATAGTAATATAGTAAATATGTGCTTAATAGTATATAGCTTAACAAGTCTTAACAAGTCACTAATAATTTGTATTCTTTTTAATTCGTATCTTACTCACGGAATATATTAGTTAAAACCAAGCTACGTATCTACAGTAGACGATCCGATGTGTAAGAGAGTCAAATGCGCTTGATTATTATGTAAATTGTTCGCAGATAAGCCTCTCAAACTCACCGGCGGCGTTCATGGTTCCAGTTGGTAATTACCGACTTCAACTTTTGAATTTTTTTACATAGAAGAAATTACCGATAGTGTAAATTTATTTTAGAACGTTAAAAAGCCAGTTGTAAAAAAATATCTCACTTTTACTTTTACGTAATCTTTAAAATACAATAACAAAAAGCAGATGAAATGTTTAATAGAGTAGCTAACGTATTTGCTGCCTCATGTAATCTTCGATAGAATATTGTAGAGTCGCTAGTCAAGCGAAAAGATACGTCTAAGGAATGCCCAAAGCAACCGGGGGACAGCTAAGCCGCTTTGGATGCGAAATTGATTTATTATGTCAGATAGTTGACTGGGCAACGGCAATATAAAGATGCAATAGAAAATGTACAGGCCAATTTTATTTAAAAGCCACCCAATGACAATCTAGTTAGGTGAAATATTTTTTTTGGCATTTTTATAGTAATTTATAAAATAGCTTTGGACCACAAATAAAATTCTTCTATTTAAACCAAGTTATTTTGCATTTCCTGATACCGACAATAATTTTACTAATAGCGGTAAAACTAACAAAAAATCTCTCCTTTAAATGGTCGGGTTACATTGAAATGCACTCAAAACAAAACGTATAACGTTTAAAAGAAAGCGGATATATTTAAGAGTTAATGCAACCGCACGGATAAAGTGGTACATCGGGCGAAAAGATACCCGGTGCCCACCGCCCGGTGCCCGTTACCCGCGCCCGGTGCCCGCCGCCCCCTGCCCGCCGGCCGCTGCCTGCGAATCCAAATCGAAGAACGTCTGAGCTTCTTTTAATGCGAATAGCTTTATTGTAGGATATTGCGGTTTAGTGCAGCGCCGGTCCCGATTGATAATAAGTAATTCCCAAAAAAAATGCAAATAAACCTTTAATGTAATAGTAAAAGCAGGTCCTTACTAAACAAACAGTATTTACAAGATGAATTTGAAAAAAAAAATTGCATAAAATTGTTTAAAGGATTTTTATATCGTACTTTTCAGAATTTAACACATATTTTTCTTTCAATAGGAAAAAATTTGCAAAGCCACGTTCCGTTTGTAATTGCAGGTGAGGAATGGCGGACGGAAATGGCGTCAACACCCAATATCCGGTCGCGCGGGAGAGTGCAACCTTTGGAAAATTATTCATTTGTATTCTATGAAAAATGTAATTTATTTGTGTCCGCCTCTTCAGCTACGACCAACTTAATTTCCGTACACACATAGCGCCTTAAGGCCGCCGTACACGGACTGCTTTAAACCGTTGGTACCAGCAGCTTCAAGCGAATAGACAGACCATAGTTAGCATGTTGCAGCATTCATGCGTACACCGCTTGAAAGATTTAACTCTGCCTTTTAAAATAATAACACTTTTACGGATAAAGCTCTTTGTCTAAGTTTACTAGCTAAAATAAAACAGTTTTATTTTAACTCAAAAGAGTATTTAAAACGTTATAAATAAATTGCAGAAAGAAATTTTTAAGGAATTTCAACTTTTCTCTGATTTGATTCGAAAGAAATTAGAAACTTTTTGAATGATAAATAGACTTTTTGAAAGCTTCTTCCAGTTAATTTTTGCAAACATTCATCGCTTATTCATAGCGCAAGTTTTGTGCGACTTAAGTACCACCCTGTACATCGGATATCTACCGCGGAAAAACGTTCCCTCTTTAATATCTTAAGTCTTTGGCAAGTTTTATACATTTGTTTATATTAATAAGATAATTTAACCGAATTTGAAATAATAAGATTTTTTCTTTTTTCTCTATTATGTTAGAACAGTTAAAGTGGTTTTAGGATTTAAACGTAACGCGAGTTAATCGCTTATGTTAACACTGCGCGCGCCGCGCCGTTCGCGTCACGTACGGCCATAATTAACCCGGCGAACGTGTAAAGTGAATCACATTAACGAGATCCCGAATAGTTTCACGACTTCAATTATACTTGTTTCCGGGCGATAGAATTTTATTTTTAGTGTCAAATGCACTTACTAAGTTTTACATATTTTATACATTTTTTAAATTGCATAAAAATTAAATTCAATTGAATTTTCATATTATTTGAGCACTAATTTAACTTAAATCGAAATAACTAGAAGAAGGAAGGAAAAAAGAAGCCTATATCCATATCATCATCATAAAAAGAATAATAATATCCTGGATCCATATATAAAAGTTAAATCAATTAATCCGAATTCTTGGGTACGTCAAACCAATCGGTTATGCTTTATCTATAATACATACAAAGGAAGGTATTGGTATTCATCTGTTCGAAATTAACATAGGCTTAACATATAATGTGTCGACACATAATATATATAAGGATACAGGATGGGACGCAATGTTTTAGTCTGTGAAGTAATCACTTTCAGGCATGTACATGTCGTTGCATCAAATTGCCTGTGAAACTCTCGGTGACATCGGAACAAATTTATAGAGTGGGCGCAGCGCCCGGACGCGGCCGCACAAAAGACACATTTACATAACAAATTGGAGGGCAGTGCGTCGCGTCTGTGCCGCCTCTGTGTTCTTCTGTGTTACTCTATTGTTACACCTTCAGGTAGAAATTTTAACACTTTATATTGATGGTTTATCCACCTTTTCTAGTTGACAATTTAGTACCATAGAAAGTGTAACCTAATTTCTGTTGCGTAGTTCTTAAGATGGTCGTTGCTATCTACCAATTAATAATTCATAAACTTTTTCGTTCGTCGCTTTAGTCTGCAGTAGTTGCCTTTGCTTTTTGTATAAGTTATGTAAAATTGATATGTTCCGTTGAATTCTTGGGCTAGATAAAATGTGAGCACATATCTGTTTGGGCGTAAAGACCAGGTGGGCAACGTCGTTGCACCTGCGCCACAACTTGAGCTACAATTTAATTAGGTCCGCGTCTGCATCGCTCTATGTAAATAGTTGGCGAGTTGTTGGCCTGTGTCCCTCGCCTCTACATGTAGAGCAGTCACTCGCGCTCTAGCCACCGCAGTAGATATGTCTACAGATATCTATGGGAATTCAAGTTGGTACCTGAACGTTGTAACAAAGAGAGAATAGGCTTGAATAAATTTACTTCTTCTTCTTTATTTAATCAAATTTATATACTGTTTAACTTTATACAAATAATAAGTTAACAACTAGACTAGAGTTCTTAAACAATCACAAAACATACGGTAAACATTTCTCGAAACAACATCGTTATGAGCCCAACAGGCCACGAGAGTAGTTTATACAGCTTTATACACCGCGCATAAACAATTCCGCAAACCGTCCGTTGGCTAACTCGTGTTCACAAAAATCGCTTGGGAGCGGTCGCGGGCTTATACAATTTGTTATGCAAATGCTCGTGTCCACAGTAGACGCGGCCCGAGCTGGTGCGGCCCGTCTTACTCGCCCGCAGGGTCAAACTCTTGTTTCATACACTTCAAATGGCATGGTATTTATTTACTCAAAGGTTAAAGCATTATTTAATATCTAGTAAATAAACTTTACATAAGATGATCCGTTAACTTTTTACTTCTTCAAAAATATATGAATCAGTTTTAAAGTACCTATATTTATTAAAATTTAATTTAATCGGAAATTTACGTGCAAAGTAAAAAAATAATTATGAATTAAAAATATTTTTTTTCTGAAAGAAAAACACGTAAGAAAATTTGAATCAAACGTAATTTCAAATATTACAGTTTTGTTTCCTAAATTGTCGATGTTGCATCTGACCGTCGACATCCGGTCGAAGCGCTGCAATCACTGCGCGTCTAAGCGTTGCCCATTTCCGGCCAGAGATGGCGCTGATCGAAGTCGCAAATAGTTCGCTTTGGTTCGCAATCAGCTTTTGTCCGACTATTGTGTCCAAAATCTAGAAATCTTCTTCTTCCGGCCTTCGACTGTACTTTTACAGAATAAATAAAAAAGAATAAAATTTATTTAATGTTTTACGGAAGATGGTTCAAATACAACAATTTTTCTTTAATCAGCAGAAGATTTAAAACTATTTTTATACATTTAACAAATATTGGCTTGTATTATAATGATATGGTACCATTTTTAATGTAATTCTCGTTAATATAAATAATGTTTATCTTGTATGTGATCAATAGTGATTTTGAACGTTACTTGGGTGTGATTTTCTTTGGGCAGTGACGCAGAAACCTATAACGGTCGAAGTTCAATTCCAAGTGTGGCATTGACTACGGTTGAGCTGGCGAGATTCATTGGTTTGTATACCATCCGTGTGTTCGTATAGTGAACATTTTATAATAAAAAATTACAAAATATACAAAGTGTTTTATTTGAAATATATTTTTAAAAATTATGTTGTAGTTATTTTACTTGACGTACAAATAAATAAATATTTAAAATGTAGTAGTAGTAAATATGTACGGTTACTTTTGACAATTTTATTTAACTAACTAGCTTCCACTTTACTAACACGGAGAGTTTTCCTTTTAACTTTGAAATTAATCGAATTTTATTGGTAGTATCGTGCAGCACGCGCGAACCGTTAAGCCTACGAATTATTCGTAGGCAAACGCATAGTGCCTCTACGCGCTACGTAACTTATGCCGTAGCAGAAACGTGTAGAATTAAACAGCAAAATAACAAGCGTTTTATTTTCTCTTTGAATCTGTTTTTTTTTTATTTTAAAATGTAGTTTAATTTTTTTTGCTATTATTGTTTATTTAATTTCAATTAATTAGTTATTTGTCATGTTGCAACCAATATGACAAAGTAATTATTATAGTTAAATTATTAATCCGATTCTTAAATAAATTACGAGAAGAAAAAAGTTTAAAATAAGTAGAAACGTACTTTTTGAAAAATGTTGCTTGTAATTTGTTTTTATGCAAACAGAATATTATTAGAAACAATTTTATATATCAAAGTTTATACATACGTGAATAGAATAAAATGAGCGGGAATCGCTACGGAGCGCTACGAACTTGAAACTCCGTCCGACGAGAGTACATCGCACATACGCCAGACTGCCTACATCTATGCTAGACCTACAGGCTGGCTACAGGCTACAGGCTGCGGTATCAGTCGTTACAGTGTGATAGGCGCCGGGCGCAGTGCCACACGGCCACCGACCAACGCAGCACGCGCCTCAACCTTCCGAAAATATCGTAAAAAGTTTGCTATTTTCCGCGATCATTTTTCCAAAGTCATCTAACTTAAAACCAATCGCGTACGTTCGCGCGACGCGTTTGTTTTCAAACTGTCAATAACTTTTTAAACTTTTATTCTGTAATCTGTATAATATAAAGTAGTAATTTTGTATCGTAGTTTACAAAACGCTAACTCAATCGGTTGTGAAAAGTAGTTGCATGTAGTCGATGTTAGTCGCGTATTTATCGTAGGTTATATCAAGTCTATGTGTTTAGTATTAATTACGTATAACATGACTATTTAGAAACTGTATTCTTCAGTCCACTCTTCTCTGAACTTCGTATTGGTAAGTTATAACTTTAATATAGCACATAATAAGTATAATAATAAGATACATGTACTCGTATCAGTATAGTTTAAGTAACAACAAGTTCGTGGTAGTACTATAACTAAAAAAACTGGTAATGTTAATACAAGCAAGAACAAAGTAAATGTTTCGAGCCAAAATAAACTTTACAATATCAACTAACAAGTTTATCACAACTATGCTTAATAGGAAGAAAATCATTGTTTATTTTTTCAAATAAATAACGACGAAAAAATTTAAATATTTGCCTCATAGTTCAAGGTACAATTCTATTTAAAACAATTTTTTGTTCTATTCAAACATAATTTCAGGTTAACACCCATAAACTACTATAAATTCTATCCAAACTTACTATTAAAATTATTTTACTACGATTCGTTTACTTGAAAACAAACGCGCAGTTTTGCTGTGCTACAAGTAATGCTTTCACTTAAACTTAAAGTTCACATAAAGTTCATTAAAAATTATTAAAAAAAAACTAGTAAAAATGGTACGAAATAAGCATTGTTTATGTTGAATTAAAAGTTACAAACTACGTAATATACTGTAAAAGTAAAACCAGTCAAGTAATAGACGGCAGGTTGAAAATGTATGGCGCGCGACTAGTTGCTTTTATTATAAGGTGGTGTAAAGATAAACTATATCTATTCAAAAATTACTGTATTGTAGTCTGTATGCTTAGAAAAAGCTAAATTTAATAACACTTTAAAGTCAAACGATCATATTTTATCTTTTTAAAACATCAAAACATAATATCAACAGAACTAAAAGGCTCTCTGCGCATATTACGTTATGAAAAGAAAATTCTATATAACTTTAGCATTTCTAAGTTGTAATTTAATTATATTAGTATACACCAACAAAAGAAATGTAAATGAACTGGTTTCAAAACTTTCTCAAGTCGAGAAAAAAAAACAGATAATAAAACGAAATTGCCAACATTTCTTCAAATTTCTTTTCTTATTTTTATTAACTTGTAAACTGGATGTAATTGGATTTTAGATTTTATTTTGTGACGAATTCGCAGCGTTGAATCTAATTTACGTTTTACATACAACAATACTAACCTTAAATGAAACTGCTTTATTGCCGAATATAAGAAACCAAAACAGTACAAAATCTATTACTTTTAGTAACAATATAAAATATACTAGAATCAGTATTATTTTTTTAATATAAAAATGTATGCGATTCTTACCACAATTTTCTTCTACATTGATTACTAGCTGTGGCACGCGACTCCGTTCGCGTGGAAAAACTTAATTAACTTATCTTTTCTTGTAGTCTATGTTCTTCATCTATGCCAAATTTCAGCGAGATCCATGCAGCCGTTCTGGAAATATCTTTTCATTTTCATCAATCAATCCATTTTCATATTTAATTTTTTTCATCTAAAAACTTTATAACATCTCAAATCAGTCAATAAAAAAAGCAAAATACGTTAAATTCAAATCATAATTTTTACATTGAAAACAATAATTTATTTGAAGTATTGTCGTTTCTTTGAAGAGTCGCTTTCAAGTGGCCCGGAGTTGCAATTTGTACGAGGCTAAGGTAATATTGTTTAAATTTTCATAAATTACTGCGTCATTCATGCCTCCTTCTTTCATAAACCCCTCCCCGCTGGGAATCTTGCACACTAAAGATAATATTAAGACAAACTTATTGTATTTCTTACTGTATTTTAAAGTAACAATTATTACGAACTCGAACTTAATACGTAAACACTAAGAATAATATCGCACATGAAAAGATAAATTAATTATTTTGCATATTTGATATTAGTAATATACGAGATGACGCATAAATCTCGACCATTAGTCTTCTATTTAGTAATTTAATTAACCTTAAGACTTACCTTTGTATCCACGGTTAATTAATTATCATATCGTTTTGCTAAAACCAACGTGATAAAAGCAGACAAGTCTAAAAAAAGTCATAGTAGGCGTAGAAGACTTTCTGGTTTCTAATCTTTGTCCAGTCCATTACGGTAATTCGTTCGGTAGAGAGTGTATTTTTTATAAAATATTTTACACAAAAAGATAGTCGGGGCTTTTGGTGAAATGAAAGTGTGTTCAATAGACGTCAATTTTATAAATTATGCTTTTACACGAGCTTTTGATGCGCGTTCTATCAAACCCTTAACAAGCCAGACTTTTGATAAAAGCCTGGATCTGGATATAAAAAGCAATACGCAACGCACTCGTACAATTCATCTTAGCGTTGTGTTAACATTCTCGTAATGAATATTGACATTGATTGAAATGCAAATCCGGCGATGCGTTCACTTCGGCCGTCGATCCGAGGAGGTTTTAATCGCTAAATGGATTTTGAGGTTTTACGCATTTCGAAATCATTCAGGAACAAGTTTCTGATGGAGTTCTTTTAACAAAGAAATATTAATAGGAATAAGTATGTACATCAAACTAATATAACGGTTAGAAGTTAATAAAATGTCATTGTAATCTATTGGTTATAGGTTAATGTTTGCTTAAAGGTTAAAAGGTTTAACAAAATCGAATTTATCGTTTCCAGTGTATTCGACTAGTTTTCTTTGTCCTATTCGTTTGATACATGCTTTTTATAAAATCGCAAATTTTTATGAGGAAAAATTCCTTAATATAATTTTTTATATTAATATTATCTTAAAGCTGAATAAGGGAAAGAAATTCTGAAAGGAAATGTTACTGAATCATCGTTCTTAGTAAAAACAAACCGGTTAAAGCGAAGGCATTGCTAATGGATTTGTTTAAACTATTACGGAAGGAAGAACAAACGCGCCTCCCTTATTAAAACAGTCTAGCAGACATTTAATTCCACATAAAAATATTTGCCCGGCTTTTAAAGTAATTACATCATTCTGGATAACTGTTTGGGAGAGGGTCGTTCTGACGGTTCCTAGTTTCACACAATATTTTGTTAAAAATATTATATTCTATGTATTTTTTTTTCTCTGACTGAAATATGAAATATAAAACAAACCATTGGGAATTACCCATTAAATTGATTGTCTTTCATATTATATTATTTCCTTTTCGTTCCTAAAAAGTATAGACTGTGACCTTTAAGGGAAAGGAATTATTCAATCAACTTTTTAATGGGCTAAATAAATTCATTAGTTTGTAGCTACTATAAAAGCTATGCGTAGATCAACTTATCTGTACTTTGTTTTTAAAATTAAAGTCCACAACAGCGATATCTTAATAAACCATGCGGGGGATGATGTGGCGCAGGGCGGGGGGGGGGGGATCAGCAAGTGATTACAGTCTCGCTGCACTCTATTAGTGCGGCAACGAGCCGCCTCACTTAAAATACATTACATCAAGTAACGCGGCCGTGCGCAGCCTCACGATGTCGAATCAATTCTGTGCCCGCGATCATCGCTACTTACTTTTATATAACTATGTCCTTTTACTTTTCTAGCTTAGAGATTCCTAAATTTTTTATCCGATTGATAAAGACCGAAATAACATAAGTTTTTTTGTACGTAAATTCCACTGTGACGGCTTACAGCTTAAATAACTAAAACAATTATGACAACTGAGATGTTCTTTTATTCGTCTTCTTCTCTTAAGTGTAGATTATAGGCATAACACATAATATAGTGGATTTGAGAGAGGAAACTGTAAAGATCATGTTCAAATCTCATTCGTAATAACATGTTTCCATTACTTAATCCTTTATGTTTTCGGATATATTCTAAAATAAGAAAGTGTTGCATTGAATATTATAGTTTACACTATAAATATTTTTAAGAGTAGACAATAGATGGCGCTATTTCATTATGAGAGCCACAGTTAATCTTTTTTTTTTAATTGAGATTTTCTATAGCAGATCACCTGCCGAGTCTTACGTACGTACATCTAAATCATTTATTTAATATCTACAATAGGGTTTGCGACAGGTGTTAAACTGACTTCAGTATTTTACAACAATGTTACCACAACTGTAAACAAAACTAACAATATTGAGCAAGTGAGTCAAATGGCAGGGGCGGGCTATAAAATTTATAGCTGGAAACCTTTGGGTCTGAATTAGTTTTTGCACGTCGCCTCGTTAACTGGTGGGCGAAAGCATCTTCTGACGGTCGGCTTGGCCGCAGACGGGCGGAGTAACAATGGGGCCATGAAACCGACGAACGCGTTACTCCTATGATTTAAATTTTTGTTTAAAGCTTCCTTACAAAAAGGGGAAAAAGATGAGTGCAAATGGACAGTTTCGGGATAACTCGATTCGAGTATTGTTTCAAAAGTGTTTTTTTTGTAACTGTTACAAATATTGTTTTTTCGATCTCTGAATATTTTAATGAGCATAACACAACAGTTTTTTTTGTACCAACAGCATAAGAAGTTATATATTTACAATTGAAATAAAAATGTATAAACATTTCAGTAAACATCCACCTTATGTACGTGTTTCGTAGCCCAATTGAGGACAAAATTTATAATAGTTTGAAGGAGCGTCCCTGCCCCAATAGTTGTCGACTCAGCATTGCTAATGCTCGCAGCCGACCTGTGTCGCAACAACATTTGACACATTCATAGCGCTCACAGAATGTCGCGTCGCTGCTTGTGTTAAATTTATCGTTTTAATTAAAATTCGCATCGCAAGATAGTTTGGGTTCGCGTCGAGTCGAGTCGAATGCGACCACACTTGTCGACCGCGGTGCATCGCATGATTTACGAACGCGTTAATGTGCGTCTAAATTAAACATATATATGTAATTCTTTATGTTGTTTTTATCTCATTGTATGTCTAAATGCAGTATGTAATTTAGAAAATTTGTCGCTAAAGTAAACTGACAATTTTTAACATTTACATGGTAGCACTACTAAGTGCACACTAAGTGTACAGACTACTAAGTCTGCTAATTTATTGGAAGTTGTAAAAAATGGCATTTGTTTAGTGTAATAATTACAAAACGCAGGAATAGTGAATGTAGAGTGGCGCTAGAGAGCTCGAATCTGCAATAGAGCATTTTCATATCATTGCGAGTGATTGAACGAGCTGTCAGAAGAGGCACTAGACGCGCTACGGCTGGCGGCTGGTGCAGCGGCTGACGGCCCGAGGTGACGGTTACCGTGGTGACGCGGTGACGCCGTAACGCCGTTCCGTGACGCGCTAGACGCGGTAATTAGAAACGTTGCGTTCGAGTGCCGCTGGGCTGGAAAAAATCACACCGACAAATGACTCGTCTGGCTCGATGACGGTCGGGATTAAAATGCAGCGTTAATAAATGACACGCCGATTCCGATGTAAATAATTCATTACTAACAAATGTTGCAGAGATTTATTGCAATTTAAATATACGTTTAAAATTAACGGTACATGGTAGCATGTAATTAATGCAACATACTTACTTTGCTGTTTTAAAACGTGACGTCAGCAAACAAAACACAATCGAAACAAATGACTTAATAAAGAACCGGCCATTACCGGATAAAAGTGAGCAGGGTACATTAACCGTTGGCTGTGTGCGTGCGTAATGATCGCCCGACGTAAGCGCGTAATGTATCAACGTGTTGTAATTAATCAATCGATGCACCTATCCCGGTGGATTGATGGCTCTCGGTGCGCCCAATCACAGGGAAACGCATCCATTTGAATATCTCGATAGAGGCCCGCAAATTGTTCAATATTGTCTGAATGGCCGTTTAAACAATCCACGTGATAAGTAAGTGCTCTGGATATCAAATTGCGTAATACGCTAGGATACAGTTAGATTTAATGATAGGCAAAGAAGTTACAGAACAGAAAAGTATTTTAAGATATTCGATAACTTATATTATCAGTATGAATGTCAGAATGACAGTATTATATTAGACATTCGACATATTAAAGAGCCAAGATTTGATTGTTTGTTCATTCGTTTGAATTGTGGCACCGGAACTATTAAATTTACTGTTAGTAAGCTACACTTTCCCCGGGTGCAAAATATGCAAGTATTAAGAAATACCAGAACAAAGCTATTATAACATATTTAGTTTTCCAAAATTCATGTTTTATTTTGTGTTGAAAATTGTTAATAAAATTCATACACGCTTCCACTTGAGTAACTCAGGTGAGAGTAAACGAGTCTGCAAAGTTACTCGGCCAATATCGTTGGTTGTATGCAAAGGGCAATGTGGTGTAGTGCTTGAAAAAATAGCGTAGACATGGCGTAGACGTCGCGTAGCAGATGTGTATATTCCAATGTGGCTACATACTAAGAACTAAAAGTAATTGACTAACGGAGGAAAAAAAAAGATAAAATATGGACATCTAATATTGAACCTTCAATAAGTGTTATTCTAAAAATAATCTTTATATAAGCTATATATATTCTGTGATCCATATATTAATGCAAATAAATATAATAAATCTTTCAAGTAACTTAAAAAATAAAAGAAGTTCAAACTTAGAAGTCTAGACCTTTGCGCGGCAAAACATATGTACGAGGACATTTCACCGAGAGGGTCCAAACTACGACCATCGTATTTCGGATTCAACCTCAATAAATTCAGCGTAAGAAAACAGTCCGATCGAATTCCCCACAAAATATATGCTGAGATGAAAAAATATCGTATATCTTCTAACAACCTTTAGTCTACAGATAAGCGCTGTCCTGAAGCGGATTCAAATTTTCTCGTTTATTTCTTTGTCAGCAAACTGATATAGTACGTTATCTAAAGAAATATTTATTGCGTTTCTCTTTAGTTATATTAAAGTACGAAGTTGTGCTTTAAGAAATGTACGTTCTTTTTAACTAAAATTTAACCAAGAAACACAAGTAAAAGGTCACAAAAATTGACAATCTTACAAATGTATTAGAATCAAAACATATCTAAACTCTGTCTAATCTGTCGTTATAATTGAAACATTTTTAGTAATGCTCTATTCATTTTAAATCTTGAGTTATTTTACGTAAAATCTATAAAATACGATCTCAATAACTTCGTAAAATTAAAGGTTGAAATACGAAAAACTCATGATTAAGCTCTCTTTTTAATTTCAAAGCAAATGTAAAGTTTCTCGAGATAGTCCTGAAGAATCTTTGCATAATAATTCTTGTAAAATATCTTCAGAGTACTGTCGGCCTCCCCTCTATGCAAAATACGAGTTATCGCGGCGTATTAATCATTCCCCATGTCGCTGTGACGTCCTACAAAAGTGATTATATTCAAATTACTCCAGTAATTATTATTCATATAAGAACGATTACGCTAATATTCTATGCGATGTTATGTCGATGGGTACTCATTTGAATTTTAGTTTTATCATAGAATTTATCCATTGATACCCAGCGTTTGTTCTGTGTTCAAATGTTTTTTATTCTTATTGAAAGCTTCTCTTTTAGAGTACAAGTACTTATGAGGTGTATTTTTTGTAGAAATATGGCTATTTATGTAAGCAACAGATTTTAACGACTGAGTATAATTTCTATACGTATTGACAGGTAAATTAGATTTAAACCACCTTTGTTATTAAAGTTCAGAAAACTGTTAGAGCAACGCGGTGATAGTAGTCGTTGCAGGAAAAATAAATATTTGTTTGCAGGATTTTTTATTTCCTTATACTTTTTTTAACTGAAAAGTAAATTATTGAAAAAAAGGGTTATTTATCGCGAGCATGCCGATCGCTCGCGAGTTGATTTGGACCGTAATAATGTGCGCGGGGAACATAAATCTTAGTCTATCGTTACCCCACTACATAAATAACGGAATAATTGCTATTTGCACTATGAAACTGTGATAAACGACTTAGGTTTTGCTGAATTTTAGGCACGAGGTGTGCGGGCCATTAATTATATGTAACATCAGGGGTCGGCCGGATGAATCCCGGTTTTATTGTTACATTTGAAATTTGCGAAATGATTTCATGTACAGGGTACGTTGGCTTGATGTGTTTTGTGGTGGCAGTGATTTATATTTCATCATGTGCTTAATCTTATTTATTAATGATTAAAAGTAATGAAAAAGTCTGTACTGTTTCTAACAAATTCCTCAAAGTGGCAAAAGTCAATAATCGACCAATAGATGGCGCTTATAAGATAAACTAAACAGCTATAAAATGTTTTTCAATACATATAATATTTTTACCAGGTATTGTTATATTTGCAGGTACATTGTACGTCTGCAGCTGAACAAAGCATCGGACAGACGCAGTAAGTGTAGATGCGTAAACTTTATTCCTGCCAACTTTAAAATTGCGGGCGCGCGGCGTCGGCGCGTCAAATTGCCCCGCACTTTGACTAGCGGCCGCAAAGTTACTTCCAAAGTTTCTTCGACTATTTCAATGCTACAACGGGGTGCTTTTTAACCCTCGAACAATACACGTTAGTATGCAAAAGGTAGAAACGAAACTAAAAAACAAAACCTGACTACCAACGCCTTGCATATGAAAAAACTTCGTATTGTGACTACAAAATTTTTGTTGCTAGAAATTTGGCTTTACTGACTACTTCTTTCTTGCAATTCTAAAGCCCCTTTTCGGTACAAGAACGTAGATTTTCCAAGTATCATGTCAATCGGACTGTCCGTTCACAAATAAAGCTTTAGTCGCTATCTTCGGCGCCCACACAAGCTTAAAATGTCTGCTTCAAATAATTTATAACGATATTTTATTAGACGTATTTCTAAGAATTATTTTAGTATGTTTAAGAATAACTTAGTGAGAACATTGACTTGAATAATTGTCCATTTGGTATTTGTATATAATGGTTATTTATATTTTTACGTTTTGATCAAGGTATCTAAGAACGGCAACATTTTTTAATAATATTTACTTTTTATAATATAATACATATTTATATCACATATAAAACGTACGTAGATAAACTTTAGATGTATTTTTCAAATTTACATTTAAAAATAAACAACTGTGCGTTGCAAAAGTGCACAGTAGGCAACAAATCATGGCATACTTACACAAAGATGAAAAGTGTTGATAAGAAATGTAAGAACCCAGTCAGTTTCCAAATGTCCCAACATTATGCTCTCCAGGTATTTAAATAACACCTCCAACATACAAAACGGTCCCCGTCGACCGGCGACTCGGGCAAGGATGCATCCACTAGTGATGTACCCGATCTTACAAAAATCGTACCAAAAAAGCGAGTTCATTTTTTTTTATTTTTGTCACATGTAATTCATTTAATTGAGGTAACG
Source organism: Papilio xuthus (assembly GCF_000836235.2). Lineage (NCBI taxonomy): Eukaryota > Metazoa > Arthropoda > Insecta > Lepidoptera > Papilionidae > Papilio > Papilio xuthus. The sequence continues at coordinate 6,498,227 of NW_013532534.1, read as the reverse complement.
TAATTTTTTAGTCATCTATTTTTTTAGTTACACAATACGTTGCACATCAAATTTTATACCTGTAGTTATTACTACTACAGGTAAAAAATATTTGAGGACATTTCCCTTAATATTTTTTATAAGTTCAACAGTATCTATAAAAGTTTGATGATAAATATAAAACTGAATATACGACGAATTATTTATTGAATCCTAAAACTTTAAACGGCATATTTCTGGTACGGTTATAGTTAGTGTAAACTTTTCGCCATCACTACGTATTACGCCGCGCGATGTGAGTTGAAATTTATCTATCGCGAGACATATTTTCAACTTACTTTATTTCTATTCGCTGGCGAGTAATTTTAAACCTTATGCTGATAGCTGAAAGTGCTAAATAGTTTGCCAGTGGTGTTGTTGGGCGTTGTTTATTGGCGATATATTTCAGAGTGCTTGCGCTTTACAGTAGCTAGGTGAGAACTCGGCACAACAATACTTACGGTTCATATTTTTATATTCACAGTTTACGTGAATTATATTTAGATACTGAAAATTTGTTTAAACTAACAATGCTTTTTTAAATTGATTTAAAATACTTTATTAAATACGAGCGGTTATTCGCGTCTTCGTCAGCGTAGATAAAAAATAAACTAGCCAACTCTATGGTTCCGTACGTAAATTTAAAAAATTACTTTTTTGAAAATTGTGCGTGAAATATTACATCACATTTTTTTTTGTTGATATGACATACAAACACTCCAATTTTATTATTATGTATTAGTAGATTAATGATGTGAAACTAGAACGCAAATAATTGATGTAAAAAGTGTTTTAAAAGCTGTCAAAAGTAGTTGCGCTGTATAATATTCATATCGAATATACTAAACCTAGGTATGTACATATTAAGTTATTACCATTACGCACCTGTTTGCGACAAATGAGTTTATTCTTTAAAACGCCAACAATCCGCGCTCGCTGAGAACTTCGACCTATATTTTCAAATATACAATGGCAAAAAAACCGCGCAAAGTGATGCTTTTCAGTGATAATTTTCCTGCTTCCCGCCATTTCTGTCATTCTATCGCTGCCCCGTCTCATTAGGGCTCTGCTTGAATGTAAGTTCGTTTGTCGACCCAGATGCGGCTCACTTTCATCTCAAAGGTGTCTCCTAATGAAGTATTCTTCATGTTGCAGATAGCTCCCTGCTTATTAACAAACTCCTCGACTTTCAATCTCAAACCAAAATTATTTTTCATTTGAATATATCACCCACAACTTTACCTTTGAAAAACTTTGAAACTGTGCGCTGAATTAAAAAACAAAATAGCAAGTATTGACCGCGTGTGTTCAAAGTCTGTTCATCCGTTCCGGAGATTACCCAGAACAAACTCAGACTTGTGGACAGACACAAAGACAGACATGCAAAAATTTTATAAATTGGTTTTTCGTCATCATCAACGCAAATAACGTATACTAAACATATATATTTTTGCTCCATAATACATACAAACACTATCACTATTTTCATAAATCTTATTGCTTTTCTAAATATATGAAAAAAGAAGTTTAAAGGATTTGTTAAGACTTCAATCAAGTCAGAGTATATACAATCAAATATAAGCTAGCTTTCTGACCGCAGATCTATGAAATACTCTACTTTATTGCTCTATAAATTCGTACAAGTGTTGTCTGACATTAAGGAAGTCGATAAGAATTTTTCCAGTCCTAAAAGCTGTGTAGTTTTGTGTAATAAAGTAACTCAAATAATTAGGGACGGAACTTAAGCACATCTGAGTAGGTAGTGGTAGATAGGTCGAGTGGGCAGTAAAACATCTCTTGTAAATGCTCCCAGCTCATTACCCTTTATCTTTACGATCGTATTTAACTATCCTGGCTGTGTTAACTGTACATAAAATAGTTATATCATTTTGATATAGTACTTACATATTAGAAGTTCTGGACAGTTTATATCAAAAAGGAAAAAAGTTATAATGGCTAAACTCTACTACTTCGTAGTGGAGACACCCGCAACATTAACATGTCTGCTCCAATGGGCCGATTCGCCCGATGAAATACCTCGACCACACAGAAGATATGCGTCAATTGGAAACAATTCCGCTTTTCGTCTGAAGAGTGTGCGTGCAGTGCCGCATACCTAATTTTACTACTCTTTCCCTTCCCACTCTTCTTTTAAGGAATAAGATAGGAAAGTCGAAATGGCGGTAAATATCAACCTTCTGTGCGTCACCTACCTTGTTGATTAAAGGTAGGTAAAGCATCTGCCTTTGTAGATGTCTATGGGCAGCGGTGGCTTCATTTTTTCGCGGAAATCAGGTGGCCGATTGCTTGTTTGTCACGTTATAAAATAAAATAAAAAACCAACTATCTTTAAGCTTTTAATGTTAAGAATTTACCCATAACAATATTACATGGATAATCTTGAATAAACTCTAGGGTTTTCATTAATTCATGTGATTCATAAACATCGATCAAGTAACATGATTGGCCCTAAAACTTCTACGTACATAAGATGTAAACATTTTACTCCAATACGACGTATACAAAACGTGTCTAGATTATATAGCATTGGTTTTTATTAGTTTGGTGTAAGGCGGAATAAGTTGTGTAAACATATCCTACGCATCCCAGCAAAAACCTATTTGAAACCGACGAAGGTCCGTTAGGTTTTTGCTTCGGAAAAGATAAAGTCCTTTGGATATACGGTCGTAACTTTGTGTGAAATACTGAATCTTTAGCTTTCCACCAAACGGAAATACATATAGAGAAATCGGAATTTCTTTCATACAATATTCACGGCATACTTAACGATATACAACAGTAACTTATCGCTCTGATTTATTAAATATGTGGATATTACATAATGATTTTCTAAAAAGTGTTAAACGTGCAATTTTATTACTCTGCAGTTAAGTTGAGAAGCCTAAGTGCCTATTTTAACTTTGAGGTTAGCTGGGTGACTCCGGGCGTGTGTGGTCTGTATTTGTATACCAAAAGTAACTTAATTAAAACATCCATCTTTGTACGAGTGTCGAATTTGGATCTTAGACTGTCTTTAATTTTCTTATGTTGGTAAGAATGATTTTTAAAAAGTTACTTCTAATGACTGAAAGATTGAATTCATATTTTAAATTGAGACTTTGGTCGATTTTCTTAGTGTAGGATTCATAAAGGCGTTTTCATGCGCGATAAACCTTTAATAGAGGGTGGTGAGGGGCGGCAGGTACAATACTCAGCGCTCTGAGCTCGAGCCGCATCGTTTATTAGCACCAGTAATAAGAAAACTTGAGACGAATCTTTGCGAATTTGCATTTTATCAGTGAAAGAACCTAACTTACTTGTTGGATGGTTGTGAACGAGAATTAATCAACAATTTTTTTTTAAATATATTATTAACCGGTAAACGAGCAAGTTACCACCTGGATTCGCCGTAATTACGACGTGACCGCTGCCAATAATCAACGGAGGAGAGAACGTAAAAGAAGATAAATTTTCCCCTTACTGTGCGTCCCCTTTTCCGTCAAATCTACTTCGTATGTTTTCCTTATAATAAAATGATGGGAAGGAAAAGGATCTATGAACTATAATTTTCCATAGACAAGAGTCTTTTAACTTTTCCCTACTTTAGTGGCGAATTTTTTAATATTTTTATAAACACGTTTTGTAAACATTTGAAAAATATTTACCTTCAACATAACATCGTTCCGAGTCGCAGCGCCTTCGTATGATAACAATTTTCCCTCGTTTTTTTGTCTCGGTCCTTTTTCTCCGTTTCTTTTATTATTACAGCGACAACTACGGAGGCTTTGGAGATTGGCTCGCCGCAGTAACGCCGCTCTAGTTGTCTGCGAATTATTTTATATTTCGTCGTTGAAACGGTATTAGGCGAATGAAATTTGTCGAGGGCCGCGCCACGATGTTAGATTGAGCTGGGACTATTTTGTAGGCGTTTAGCGCGCCGAAGCAAATGAAATGCTTCCTTGTTGTCCTTGTTAGTGAATAGGGGTAAATGTTTTCTTTGTTTATATCTATATTTTAAATCAAATGTATATATAATTAAATTAAAGTTATAGGAATTATTACTTTAAAAACTTGTGTGTCATCTATCAAAAAACTATATATTTAGTAGAACGGGGCTTTTCCCTGTCTCAAAGGGTTTGTTTCCGAGAACCAGTGGAGTAGGGGATGGCATTCCGCTCCAGTTATCATCCGAAAACTTTCAGCCAATCGGATTTACCTGAGTTAATTACGTTTTCCACTATTAAGGACTTATATCAGGTTGATGCGTATTGGTCGTTGCGGCTTTTTAAATAAATGTGCGGTTATTTAATTTTAAAATAAAATTACCAACAATCATCCGGTAACCAAGCGTTTAAATATATATTTTGTCCGAATAATAATGTTTATTCAAGGAATCGCGATGATGGCAATTTTTGATTGGTCATATTTATAAAATACTGGCTGTCGCCCTCGACTCCGACCGTATGGAATGAAAAAAACTTAATAAGTTCGTGGCAATTATTCGATTTTTTCTCACCTTTTAAACCTTCCCTAGACCTCTACGAACATTTCAAGTCCAAGATAAGGTAAATCCGTTCAACCATTCCCGAGTTTTAGCGAGACTAACGAACAGCAATTGATTTTTATATTTATGTAAAAATATTTATAGTATTTTGATGAGATATATGTGAACAGAGGACTACAATGTGTGATACTAGTATAGCAATGTTAAACAAGTGTAGTGTGAAACATTAGACCTTGTTGGTATCTTTGGTATTCACGTATTAAATAGACTAAATTGTAGCCTTGATCATTTGCCCATTAGTCAGAAGAAGGAAAGTACTGCCAATATTAGGTAAAAGTCGTTTACCACAAGTTACGAAAATTATTGTAAGTAAATTTTCGTTTATCTGCGCCAAGCCTAGCGACGTAAGACGGGGCGCGTTTAATTTCACCGGCCCATATATTTTAAAACAGGCTGTGCAACTACATTTTACGCGAAAGGGAGGTATATATTGCGGCGCCTTAATGGCTGGATTGTTTTATCGCGCTCATTATGAGCGTATCTGCCAGCTAGTGGGGTATTAATTTATACCCGGGTTAGTATTCTAAGGATAGCTTCTACAGGGTATCAACTAATGGGAACATTTGGAATTTAATAATATTCTATTTAACCTTACAAGATCACATTGTCTGCTCCCAGTTAATTGTACTTGGTTAATTTAAATTCAATGAAACTTTTACATATTTTTATCTTATATTTAAATGAATACTGTACAAATTGGAATATATCTCTGTTGTTTTCTGAGACTAAATTCTCTGTGTAAAACGTATCGTCATACTTTTCATTGTTTTTGACAAAACATAGATTTTGGTCTTAGAAACTCACGGTTAATGAATATTATGTTGTATAGTTCCTTGTGTAATTCTACTTTGTTTCACTGTGAACGTTTTATATGTAAATTATATTCAAAACTCTTACATCAAAACATCGTCAAATTATTTAATTTCACGTGTGCACAAAATCCCGGTGGCTGCCAAATAGGAATAAAAGCGAGTCAAAGGCCCCGTCCAGGAATGACTCGGAATTGTCTGAAGAAATAGTAAAGTACGGACGATAAATTGGATAAAGCAGCAATATTGGCGCACTCAGAGCACCGTAATAGGCAATTTTCGACATCCAATCCCCGCACAATGGCAGACTACGACGATTTAAATATTTCTAACGGCCTTTCGGTTTCGAGTGTTTACTTTACAAACGATTGATACGGCTCGTTCTGTTGTTAATCATTGCTCCAGTCTTACAAATAAATTGTTTCCAACGTTTAAATGTTACGTCGTCTTGTTAATTACATTTGTTTTTAACTTGATTAATTGTTAACAAGTACAGATTTACTGTTGATATAAATGTTCTATTGATTGTCGGTAAATTGTTTATTTTACTGTTCGTATTGTAATATATTAATTACTAGTTTATTTATAATCTTTGTTAAAAGATTCTGTAAGACATCTCCAAGATAGAATCTTATAAATTGTAAGGAAAAGCCACAAGTTCATTCTAGAAATAATCGAGCAATTAAAATGATACCTGCTTATAAACGGTATTTGAATGCTCCGTAAAAACGTAAAAAGTCCATGGGTCGGGCTGCGGCGCGGCGACCGGTGAGAGGCGGCCGTGTGCCGTGCCGCGCGCTTCGTATTGTCTGAAATTAATTTTCCTGTTCCGGCCGATGCATCTTTTATAAGATAGTGGAACAAAAGTGGAAGGGAAAAAGTTGGGGGAAGGGGAAATCCTCGGCGGTTATTAAGGTGCAAATTAAATTTGTACCGTTGCCGGTGCGAGTTCGACAAATTACTATTGTTGTCAGATTTCGGGTAATTGCCACTTTTCCGCTGTTCGCCGTCGACATGTTAACTCTTAACCCCTATTTCGTATCTTCTATAGCAATTTGTATAGTTATTTTAACACAGAATTGCGCATTAAAAACCGGTGAACAAATATAGTTTGCCAATTAAACCAAAATTATCAAAAATATTATGGTATTTCAAAATGCATTTTGGTCTAATTTATAAAATTAATAAAAGAATAATTAATAAATGATTTGTCAAATACTAGCTGTTGACTCCGTCTGTGCGGAATTAAAAAAAAAACTTAATTAGTAGCCTATATGTTGTTCCATGCTATACTCTACATCTATGCCAAACTTCAGCTAGATCCATTGTGCCGTTCTGGAAATGCCTTCCAACAAATATTCATCCATCCATCCAAACATACGCAGTTATAATATTAGTAAGGTTAAGTAATTAATTGAAGATTTATGAAATATGAGTAAAATATTTGAATTTTGATCCATTAAGTGTTTGTTCATCTGTGGTCTATTTAGAGGTATTATTTACCTTACCCTGTATTACAATAGATGTCCTGAACATACACATATCTTCCATTAAATGCAGAAATCCTCCAAAAGTGAGAGTGTGATGTGATGTGTGTGATCGCGGAGCTTCTCTACACTTGGAAGTTCTCACGGGAGATTCCAGCCGCAGCGGCGCGCCCTCTGCCGCGCGCTTTCTGAATTATTGATGCTAATGAGCCCTTAATACTCTACGGCGTGAAGGTATTATAACACGCCGCGTTTGTTTGTTTTTTATAAACTTTTTGTTATATGAATATAAATAAAGGCAAAAGACAAATTTTGAATTCGTGTTTTTAGAGAGCTATAAATAATTTTATATCTTGTGATTACTGGCTGTTATAAAAACAAAATTTAGGGTTTTTTTTGTTATTTAATTTAATAAAAAGAAATTACTTATATATCGTGTGAATGGATATAAGAATGTGTAGTTTATTTTCTAACACAACAATAGAAACGAAACGAAATTACTATCTCGTCAACAATTCTTGCCAATTTGTAAAAAAAAATATGATTTATTTTTTCCGAGGAAAAATCACAACGTAATAACATCAAATTGATTTCGTACTTTCAGCACTATGGAGAGGTCAATATGAAGAGATATGATAGGCATTTGTCAGATAGGTTCAATATTATCCGATATATAGCTGGGAACGGGCGCTTTTGGAAATAATAGAATTTTTCCTTTAACGCCAAACAGCTGTCAAAAGGAAAAGGTAGGAAGAACGTGTTGAGAGAAATACTGATATTTTTTTTGCTTTACAAATATATATTACATTTTAATATGATACGTTATATAGCAATTTCTACCTATTCAATTTCAAATCTGAAACTCCCAATTCGAAAAATAACATTGGCGTAAGTTTCTATAGATTTTTGATGAAGGCCACTGACATTTTTAGCAAATTCTAAATCATTCATCCAATAATTGTTTCAAATAAAGTACTAGATTCGAACACAGTATACTACAAAGTATTACATTTGAAAATGTCTCCATTTGTTAAAACCAGTATCTCGTAATATGCATTATTTAAATTTTAACCAGTGAGTGAATTCATTCGAGAATCTATAATTGAACAGATCAGATTCCCGAGGAGCCGAGGAGATGCGATGACGTCATTTCTTAACCTCAAACCGCCGGCACTTCCGCTCCAGCCACCTTAAGTGTTTTACCGTGTACAGTCTCAGATGCTTTGAGAAAAAGAAACTATGATACAGATGGAGACATTGACAACTGACGTAGTATAGATTCATATATTTATATTGAAAAGAAGTTCCTATCACCTACCTATATATATGCATAATACAACACCACAATATTATTAAATATAATTTTTTATAAACACAATTTAATCGTAATAAGTTTGCAAAAGAACGGTGTATATACATATTCAAAAGGAATGGTTGATTTAACCAAATTAATACGATAAGAAATCAACTTGAGATAGTTGCGCTTGCAAAAGTAAGAGGTAAATTATACCATTGTTAGTGCGTTCATTTTTTGATTTTTAAAATAGGTAACATAAAAGATTTTTATTATAATCCGTAAATTATGTTAAGAAACTTAGTGCAGTTTACAATTACGGTTTAAATTAGAGAGTGCGGACGCGTGGCGTTATAAATCTAGTTACCTTGAATAATGAATGCGTTGGGTTCTTAGCGGCGGCGGAGGCGGCGTTACGCGCGGCGTCGGTGAAAATCTTCTTGTATAATGAAAATAAGCGAACAAGACGCTGAGTTATTTAAATTAAATGGAAATACTTTACGTGTACGTTATAATGATAAAATAGTTATCAGCTTTCAACTACGATGACACACTTGACGATGTTGCTTAAATAATAGCTTTACTTTTTATTTCTGCAGTGGATTTTAGCTCGATTTTTATCATTGTTAACAATGATCTATTATTAGGATATTTATTAGATTGAATTGTATTTCTCTATTTTAAAAGTAATAACATTTATCCGGTTAAGTTCGGATACGGTAGCGGGTCGGAGGCGGGCGTCGCTCTTTGCCGCGGGCGATGTGATCCTCTAACAAATTAAAACGTTTCCAATATACCTAATGGCCTCTTAGATTTTATAAGAAAGAATTTCATCGTGCAGACTCGAAGTTCGAGATATTACAACCGTTCTTGCAAATTGAGAAACTTTCCGACAAGAAATACACTCGAGTTTTGATAACGTAATTAAAATTCGGTACTATCGGGAAGTTGAATAAAAAGTATCGATATAAGTTTTTTATGTTAATTTATTTCAATCATTGGAATATTTTATACTTCTTAGTTATATCATTCTCTACTTTAACTTAATTTAGATATAACTTGTGTAAAGTTTGAATATATCATCAGCTCACTATACGTCCCCACTGGGGGGCTCGGAGCCTACCCAAGTTAGGGGTGATTAGGCCATAGCCAAGAACCCTGGCCCAGAGCGGGTTGGTTGACTTCACGCAGATATGTGCAGGTTGCATCACGATGCTGTCTTTCACCGTAAGAACGTCGGATAAATGTACATGTAAATCGAAAATAGTAAAACACATTGGTACATGGCGGGATTCGAACCCAGGACCTGCAGATTGCAAGTCAAGTGCCACCACTGAGCCACTAACGCTCTTGAAAATATTCTTTCATAAAACTTAATTAATTTAAATAATTTGCCATTAGTTTTATTGTTCTTCACTATCTTTGCATAATATTCGTATTTTTATTATCTTTCATTTTCATACAAAGTTACATCCCTGAAACTTTGATACTGTATAAATTCAACAGTTTCTCAGCAAATAACGTTCGAATTAACATTCTTTGGTGAACAAATTAAAAAGAAAAATCGCCACTGAAACTCGGGTGACAATACTTTATTAGTATAGGAATAATATTAAAGTAAATCAATCATATCACTTATACAGTATTTATAAAAAAGTAAATTGAACAGCATTTTAATATTGATGTAAGTACCCAAGAATGATAAAATAACTTTAAATTTTTAAAAAGAAAACGCTGAGATGGCTCCCTTGCTGCTTACTCTTTTAACTGAGGAAAAAATTAAAATTCAAATAGTATTAAGAAAAGATTCTATAGTTTATTTTGTTTGATTGGAAATATAAAACATTTTAAGTACTAATCATCAAGTAATTGAAATCTAGTAAACTAGGATTATCCCATATGATCTAAGTTGTGATGTCACTCCCAAGCTCAGTGCAGTCGGATAGAGGGGGGTGAAGCAAAAAATAGCTTTAATAATAGATTTTGCGGCGTGAAGAGATTTAATGACCTTTCGCTCGATTCCTATGCAGTACACGCGGTGACGAGCGACTTTTTTTTTCATTTGTAATTGATTTAAACAGGGGAGATTTAAATTGAAATTCTTCTGCGAGACGCGATGTGAATTGTAAAGTTAATAAAATTTTACCAAGTGAATTGATATCGTTAATAGTAAACAACAGGACTCTGTTTATGTCGATAACAGTATTATTATTTTACTAAACAATTTCGAGACTTCGTGCAACATTTAAAGTCGTTAACTGGTCACTAAATCTACAGTAAATGAGACCGCATAAAGACTCTGAGTACGATAAGACAGTCACAAAAGTTTTATGAAGATAACAAGATTTATTGTAAGATTAATTCGTCCAAAGTACACGATGCCAACTAATCTCTATCATAAACAAACACTCGGATCAGATACCCTCTCGAATAGATAGTCTAGGTCTTAGGTCATTCAGCCTGAGGCGAGCGACCTAGATGACCTGAGTACACAAGGATGGTGTTTCATCTTCATTAAAATTGGTACGGTAAAAGTACTTGAATTAAACTAAAATATTTATATCAAATTTATTACTTGGTTAAATTTTTACCTTGTTTTAACTCAATGTATTTGATTTTATGCAAAAGTTATTAAAAAAAACTAGCTGTTGCCCGTCCGCGCGGTTTTTAAAAAAAACTTATTAAGAGGCCTATGTGTTCTTCCAGGCTATGTTATACATGTGTGCCAAATTTCAGCGCGATCCATACAACCATTTTGGAGATACCTTCAAACAAACATCCATAAATCCAAACATTCGTATATATATATAATATTTTTAAGATTTTATTCAATGAATTATATAACTGAAAATATCGAGAAGTCGTTAGTGATAGTGTTTTTAAATGATGTCTGTTACTTTCAATAAAATTTGTTTCATTTTGAGGTATTCGTCGCAAAGTTTGTATACACTGAGCAGACGGTTACGGCGAATTTCGCGCGAAAGCGATCACGAGGCGTTAATTATATAGTCTACTGAATCTACAAGAGGACCTTCTCTATACCGAACCCTAACTGTTAGGGATTGGGTAAATGAGTACTTTAAAATAATTCCAATACATCGCTAGTTTGTTCTTGCAGCATATTTTTGCTCCTCTATTAGCACAGCTATGTACTGTAAAGTTAAAGGTTAATTACTTTAGCATTTTCATTTGTTTTCAATTCGTTGGTACCTTTTTACGAACCATGTTTCAGTAAAATAACATTTCCTGGAAATAATTTATGTTCGCAAATCATCAGAATATCGTTTATATGTTTTAATTTGATTACTTGAAAATACAAGAATGAAAATGATTTTATAATATAATTTCATTGATTTGATTAAATTTTAAAGTATTTCAAAATGTTTTAAGTTTCTTAATTATTTCTTAAAATATTAATGAGTTTCGTAACATGTGACATTCAAAGACTTTTATTCTATTATAATTTCCAAAAAAAACTGTATCTATATCAAATGATGCCACCTGTGCAAAGTCGTTGAGCGTTTTTGTAAGTTCAACGCACAATATTATCAGAAAGATCTGAGAGGTTTGGAAAATGTCTTTGTAAAAGTGTTTTCCTTCAATACCTATCATCCCTACAATAAGTTCTCATAATCCAGACACTGGTGGATTTATCCGAGTCGCGCTACGCTCCACTGGTAGGGGTGTTGGAATTTCCATTCATATGTGTCTTTTTATATTTTTTTTATTATTTGACTTTTCTGTTGCGTTTTCCAAGTTTTGAGCTCGCTTCGTGGAATCGTGATTTATTCTTAGGGTTCCACATTCCGATGTGATATATATCGACTAGGAATCTTAACGCTATAAAATTGATAAAATTGCTTTATTATGCAAAATCGAACAACATTGTCGCATCAGACAAGTGTTTTGCGAATACTGTTTTCTTTACCCAAACATGTCAATTATTAATTAATTTTGTTTAACATTTGTTTGGTACAAAATTTTAAATTATGACAACTGAATTTTTTCAATCTATCAACCCCTATAGAAAAGTTTTATTGTAAAAAAATATCCTAGAATATGTACATATATGTTATCTTACTGCTTACTAATATTATAAATGCGTATGGTTGGATGTATGGACGGATGGGTGTTTGTTAGAAGATTTCTCCAGAAAAGCTGCATAGATCTCTTTAATATTTAGTGTAGATATAGAACATAGCCTGGAAAAACACATTGACTATTAATTAAGTTTTTTTTTTATTTCCGCACGGACGGTGTCGTGGGCGACAGCTATATTATCTAGTTAATAATATGGCTTAAAAGACAAAAGCTAGAGATGTTATGTGTAACCGACCTTATCCGTGACTTCTGTGTAACGTAAATCAAATATTACCTATTAAAAATGATTGCAATAAACTCAACAGTACGGAACCACCGCAATAAAGATCTGACGTACACATAATTTTTCGTTTGATAAGAGGAAAAATTTATTAAGGGGGAGGGACCCTATTCGGACAATCTAATGCCAAATCTATCGAGGCGCCGGTTTCTATACACCATAAGACTGTTTAATGATGTGGAAAATTAGGGTTTTACTGCGCTGACCGGCGGCGGCGGCGGCGGCAGCGGACGAGGTCCTTACTAAAGATAAAATCGACAATGTCTGATTTAACACGTTAGAAAGCACTGAATCAGTTAAATAAGATACTATAGTACTAATAGTGTAACTATTTTAGAAATAGATGCTCTAGTTATTGATTGCCAACAGTAATCTTAAGAAATTAAAGCAAGCGTAAAGTAAAATTTAATTTAAAATAACGCTTGTTCTCAACGTGTACTTAAACTATAAAAGAAAATTAATACGGAATTCGAGGAAATACGAAAGAGGATCTTCAGATTTGAAAGCAGATCGCAAAACTTAGTTGGAAGAAAATATAAATTCTCTAAAGTTGAAACACTTAAGGTAACATGGTATGCAAACTCTAAAACAAGGAATATCGTATTATAATACATTGAAGCCGATGCTTATCCTAGACTCAAAGAGCGGAAAACTTTCACTTCATGCGAGGAACTTAAAGGTTCGGAAGAACCGTCCGCCTTCCTCCGTCTCCAGACTTGACTCTCATACGTTGTTTTATGTTATTGAAAGTCATTGTAAAAGGTCACATTTATACGTAAGATTTTTTAAAACCAATTTTTAAATATTCAAGCAATCTTCATTTTATCAAGCTCAAGCTAAATTCATGATTGACATTTAATTTTTTGTAAGTACCTCTCAATTAAGTAGTAACATTCTATCAACGAAACTTCATTGTTAGTCTAGACTTTAAGATAAAATTAATTGTTAACATTTGACGTTAGCAGACATTAATTATGAATTTAAATTAAGATCATCTTGAAATTTTTAAATCAATTGATTCAAGATAAATTAATTAAAATAAATGAAGTCGTGTCAAATGATAGTGAAAAATATTTAATTGAACGGCGTAAATTCGAGAAAGGTAAAAGTGATGTCAGAGCGTCGGTGGCTCAGTGGTCAAGCACTTGACTTGCAATCTGCAGGTCCTGGGTTCGAATCCCGCCATGTACCAATGTGTTTTTCGATTTCCTATTTACATATGTACATTTATCCGACGTTCTTACGGTGAAGGGAAACATCGTGATGCTACATGCACATATCTGAGAAGTAATTCAAAGATATGTGTGAAGTCAACCAACCCGCACTTGGCTAGCGTGGTTAACTATGGCCTAATCACCCTTAACTTAGGGTAGGCTCCGAGCCTCTCGGTGGGGACGTATAGTGAAGCTGATAATGATGAAAAGTGATGTACAGTCATGTGTAGCTAACATAGAAGCGTTATATTAAAGTGTGTATGTTTGAATTTCTTATCTAATAGCAGTACAATAAATTTTAACTCAGCAGCACCTGATAGAGTCATCAATAAGTATTTGTAATGATTCCATATTTCATGTCGTGGTGCTGCGTTTGATATCAGATTTAGTTGTGACTATCTGAATAATGAATGTTAAATAATTGAAATTATTATTAAGAATTATTTGCTCTTCGCTTTTTTGTATCACTTACTGATTTAAACGAATAAATATTGTATATTTCCTAGTCATCAAATTCTATAATCACTCGAGCATGTCTACAGCCAATTATCAGATAATTTGGGCAGCTGAATACGAGTCAGTTGTCAGGATAAGGTGGCGTAAATCCATTGCCGACAATAGGATATATCTTAATTAATGGTATTCCACAAAAGCGCCTTGGCTTTAATGAGGAAGAGATCTTGGATGCGATAGTTGACGATGAATTGCCGTGAGCTGTGAGCCGTGATAGACGCTCCCCGAAGCACAGAGATACCTCGCACCAAACACTCTTTCCAAAGGTGTTAATTAATGAATTGCTTCATTGGAATCGGAAAAACTCCAATAGCTTATCAACCTTAATTGGAGATTTATTTTTAGATCCTTCCGTCATTATAGTTTTATACGGTTTTGTATTGTAGTAAATGTTCCTTGTAATCACTATTTGTGTAAATTTAAACATTTTGCTTATCGTACTTTATATTATAACTTTGACCATTTGATACTTTAATTTGTAGAAAACAAGATTGAATATCCTTGTTAGTTATTCACCATAAAATATTTCAAATAAATTTCCAATTGCAGTTACATGAATACATTAATCGTTTATTTTTTCAGGACCTATAGAATCATAGTAATAACTATCACTTTGGAATGGATTAAAGGATTTGAAAGGTTATTTTATTTATCCGTGGCGTAGGCTAACACTTTGCACCGGTGCCCGCTTCAAAGTCGAGTTTTTCATTAATTACGGCCGCTCGTGAAACAATATAGTAACGAGACTCGCCTCCTACAGTCGAACACTCGACAGCGCCTGAGAGCAAAATTAATATTGATGCTGCGAAGGTTCAGATGTTATCGTTAGCTTTTAATAATAGAGGGATGTGCGGCATCTCTGCGGCTTCTTCTTTGTTGTTAATAAGATTTAGTAATATGGCCTTCTATCTCCTTATTGATTTAATATTAGTACAACGGGAAATTATAGACGATACTTAAATGGGTTATAATTAATGTATGTTACGTGTTTAACGATTTATAAATATAGTGTTCAATCGTTTGTGTAAATCGTGTTAATTTTATTTTACTATACGAACTCGACCACTCGCGACGATGCACCATAGTGTGTATGAAGCGCGCGCAACTGTACAATATTACTTACAAAGATTTACGTTACCTTATGTACGAGAGGCCTACTTTTTTTGACAATAATGTTGTTATAATTTAAGTTACTTATGTTTAATTTGTTTTTATTGGTTTCGTACTAATCGTTTATAAATAGTAAATATATAGGTACAACTTAAATTATAGTTTCACAGAAAAATATTTTATTTGAGTACTAAATCAACTTTGAACATTAAATGTTCCCAACTCAATATCACACGCACCATGTAACTCGAAGTGGAAAAGCAAAAATAATAATTTAACAGAGGAACACTTTCGAATGGATAAAAGGAAACGTGAAAGTGGGAAAGTTTGAGCAATTCTAACAGAGCAGGGCCTAAGGTACGCCCCCTGCGGAACTACTTTTGATTCCTCCACGCTTTTGTCTAACTTACTATTTGAACGTGAACTACCGAGTTCCATTGTTAAAATCGAGTAAAAATGTGAACGAAAGATATAACTTTTGATGCTCCGAAGGCGAACGTCACCGGTGCCGATATGTCTAATGTATCGACTGCTTGCTTTAAATTAAAATTGTTTTACATTCTTGCGACAAAGAAATACCTTGTAAGTTGTTGTATTTTATATATTTTATTGTTTAAAATAATTTATATTGGTAAACTTTTCTTTTCCTAATATAATTTAACTGCAAGTAGTCGTGATATATATTTATACATACGACAGTCCTGAACT
This sequence comes from Papilio xuthus, assembly GCF_000836235.2. NCBI lineage: Eukaryota > Metazoa > Arthropoda > Insecta > Lepidoptera > Papilionidae > Papilio > Papilio xuthus. The sequence goes on along the minus strand of NW_013532534.1, from coordinate 6,482,129 downwards.
TTTCCAACTTTACCGACCACTTTCTTGTATTCGAATTCTGTCTGGAAGTAAGTAAGACTTGCAAAACAAATGGCAGCGCGGAATGCGGCGCGGCGCGGTGCGGGCACGGGACAAAGCTTTGACAATCTCGGCACCGGCTACCTTGCCTCGACAGGTTGCATACCAAACATTGTATACAATTTAAATCTTTTATTTTTCTAACCATTTTTGATTTATTTTCAAATATTGTAACATCGTTTACGTAGATTGTAAATAGATAAAAATAGGACGATTACGCTCTTATATAATGAGTTTTGCTGATATCGCGGCCTTCTAAAAATGTTTTTTTTATTGTTTTTGAAATGACAATTTTTAATCTGTTTTTTTTTGTTTCAGGATATAAGCAAATAGAAATTAACGAGGTATGTATTTTCTTTAATTTAAATACTTTTCAAAAATAAGATAAACAACACAACAAACAAGATATCAGTATTTCTTTTTAAAAAATAAATAAAAGTAAAACTAGAAAACTCATGATAATTTAAAAGATTATTAAAATTAGGTGGTATTTACTTAATCAAAGTATAAGTTGTAAAGTTGTTCTTTGACTGATTTAGTTAGATAATGCAATGAGGGAAAATTCTGCAAACATATAAATGTCAAACCATTTCCAAATACCTAATGATGATACAAAGGAAACGAAATAAGATAATAAATTCAGCAAATACGGTCTTCAAATTAAGGTATCTTGTGCCATTTCTATCAGCCGGCAATTTCCATAAATCTTATATTATAATCCTTATTGGTTTTATTCTTTGCAAAGAACATTTTATCCCCAGCTGGGGGATTTGGCAAACATTGTTAATATAAATCATAAATCAAATTCGATTTGTTGTCGCTACGTCTGCAAAATCCGACTGATAATTTTATTGCAAATTAGGTTTATTGTTTTTTCAATATTAATCAGGCGGTTTGAAGAGAACACAATCCCATAATTTTTCCAGTTTTATGGCACACTTTACTAAGAAACTATTGGTACTATCTAGTTTTATATACGCTTTTTCATACTAATAAAAATTGAATTTTTTTATGACATTTTATTATACTCGTAACGCCATCTATTGACAAATGATAAAACATCACAATATACTTGATTGATTATATTCTACAAAATAATGACTAGGTTGAAAGCTGCGCAAGACCTAAGGCTCCGCTTTTTGCTAGTTTTTAACAATCTGTAGGTTATTTCTTAATATATTTATTTCCTTCATTAATTGATTTTAATTAAATACAGATTACGCAGCAATATCAACGTACCATCTTATAAAGCTCAAAGAAGAAGCAAGTAAACAGAACTTATAGACCAAAATGAACTGCAATTAGTTTTGAAAGGTAATGTAAAGAGTCAAATCCAAACGTCATTACTCTTTGGGATTTCAATAAAATTAGAATTTTAAACTGAATAGCGGCAGATCGCCGGCGTGTCAATATTTATCTCGCCCTGAACTGAGGGTGGCATTTAGCCACTCCGCGAAGGAATTACCATTTATTAGCCGTCAGGAGAGCTGCGTTAATATTAGCTCATTCTATATTTCAAGCGAGGGTTTGCTATTCAAATCCATTGTATTTCGTATTTAGTATATATAGTGTAAGTTATTTCACCCTTCAAATAAAATTATCTATATTACTCTAAAAAAAATCTGAGACTTTCTTTACTACTAATTTAAAGTTCACATGAAAACTACAGACTGATAAAAGTTATTCCTCAAACGTTATGATAAATATGTCTTTATATAACCGATGAAATTAATTTACTCGTTTCTAATATTTTAACTGAATAGCAAATCTAATTACAAAAGAATTGTTGAATAGAACAAAACAACGACGTTCATCAAATTCACTGTAGGATACAAAAGATCGTACAAAATTAGCCGCTCCGCTAAATAGATTAATAAAATAAAGTTACAAAACGGTAAAGTTGAAAGAGCCCGCATGAAGGCGGTAAACAAAAGAAATTGTCAACAATGTCAATTTTCCCTTCGGAACACGAGCTGAATGGAAAAAATGTTGAATGACAATAATGATGTATTGGCTCTGGTTATACGTGCGGCAACATCGAATTAGGAAGCTTTGCGTACCCGAGACGCCGAGACTTCCCTCTCTCAGAGATCCGTAACCAAATAAATGTTTTCCCTAACTTTGATTTACAGAAATAATACAAATACTTAAATAAATTATGAATCAGCGATTGCTTATGATTTTAAATTATTAACAGTAATTTTTTGTTGTTTGCAGCAATTTTTAACTTTTTTAACTTGTCATGACAACAAATTGTTAAAATAAATCAAATAAAAATATATACGGAATCACAACTATTACGCTAAAGTTCAGAGTCAGTTTTTCATCGCTAAACTGGCGTACTAGACAATTGATTTGTATACGCTCGCTTGTTTATTTGCCCAATAAAGAGAGATTTCGCCAATTGCGGCCTTCTAGTCGGCTTAGCGTTGCCTTTTCCCTTCATTTTTTTTCAATACTCGATGTAAGTAATCAATTTATGAATGGCATTTGTTTATTGCAATTTCATCTTTGGGAGCGTACTCTTACTACGTGACCAGTTTAGGGAGGGGGGGGGAGCGGTGTCTTTAAAATATTACGGTCAGTCACCGGAGCGGGGGGGGGGTTGGCTCAGGATTTTGTCACGTATTCATTAGTTGTTCTTTTTCATAATTCATAATTCACTTGTAATTTAAGTATGCATGCAGTCTTAAAAAACTTAGAAAAACTAAAAAATAGCTCACGTAGTATGTGTATGTTCCCTTACTTGTTACTAATATAACAAATGCGATTGTTAAGATGGACGGATGTTTATAAAAAGGTATCTCGAGAACGTCTGCGTGGACCTCGCTGTAATTTGGTATATGTAGATATAGAATATTGTTTAGAAAAACATATAGACTACTAATTAGGGTTTTTTTTTTAATTCTGCACAGACGGAGTCGCGGCTTACAGCCATTATAATATAATAAAAAAAACATGTCTTGTTGCTACTAGCGCATTACGAAAACTACGAATTCTCATTCAATGGAATATGTAAATTTCATTGAAATAATTGTATCTGTGTTAGTCATTGATTTATTACAGCATAAAGGGTGTTACCTATAACGGTACTGTACGAAATAAATCACACTTTGTATGATTGTAGTATCGCCGGCGCCCACGATAACAAATTAAATGTAACTACAAAATGGTTGTCCGCATCTGATTACGTTCACGCCTTGCGTCTCATTTGCCAGTCGACAGCCGCGTGGGCGAAACTAACGAACTGCCGTTATTGTTATACACAGATCAAGTAAACACGATTTATACTATGTATTTTATATCCTATGATTGTCTCTCAGAGAACTCAAATATTAAAGCGACATATGTAAGATACCTAGAGAAAGCTGAATTGAATCTAAATGTAGAATTTAATGGCTCTGTAACATATTTAAAAATATAACGTAAAATTAATCTCAGTCTTTTAAAACGTAAATAACGGATATTCCTAACCTCTACGTCATCTTGTCAACATATTGGTGTGATTGGTTTAATTTTATTTATTTATTTGCCCATTACTTGGTGTCGATGAATTGTTACAATTCATATAAGATAGTAATTGCTATTTTCTTATTGAATAATAAATTTTATAGTTAACAAATTTTGCTTGGCTTTCTTTTATTTAGTGTCAGTTCTCTTTACGAGCTTTAATCTTTGGCATAACAAAGGTGGTAAATCTTGTGGATAATTGGCCGGCAATGACAGTGTTGGCGCAGACCTTTATATCAGAAGTAAATTAATAGTGAAACCGATACTTAAACGTGTAATCGATATAGATCAGATTTCATGAGGTCTTAGGCCACGTCTGACTCACTGTTGTCATTCGCAGAGCACTTTCAGAACTCGTACATTATACTAAATGGCTGGATTCATTTACATTCATGATTGCTATTCAGTGTTGAGTTAGAATTATAGGGTGTTAATACTTTATTAGTATTCACTAATCTATAGCCTTTCGAAATTACGTTATCGTTTCGCGCATGCGTAAGTAACGCTCAAATAGTCCTCTCGTAAAGCTAAATAATCAAATCATTAAGAACTTTTAAATAACACAAACTTAATGTTATGTATTATTTTCATTCAAGTTGTAGAATTGTGTTGTATATTATCTTTGTGACAAGTTAATTTAAAGGGATGGAATTATAATACATACTATATGATATGAATTATTGAAATCGACAACCATGGCAAACATGATTCAGAACAAATGTTATTTGGCAAACCATTATCGGGCTTATAGGGGTGTTCTTTTATCGACAACGATTTCATTTAAATTAGAGGCTTAATAATATATCCGGCTTAGTTTTCTCAGTTTAATATTACAATATTTTACTTAGGGTTGTCAAAATAATTTTAATTGCATTCATCATCATCAGCACACTATATGTCCCCACCGAGGGGCGCGGAGCCTACCCTAAGTTAAGGGTGATTAGACCATAGTCAACCACGCTGGCCAAGTGCGGGTTAGTTGACTTCACACATATCTTTGAATTTCTTCTCAGATATGTGCAGGTTGCGATGTTTTTCTTCACCGTAACAACGTAGGATAGTAATTGTATTAACTTTCTTAATATTCAAAGTATCATTAAAAACCTAGGGAGCTACCTACATAAGCCGAAAAATGCAAAGTTAACATAAGTTATTTTTAATCTTACTTTCATTTCTATATGAAATGCGTCTTTCAAGTAGTGAAGAAAAAAAATTAAAAAACGCTAAAGAAAATATCGGTACATATCTTTATCGATATGCAGACAATGACATCACTAGAGTACGATTGCGGCATAGACGATCTCTTCTCTAAGTTGCTATACTGATGGTGTTTCTATGTAATCTATACTATTTACTTGGATTTGAATCTACAAAAGCCCCTCCGTATAGGATTTGAATAAAGGTTGCTACACACTAGTAAACAATAAAGTACAATATTGTAGTACTGCACATGCTTTCATGTGCGTAGGCAGCGTGGTACTGAGAATTTACGAAAGCTCTCCGAAATCCTCAAATCGGATTTAAGCAAGAATTTATTGACAATACCTCATTAGTTGTATTTGTTACGAGATATAAGTATGACGTAAGTAGTGCATGCTTTGTTAATCAGGTGTTAATCTTACTGCTTACTAATATTATAAATGCGAATCTTTAAATGGATGGATGGATGATTGTTAAGAGGTTTCTTCAGAAATTCTCAACGAATATCGCTGACATTTGTCATACATGTAGAACATAGTCTGAAAGAACGCATAGGCTACTAATAAAAGCCTTTTCAATGCCCGCGGACGAAGTCGCCGGCGACAGTGTTTGATAAAATGATTGAACAGCCAAAGACGTACTCTTGTATTATTTTTTGCTTAAATTATACTTTTGGGAACTTGCTCTGTAAGTAGTTTGTTATCTCTGTGGTTAAACTTTTGTTCCGTACATTCTAAACTGAACGAGTGATTGATGCAAGGTCGGTGTTGCGTCAAAAATATTATAAGTTCACGCGTAACAAGCATTGACATTTTAGAAAAATGATCTGTCAAATGCGAAAGATAAATCTCACGCCGTAGTTAGATGCACTCTAAAATTGTTTCGATTTATCAACCCTTGCCACTGGCGCGTGACGGCGTCGCCGGACTGTCGCCGACACAAGTGAATGTGAAGAAAATTCAAGAACAGATGTTTAAAAATCTTATGAAAAAAAGCATATTTAACTTAACTCGTGAAACCTTTTACAATTAGTGTTTATGTTTTAATTTACCATTTTAAATGTAATCAGATCGATTTTTCTAATACACAAATTATAATATAAAATATTCTCATGATAATACTTTATGTGTTCGCCTGTACATAAACGTCCCGTTGTGGACATCAGCGAGCGATTCTAAAAAATATTATAAACGATATTTGAGCGATAAATTCTGATCGCATCAATAAGTTCTGCAAGACTCCGGAACCGTCACGTGTTTCGTTATTCTTTTGTCTTTCATATCTCTTGCCATAAACGTATTGTGGAAAGTGCAAGTAAAAAACTATCTTATTTACATGAGGTTAAGGCACTATTATCTGTTATTTTGTTATTTGTATTATTTTATAATAGGTATTTAAGTCGAAAGTGGAAAGGAAGAGATGTCTAAAATACTGAACAGAAGTGAGTGTCATTGGTAGACAACTTAATTAGATCGTTACAGACTCCACTAAGGGCGGGCGAGACTGAATAGGCGTGTATAGGCGGGCGTCCATGCGCGACGAATCGGCCTCAATAGACGCTGTGATCCTGAGAACTACGTGACGCCTCATCACAGTAATGGCTTCCAGGGTGATTCTATTTACTTTACGCACGTGCTCTCGCGAATAATCCACACCTAAAATGCATTTATCGAGTCGATTTATCTCGATAAAGGGATCATGATCTTTGTAATGGCCATCGGCTATTGTTGGCAATGATTTTATTAAGCAATGAGTTGTGTTAAGCGTTTAAACAACTCAATATTAATATTGAGTTGTGACAAAGTGCATAACATAGTAATTGGCCAACACTTAAGTTAAAGTGTACCATTAACAGATACAATTAATCTGCCTAATGAATGTTTGTACGGATGTGACCACTCCATTTGGCCAAGCAGCTGGTCAAACTGCCAATATTTGCCGTACACTCGATATCTAATGAAGGTACATTGTACGCCGATGTGTTGATTATCCTTCGAATCAGTTTCGTGCATTAGTCAAGTTGTGTTTCTAATACGATTAGTTAAGTAGGACGAGAGAATTGTGTGTTGACATTGATATTAACACTTGAACAAATAAATGTTACACACCTACTATATTCTACTTTACCTACGTATCTACTGTTTTACTGAGTATCAAAAATAAGTCATATAGGATAATATTTGAAATATTTTTATTATTATTATCAAAATAATAGTCATTAAATAATAAATTAAATATTTTAAGAAAATATATGATATTATAATAATACTAATTCGTATCTGGATTTTTTAAATCTAAGGTCTAAATAAGTGATTTATTTGATTAAGATTCTTTCATAATAAATGATTCTTCTATAGTTCTGTGTTGACATTAAATAAAGCAATATAGTTATTGATTTATGTAATTATGAAATTACTGAACTGCTATGTTAATTATGGCGCTTGTCGCTTTCATGGTCTATTAAACGTATGTACCTATAACCTAATATAGCATATAAATAAGTCACAGCTTGTTCACGTCATCCAACATATGTCAATAATTAATGCTACTCAGTATAATGTTATCATCATCATCAGCTCACTATATGTCCCTAATGACGGGCACGGAGCCTACCCTAAGTTAGAAGTGACTAGGCCATAGTTAACCACGCTGGCACAGTGCGGATTCGTTGACTTCACACATATTTTTCACGATGTTTTCCTTCAACGTAAAAACGTTAGATAAATGTACATAGGTAAATAGAAAATCGAAAAACTCATTGGTACATGGCGGGATTTGTACCGAGAATCTGCAAATTACAAGTCAAGTGCCTAAACCCCTGAGCCACTGACGCTCAGAATTAAGTCATCAACAATAAAAAGACTTGTTCTGGTATAAAGTTGAGTTTGAGAGAGACATCTCATTTTCAGTATGGCAATGAGTTGTAATCAGTACGGAACGAGTTCAATCTTGGCATAGTCAATCACAGCTTATCATGGTGTACGTCCGGCTCGCGTAGGACCACAATAACTTGTCAATAACCTGCCGGCTAGCGGCAATCACTCAGCCTATCTGCTGTCAGGTCACTCGCAGTGTTAGCTTTGCTCTTATCGCGCCGGCCTGAGCAAACAGCTGCATAGACTACACCGGCTACATCCTCTAATTGTTGTCGAGGTTCAAGTGGTATTGTGCAAACTTCTTCATATACGGATTTAGATTCTTTTTTTATGAAGCGCTTTTGTTTTTTAACCCTTTAACTGATAAATGCAGTTCAGTCTACTGTTGTAATGAAATTCGGGAATTAGGGAATCTAGCACATTGCGGAGTTAGTTAACTAGGGAAACATAATATTAAACAGTTATTCGGTGGAACACAATTAAATACGCTGTTTTTTGTATTAGAAGGTAATCTTCTTATATATTATAAATGCGAATGTTTTGGATGCATGGATAAGATGTATGTTAGAAGGATATTTGGCATAGATATAGAACACAGCTTTGAAGGGCACATAAGCTACTTGTTACGTTTTTAATTAATTCCGAGTGGACGGAGTTAGAGAAGATAGCTATGTTTATAACTAACAATGTTAATTTTAATAAACATTGACCGTCTTCAAATTACATCGCTATACAACGAGGTAACTGAGCTTTCCGCCTTTCATTCCCCTTAATGAGGCAAAACCATTGTCCACGAACAGACAACGTGACCCATGATGTATTGTGTTCGATGATTTACATTGAGCGGTGCTGATTTAGTACAAACAAGTACATGATTATAGATATTTATTACCATATTATGTATACATTTGAAGCGGGTTGTTGTCAAGAATTGTGCTAAGTAAGAACTAGTCTTGTAAGTAATGCATTGATGAAATTATATTATTTTAGACCAGTAATTACAAAGTGATCCAGGTCACCCTGAGATCTACAAGAGACCCTGCGGGATGGAGATCCTGTACTATATGATGGAATTCTTATACTCGGTTAGTTATTTATTCTTTATTGTTCTTTATTTATTCCTATATCAAATTAAAAAAATTATTACAAAAATGACAAATATAGATTAAATCGTAAGAATTTCGTCATAGCGATAGGTTTTTAGGTATGTATATATTAGGTCATTGATATATAGGTCAATGTACATAAAGCACAATAAACTTGGTTACTAGAGTCACATTGCTATGGTGCTAGAGACGATCAGAGATATTCGTAAGTACCTGTATCGTGTTCCGGGCGGCCATATCTCCCGATCAGCGGCAAATGAAGATGCACCGCCTCCAGTAGATATATAATGACCCTATCGCCTACCAGACGGTGTTATTTCATATTACACGTTATCCTGGACGAACATTACGCAGACAAACGACTTTCATTACTGCGCCTTAACTGGCCCACTATTATATCTAGAAACGGCGCTGTCCCGACGATTTATTGTGATTTCTCTTGCTGTTTTCATGCCATTTGTTCTATACGAAATTGTTATTGTTGATTTAATTTATTTTAAAGATTTAACAAAATAATGTAAATAATTTCGTTTAGCGGAAAAATTACAGTGTATGTCCACTAAAGTGTCATTAGGAGAATCTTCGAAGTAAAATCGTCTGAAGTCCAGCGTAGTGCAGAAGGGCGCACAAAGCCCCGCGATGCACTCGCCGCAAATTGAGTTACAAAACGATTCTTTCCCCGGCCACTCGAGTGCGCCTCTCAAACTTACACAAAGAGAACGTTTTTTGTTGGCGCAACAAAATAATGCTTCTCTCGGTCAAAGAATCGGCCACGATCCGAATCTTCACGAAATTCGCGTACAATTTGAGACTCGCTGTCTCGCGGTATGACATTATTTTATTTTGAAATTCTTTCACTTTGGTTAACAAGGATGTAGGATTTCCACTAAATGTATTTTTATTTTGTTATACATCATAATTTTTTTCTACCATAAATGAATCGTAAGATTAATGTAAGTGAAATTTTAAGGCAAACATCTTAGGAACAATTCATAACATCCATTCGAATTGTAAAGTATCATAAGTATCTGCCTGAATAGACAAATCGTGAAAAGTAAGCAGTAAAAGTTTGAGAACTGTCTGTCTGTCGGCAGCAGGCAGCAGGCAGCAGGTGATGTCAGCTCATGTTCGTTACGGCGGCGCTTCATTAGGGCGCGTCTAGGGTGAGGGGCGAGGGCCCAGGGCTGCGGGTGCTCCGGTCCATTGTATTATCGCCGTCGCTACAGATTTCATAGAAAAAATAAATCTCGCTTCAAATCTGACAATTTGAGGGAAATCTTTTGACGATTTTAACTGACATTACTTGTTTTCGGTTGGAGTATTAATTAAAGTCGTGGATTTTTGAGATGAGAGAAGTATTTCGATATTATATACAAAGCGTATTGGTTTTGTCGTGGTTTGATGCAAATAACGTAAATCTATAAGCTTTTCGTTTTATTTATGTAAGTATAGATTAAGAGGCCACTTAATTAAGTATTAAAAAGTAGTACATTCTTTTAAAATAGCCTTAAATTATATCACAAATATAGTGACTCGTGTTATTTTATAAATCTTTTACTAGACAGCATTAATTCCGTGTACTGTCTCGTAGAATAACAAAACGAAATTCCTGTACTCAATATAAAGTTTAACTTGGTCGGTACAAAAGATTGTCGCCTGTAACACAGAAGTCAAGATTTAAGTGAAGTCTAGAACGTTTTCATTACCTATCTCTGCGGCGAAAATGAAGCCTCGAATCGATTCGACTTTGAAACAAGAGCTATATATCTTGAAAGTTGAAATAGAGCCGCCACCGAGGATTCCTAAGGCTATTCCACACTACACTAACTTACAATTATAAGTTTCAAACTAGTTTTTTCTTGAGCTGTGGTCATACTATATTTTTAAGAGTGAAATATATCACCTATATAAAAATGTTTATCCGTTTTATCTCTTTTTCTCTATATCCCCTTCTCGGTCAATTAAAGATAGGCAACGCATCTGCAAATGTGACTATGGGCAATGATTGCTTCGCTATTTTGGCGAATTCAAGAGGCTGCTTGCCATTTTCTATCAAAAAATCTTAATGACCAACGATAAATTTGAAACTCTTTTTATTGATTTATTCACCTCTTTACATTCACAAATGATTATTAAAAATGAATTAAATCAACATTATCTTTAATTCTGACTGTTCAATCTGATCGAATTAAGTGAAATAAAAAGTTAATTTTCATAAAAATTTATTTAAAAATTGTGAATTGGAAATCATCACTGAGTGTGCACTCGACTTAAGTTCCCTCAATAAACTGACTAGTTGAACTTAAAAGAGTTTTCATTGAGTAACGTTTGGCGTCAAATTGCTCTACAGTAGCCGACTGATAGTTATCTTTTCAGCCAACTTAGCACAGAAACGTTTGTTACTGGCATAACATATAACTTTTACACATTATTAGTTGGAATCCTTTTGCAAGAATCGCCCGCTTTCATTACCAAGTCAAGTGTCCGATTGATTAGTGAGGGGACATAAACGTTGACATTTTAATAAGGTTAGTATTGCGCCGATAAACCGGCACAGTGTCGAATTTTGTTTCTAACATAACTAAAATTACAATAACTTTTATTTAAAGAAACACACGACTAACATTAACTATTTAACTTTTAGTAAGGACATGAGAAATATGACATTGACATATTTGTTATTTGAAAAAGAACGCTGAAGACGATGGAAATTTTATGGGTGATCAACCCTTAGGAAGTTTTACGAGGTGACGCGAGCAAGGTGCTTGCAATCGGGACGCGGCCGGGCCGTAAACAATAAAACTCTGGCCGCATACCGATCAGGAAATACTTGTTACTTATACAATCCTGTTCCAGCAAGTAATCTTTCATCCCCCTACTCCGAACCCTCCCGGCGGAATTCCCCAACTTCCAAGTGACCTTCCTTTTTCTCAGGATCGTAAAACTCGAAGGACTACTTTGAATAATTTTGTTAGTTCCACAGCCGATCATCCTACGCCTATGTAAATGTGGGTAGATTGAGTTTAAACTGAGGCGGCAACTTACACTTTTGTCTGTTAAAACAAAGAGTTATAACAGCGAATAAGTTGCAGATTTTGTTATTTATTTAAGGGTTATGTCGATGTGTCTCTTATGGGTAAATCATGAATGAAATAGTGTAAAAAAAGGTTCGAAATTGACCATAGATAAAAATAAATCTTAAATGATTGTTCAAGTGTTGCCATATGGGTGTAAATAAATATATTCTGTATAAAATTCCATGTTAAGGTATTATCGTAATCCAACAAAGAACTTCTTCCCTAACCAAAGCTGCGGGAGACCATCGATTTGGGCCGACTCAGCGGGGTGCTGAGTTTTCTTGAAGTCTCATCAACTACCCTCAAGTAAATTCAGTGGACAGTATTTTATTTGGACGCTGTTACAGGGGTGAAAACGATGTATGCCGAATACAAAGCACTTTAAGGTACTTGATCAAGCCACACAATAACCCACACTTATGCCCACAGACCGATAATAATAGATTCATTTTAAGTACTGATGGATTGATTAAATGGACCGTGATAATATGTTAATCTTGTATAATTGAATTCAGTGACCCTATACGAATAATATCTATATGCTCGATATAATATTTAGTAAATAGTTCATAAAAATATTATTCAGATTGCCAGATTCATAGATAAGAAGATCAAATTAAGGATTTGTAGAATTTCTGTACATTTAATATCTTGCTGCACGGATAACTTCAATACTCAAGATCTGGTTGAATAAATGACAGGCGGTCGCATAGACGGATCACTAATGAGACGGACACCTTAATGATTTATCGAGGATGGTAGAATTGTAACTTTGAATTCGTCCTTAGTGCGAATTGTTAAGTATGGCGAATTATACAAATTTGCTTTTGCAATAAATCATTTTGTTGACACCTAGTTGTAGTTTCTTTTATAACAAGTTACGTAGTCGTTTACAATATTCTTGTCATTTAATACAACATTTAAAATGATCTTTATAACGCTAAGTCTAAGGTAATAAATATAAACGGTTTTTGATACTTCGACTCTCTTGATAAAAGTTTTTAAACACCTTTTATTAGTTAGCAATGACTATAACCGGTTGATTAATGGTCGTTGCGCGGCCGCTCTACCGCTCCGCCGCTCTGCCGAGTAATTCCTCGTCATCGCACCGTTTCACTCAACTTTTCACTCAAAACTTTCTCTAAAATCCACCGAGCCCTAATGAGATTACTAATTATCGATTTGGCCGAGGGCGGGCCCTTTAAAAGATTACACTCAAATAACTCAACGTTAAGTAATTAAGTCCAATACTTTGATTCCAATTGTTTTCAGCCCCATTTTGTTGAGGACTCGGTCTTTTGTTAGTTCCTTTTACTTTCACTATGAAGAGTTTTCATAAAGTCGATGAGAACAGAATTAATTTATTGAAAATCTTTTATTGTACTTTCCTCACACTTAACTTGATAATTTGATTTTAATTGTAGGCTATTCATTTAATTGATATTAATTTGTTATCTAAAATTAAATGGTTACATATTTACTTTCTTTTATGTATTTGTACTTTGTAACAAATTCAAAGTTTTAATGAGTCTTCATGATTTCTATATATCAATATAAATATGGGTTGGTTGATTACAGTTTATCTTGTGACAAAATGAAACAAAACAGAGGCCAAACATTTGTGTGACCTGAGCGGGAGCAAAGCAGCACGTGACCGCAATTAATGAGAAGCAGAAAAAGGTTTCAGTATAGGCCCGCGTAGATTACGCTCCTTATACTAATATATGCTTTTGTACCTAAATAACCGTGGACTCTGAGAGACAATTGACAGATTTATAAAATAAAGAGTTTTCTATTATTATAACAGCAAAGTTAGATTGAATCTACCAAATTGCATTTAGTAACTGCTACTAAGCTGCTAAATTTTAATTGCGAATGTGAGACAAAAAACGATAAAATACGTCATATTTTCACAGATAATGCTTAAGTTTTTAAACTGTAGAAACTGTAACTTCTACGATAAATGTAGAAACGAAAAAAATCGAGCTCCACAATAGCATTAGTATTAAGTGATTTAACATATAAAAACAATAATAAAATGTTGAAATAAAAAATTCATTTATCTGTCTATTTTCGTTTAATCTATGCAGAATTAGATGGTTTATCGTTGATGTACAAGCCTGTAGTGAGCGGTACACGCCGGTCTTTACTTATCCTAACTCTACCTCTCTACCGTCAATTAACATAACTTGTAATTATATTTTACATTTCATTACGTAATTGCGCTCAGTAACAGCGCTGGCTTTTGTTACACTAACTTTGATAACTGTGACGTATAAACACGACTCATTATTCACTTAGGTAATATCAAAACAATATTTTACATTTCTTATTAGAATAAGTAGGCAAAGATTATTTACGCACAGAAAAGACAAGTGATATTCGATTGGATGTAAGGACATGTTACCTTTAATAGAGTAAATGTAGGATTAAAAAAATGTTCTACAATTTTCTAGAAAGTATTTTAAAAATGTGAAGGAGCAAGTTTCTATTAAAAGAACATTTCCAGTAGGGAATTAAGTTTCCATCGGCTTAGAGTTATTTCATTGGCTCTATTTGATTTATTAATATTATTGTCTTGCGGGTGGTGCCGGGCGGCGCGGCCAGTTCATAATTCAACGGGCCTGGCGCTCTCGATAGGCGGCTTACTTTGACGCTTGACATATTTATGGCCTTTCAAAATTCGCTCTAGCGAGTAACCAATTTAAGGTTTATTCGCGCGAGGACACTACTTGCTACTTTTTGAGTGCTGCAATTATGACCGGTATGGTACTAATTTAACAATCGCTTTGGGCACATTTTTACATTTTTATTTACATAATTTATATCAAATTTTTATGTTTTATATATATTTCGTGGCTAATACTTGGCACCTTTAATAGATTAAGTAATTATTATTTTTTCTTCATATTTCTACATGACCGTTTTTATTATTTTAACGTAATATGGGTTATATTTGTTAATTATCTATTATACTCTAACTATTACAGTGTTATGGACCTTAAAAGCCATTTCACCTAAGAAGTATTTATGTTTTAAAATTGCACTGCTCCTGAAACGAAATTTATGAACCCGGAAAGTTACACTTCATAGGCTTTTATGGATACGGAACTCTCAGATGGCCGCCGTTATCTCCGGAACTCTTTACTCGATTAACCACAATTTCTCTAATCGCGACTTGTTTTTATAAAAGTAGGAAAAATTGTTTTAAAATGTATAAGAAACAAGATCATGAAAATGTTTTAATCCTCTTATAACGAGTCTTGTAATGAAAACAAATTTTGCTTTACGTATTATAAAGACAAGTCAAATAGTGTCGTAGATTGAAAACATTTCCAAACTATCCATTGTCGCACTTTACTACGTTGTTTACAAATTAATTCTCTCATTAATTAAAATACTTGTGAGGATTTTTCAAATGTTATATAAATTAAGTAAGAGAATAGCAATATTATTTCAATTCAAATTGATTATATTTCTGAACAGAAGCTCATAGTACTGTCGGCAAATACTCGTAAAAATCTTTCAATGTTATCCGCGCAATACGTTTAATGTCTTATAAAAGAAGAATGAAACGGAAGGCGGAATAGAGGAGAGTCGGCTAAAGGAGGTCTGTTCAAATATTCGCGATCGTCGCAAACCGAGTGGATGCCGGCTGTAATTCCCTGTGGAGTTAATGCATTCGTTCCATTTCCTCGGATATTGTATTTAACTTTATATATATATATCTATACATTTATATCTCTTTACAGCATTGTCATATGTACGACGATATTAAATTGTTCTCTTTGGAGTTTTTCTATTTAATCAGCTTTGAAACATGAATATGTTAAATGTAAATAATGCTACATTAAAGTTTTTATGTATAAAAATAACTGGATTAGTAGTCTATATGAACATAAATAATATATATAAGAACTTCCAGGCTATGTTCTGTATATATGCTAAATTTCAGCGATATCTATGCAGTCATTTTGGAGATACCTTCTAACAAACATCCATCCATCCATAAATCTAGATGTGTCTATAAATCCAAACATATTAGTAAGATTTTAAAATGAGTATATCTTAAGATATTCGTAGTAGGATAGGGGTAAATATGGAACGTTATACTACCCAGCAAATAGTTTCCGTTAATAATATAAATATTGACTGTTTTCGTGTCAGCTTCGAGGGGACATTTACATTTTCATGGGGCTTATTGCAGAGCGTGGAATGCGCTTAGCACAAACCTCTTTGGAGCACAACATCGAGGGCTCGTCCGTAAACCTCTGCTAAAGCGTTAACGTAACGTATACCGGATTGAGAGACTGATCTTCAAGTTTTGCTTCTTTATAGAGTAAACTGGTTTGAAAAAATACGAGAAGGATCCTCGAATGGGTAGCCATTACATTACGTAATATTTAAGTGGATTTTTGTGTGGACAAAGATATTTGGGAAACATGGGAAGAAGGATAGCAACAGGATAGTCAAACATCGAAGTAGTCAATTTCTGATTAGTTTTTCCAAAATCTTCGTCCCTTCTGTAGTTACATTAATAAACAGGGATCTGCAAGACTAGTCAAAGTATGTGTATGGAATTGACGCGCAACAATCACGTGACATATCCAATATTAATGTTAAAATTGGTATAAACAAAGTACATATTCTAATGTTAAGGTACAATGTTCATTCAAAGTGTCCTCAGTTTTGTGAATGTTTCAATCAATCTCTTTTTATTCCATTTCTTTAATCTGGCTCCGGGCAAGGATTCGCTTTCTATGTACTTTGTACTTTGTTCTCGGTTAGTTACAAAAAGTTTCCTATTCGAATTTAAATTCATGTATTCAACAGAGAAGTCGCAAGTGCCTACTTTCGCGTATCGGAATATATTTTTTTTTGTAAAAAAAGGTTTTATTTAAATATTTAAATTGAGCGTAAAATTGTTCCTTTTACAATTAACTTTATCTAGCGGTTTCATTGAAGAGATAAGCAATAATTATATGTATTATGTTTGCACATTAAATAAAGAATATTTTATATATACTTATTCCCATGTTAGATGGTCCAAGAAGAGTTTTATATAGTAGCTACAACAATCTCAATAGAATTAAACGGATCGAATAAACTCTTTAGAAATACGTGAGTTTGGATGATATAGTTATTGCATGTGTTTAATTTCAGTCAACCTGACTGCAAGAAGGTTGAATACAGCGATAACTATGAATACATTTGTAGTACAAACAGCAACAATAATTCAAAATACCACATCGTATTAATCAGCAAGTCGGGCACCTGAAACATCACGTGACGCCGCGCTGAGAGCCGAGGTGTGGTGCGAGTGTAAGCGTGCTGTGACAGTTAACTTAATAAGACAATTTTCGTGAATAAAAAATCTTTATCTTAATCGCTTTGTATTGTAACAAATTCACAATAATGTGATTATAATATAAGATTATTATATTTAAGTTAAAGACATTCTACATTTGCATTTTTAAACAAGACTTTTTGTCGATAGCAATCAATTAAAGCTCTGTCTTCAAGACAATATTATGATATCATACAATTTCTTTTAATTAGTAATATTAATAAACAAGCGGATAAAATCGCTACATATGGGACCGCACACGTCCCCGTGCTGTCCCAACAACGCGTGTTAATCAGACAGATCGCGGCTAATTGCCGACTGGAGTGTGAAATGCGGGCTCAGATGAAATTATCAGCAGTTTAGCGCTGATTTATGCTTGATTAAAGCGGCTGCTTATTCCTTGCCGGCGCGAGATGCGCTCGCAAATCAAACGCTCTGTTAACAACAGCGTTGTTTAACTTTTGCGTGTTAAATATTTACAAATTATTCATTTTAATACGCTTTAATGTATTTGACTTTGAATGATGATGTAAAATAGATTTGTTTTAGTTATCTTAATATCCATTAAGATTAGTTAAGGACAAATTGCGACATACGCCAAAAAATATCGAGATACTAATGTAAAGGTTGATTCCGTTTGTTATAATTAGAACTGTATTAGAACGAATGTTTCGATCAATGAAACATCTTAAATAAAGTTGCCTGTAATAGGGATTTTCGATGTAATGAGTATGAGGATGAATGGAGGGCTGCGTAGATTTGTATCAGAAATGCTCAGGGCTGGCGGGCGGCGGGCGGCAGCGGCAGCGGCGGGCGGTCCATTCGGACGATGTAATTGGCATCCCCGCTGGTTACCACCTCTGTTAGTTACTGAACCGAGCTCTCACTGATAGGTTTTTTTATATCTACGTGTATGTAATATCTTATCTAATGATTACAGTGAACTTGATAAATAACTATTTAAAATTATAAGTGCTTTGTTGCCAAAATGTTTAAAATTCCAACGATTTTTTTTTACCCTTTTAAGAATTTGTACAAAAATTTTAAAAATCATGGTTCTTAATTGTAAGACTGTAGTTTTGCCTACAGACAGATGTTTTCTTTTATATAGTCCCACAAGGATTTTTCGCATTAGAAGGGGGAGGGGCCTACAAGTTGTAAGAGTTGCCAGTGAGCAAAAATTTCCTAACTTCTAATAATAGTCAATGTCGCAACTCCAATGTCATAACATGCTTGATTTTTTAATGGAAATTCAATATTATGACGGCAACATTAAACCGTGCAGCTGCCACAACATCCTTGTGGAACAATATTCTAAAATATTTTAAAGAAAACTGACATTCCTCTAATCAAAAACATTTTCATATATGAAAACGAAGCTAAAATTGTGCACCTTCGCCGACGCAATAGTAGAGAAATCTCTAATACGTCATCTGCCACGCCGGTATTGTGAATGTAAGGCGCGGTGCACACAATCAACGAGCACCGACACGACAGCCGCACTCGCGAGCTTGGCGCACCTGAGCCTCATTGCGAGTTGCCAGCTAGTGTGGCTGCTGCCTTATGTTGTACAGACTGCAGAATAGTTGGAACTAAGTTTATTTACAATATTTACAACATCGAATTTTGTTTATATCACAAACAAGAGTTTAGTAGTTGACAATTTTGTATGTAGCTTTTTGCTTTTGTGCTTATTAAATGGCCGAGAAATAGTCCCCCTAATTAAACGTATTTTAAAAAAAATCCTTAGTCATGATTTTTTAGGGTTTTTGGTCTAAGGTTTTTATCATGAATATCATCATCATCTCACTATATGTCCCCACCGAGGGGCTCGGAGCCTTCCCTAAGTTAAGGATGATTAGGCCATAGTCAACCACGCTGGCCAAGTGAATCATGAATGTACTTGTCTCAAACTCTCTAGAAACCCACTTGATATTTTTTTACTGACTTTTTTTTGCACACCGTACGAAACAGGAGTATATTGTCTGGATTCAGCTCCAAATCGAGCGCCGCCTCTAATTGATTCCCAATATATTCAATTTGCCAAACCGTTTCATTATTAATACCAAATATTCTCTTAATTAACTTTTTTATAAATTGACGCGTTTCTTAATTACTAATTTCCCCATAGTATTATAATTTTAATTCGCAAAACAATTAGGAAATTTTTCCTCCATAGCAGAACAAACAAAACAGCGGAAAAACGACGTTCAGACATGCCAGACAAAGAATACTACAGAAATAGACACGGATTAACTAAGGTAAAAAAACCAGATCGGAAGCCGTGCTCGCATCGTCTTAGCGATGGCAGCGACAATTGCGCCCGACCGTGCATTCAAAGCTATATCATTTTTAAAACATCACGTCTTTACCTCGTTTTTTACATTAAAAGACATCGTGATATTTGAACCTATAGATATATAGAATAATAGGTAACCACGAGACAAAAGAAAATTGTATACGCTAAGAAATCTGAATAAAACTAGAGTATTTTGAATAACTCGATTTCAGGCGGTTTTAAAAATACTACATAAATTCTAGGGAACATAACAATTGTTACAAGGTGGAGGCTGAGAGACAGCCATCGTATGCTTACACACTTTTCCAACTTCATTTCCTTTACCGCAGAATATTTTCTTTTAAATTTAAAAGTTTTTATAATTTGTTTCTGACGTAGGCAGGAGACCAAGCAAAATCAACTGCGTTACATGTAATTTATTTGCGATGAATAATTTGAACAAACTTTGAACACTTGACGCCTAATTAAAGTTCAACATCATTCACAAGTTCAATGCAAACGCAGACGCTCGTTTGTAATGAAAAATTCCAGGGCCTCTGTACGCGGCTATTTCACTTAATGAACTCACCTGTTTTCAATTCAAAGAAATAAAAGTCCATAATGAGCCCGCACTCAGCACACGTCTACGGCGCGCTGGAAAATTCTTTTCACAGGCCTGAGACGCTTGTAAATGAATCGGTAGAACGCGATGCCGAGCGCAGTCTTGTACGAAGGCAAACCGTGCGTTTGAAAAGATTAAACTTTAACCCGACTTAATGTAATACGGTATAAAGACACGTCTGAAAACCAACACGGATTTGACTTATCATAAGTCTTTCTGCCACTTTTATTAACACGCTTTCATTAACTTTATATAGTAAGTTTCAATGTAAAAGTATGTTTGCCAACTTCAAGATTCTCATTTGCATACTTTTTTAACCTTTTTACAACATATTTTTCATATTTCAGACAAAAAAAGAAAGATCATCGCGAAAGTTTTTTTTTACCATTGAAAATAACGCCATCTAGTTTCCATTTGCGGTGTAGTTTTCATTTACTTATTAACGTTTCTTTTTTTGTTACAGATCTATTCACGAAAGGCTCTAAATAAGGTAAGCCAACTGTTAGTAAGTCTGCTAAGATTCTTCAATTTAATTTACTTGAACAATATCCTAGTACATTTACCGCAGCGTGTGTAATATGTTCGTATTTTGAAACATTTGATTACTCTCGATGAAATGAAAAATAAATTGAAATCAATTAGAAACAATAATTTTACTAATTAAAAATCACGGTATTTTAAAGCGGTGTCTTAATTAAATAATATACAAGGGGTGGTTAAGCCTGTTGTTTATACAAGATCTCCGGCGGGCCGCTTTTAACGCGTTAATACAGAATTAATTCCCGCTACGTCTCTTTAATTAAACCCTGATTAGGGAATACGTCTTGTTTATAATTTGTAACTCAATGAAATTTTCTATTCTTCTACAAATAAATAGTTTTTACAAATCTTATATATATTAAAGAAAGTAGTGTTAGTTACACTATTTATAACTCAAGAACGGCTTTACCGATCTGGTTGGATATTGGTGAGGAGGTAGCTTAGAGTCAGGAGGCGGATATGGGATACTATTTATTAATTTTTTTTAAACTTTTCGAATTTAACTTATATTATAAATGCGAATGTTTAGATGGATGGATGGGTGGGCTACACAATTTTTTTTTATATATCCACGCGGACGGAGTCGCGGGCGACAGCTAGTATTTACATATACTATGATCATTTGCGTCTGATATGAGCTTCCTCATTCTCAAAATGTTTACCTTTTAACACGTTGGTCAGTGAGAACTTTAATGGTGTTTTTTTTATTCAAAAATGTAAAAAATTGAACGTTGTAAATCTTTATGTTTGTAGTTTCAGACAATAAAATAAGTGAGCTAGTAATAAAAATAAATTGGGAACAGAATATTTGCGAGTGCAGTTAGTGCGATTTTTACGAGCAATTAAAAAACGTGGAAACCTCATCGGGCTCCGCGGCGCAAGATGTTTACAATATTTCCCTTTGGAGCTTTGAAATTTAATAAGCGTT
The DNA here is from genome assembly GCF_000836235.2 of Papilio xuthus. Taxonomy (NCBI): domain Eukaryota; kingdom Metazoa; phylum Arthropoda; class Insecta; order Lepidoptera; family Papilionidae; genus Papilio; species Papilio xuthus. Next base: position 6,460,588 of record NW_013532534.1, on the reverse strand, counting down.
TAACACTTCAAAGCCCGCGTGTAAAGCAATTTAGCGTAGTCGTCGAAAAATACCGAGTTTTCGGCTAGCAGCGTAATTGGTTTAGAGTACCGTGCCTGGGTAAAAGATTAATTAGCGCAGCAAACAGCCGAGGAAGCGCTTTTAAGCGCCATTCGCTTACAGCGTCGAGATCATAATGGCTACGAGACGAACAAACGCCTACAGTCTCCATGGCCTCTATTGCTATTGTCTCTAGGATGAATATTGCATGCTTAGATTACAGTTTTTTAAATTATTACTCGCAAAAATAAATGCATTGGGATGGTAGGCTTTAAATGTTCACTGTTTTAAGATTTAGATTGGATTTGGGACGATTTTATGTTAAATGTTCTGACCGATAAATACGTGGCACGCGTGAACGTTTCGGCTCTGGGTTCCCACTGCCGAAACATTAGTTCAAAAACTTATTGTGAACCTATGTATTCTCCTTGAAAAACTGAGCGTAGTCATTTCTCGCGTTTAATGTAACAAAGAAATAGTTATAAGGGTAAATGAATCAAAAAGAAATTTCTCAAAGTGTAAAATTCTTCATTGTATTCATTTTATGCCTATCTTAATCTTGAAAGTTAACATCTATCTTGATCGATCTGATTGACTAGCGGCAAATTAATTTGAATAAAAATCCGTTTTATAAAAAAGAAATTCTTTCAAGAAGAACCACAAAGAAATAACGTATAAGCATAATGTTGGCCATAGTTCGGTTAATAATATTTTAAATTAATGTTAGATTATTCCAATAGTAGTAATTTAAATTGAAAACTTGTCGGCTAAAATAAACACATAGATTATTATGCGGTTTCACGAAACACATCCCCGCTGTTCCTTAGGTTATGAAATTGGTTCGGCGACAATAAAATACATAATTTAGCCCAAACCCCACGGGGAATTCGACTTATTGTAGCGTATACAGTAAATTTTGTAGGACGCACGTGCTCGCAACGATTGTGTGGAGGCTAGAATTGGATGCGAAATCTCGTGTTACGTGAATGATAGTTTGGGAGGAGGCCTGTAGGGTAGCCGATCTAATAAATTCCGTCCCATAAACACAAGGCAAATGTGGCTATAACTTGTCAATAAGTGCTGTTTGCGTTTAAATTTAATCTATACATAATTGGTTCTATAAGATTTAACCGCACACGTCACAGAATGAAGAGAACTGTTGTCCTTTTTAAATTTAAAGGAATACATAAAAGCGAAAAATACATGGTACTGTCACGAACGTATTATGTACAGCCAAAATAGTAGTAGGTACTTAATGGTAAATCTCTAATTTTGACGTGCGTAGTAACAATATTTTTTAAATAATAAACAAAATTGGCATTGTATTGAGAAAAACAACATTAAATGTTTAACTAAGCAGCGTTTAATTACATCCGCACAAGTTAGATATTGATTTGGAATTAATTCGTTTGGCAAATGATGGTCGCACAATGTGACGACGGTCGCCGTCGCCTCAGCGCAGACAACTTGTGCTAGGGCTGAAGCTGAGGCGCAGCTGTTTAATTATCTACGGCCTGTAGACGATTTCCACATTGGAAGACAACTTGTTCCGCTTCTCAATAGAAATTAATGTACGGCCACACTTCTAGCGGGCACTTGTGAATATTAACTTTTTAATAACTGATCCTTATTTCTCTGATTAACTTTGATGATGATATAGTCTATGTTTGGTACAAGATACTTCTTGTTTAAAAATTGTTTAGATTTTCAACAGCAATTTGATTAAATGATTACATCGACCTTTTTTTTAAGGCAAAAACAAATAATTTGCCGTAATATAGCTTAAAATTGGTAATTAAAAATCACGTTTAAAAAATAATTTAGATTTCTTAATAAAAGTATTTTTTTCTACTTAATGATAATATGTTTATGAAGTTGCTTTTCGTAACATTATTATTTAAATACATAACATTGTATGTAATTATTATGCAATAATTCTTATACGCTAAATCGCTTACAGTAGGGCCCGACCCTGGCCGTCTCGTCGGTTGACCGCGGGGCTATAAATTCTGACACAATATTTGGACGTCGACTCGCGTCGAAGTTTTCGATACCAACATATTGCTACGTCATTCCAAAATATATTTTGTTATAAAACTTTTGATTTTAAATTAGAATTCACGTTTTGCTCGCGGGGTTGCGTATCGGTGCATGAAAATCAAAACAATGAACTTTTATTTATTTTTATGATATGTTATTGACATTTCGATTGTGTTTTACACGTCCAAATGTTTCTAACTTTAGATTACGTTTTTTTTTTTTATTTTAAAACAGGATTGTTTTTTGTAATTTCCATTGCTTTATAGCAATACAATATTCTGATTATGTTATTTAAATAAAATTCATATTTTTTTATTAAAAAGCCATAAATGGATTAGAATTTTATTAAAAAAATGAGATTATTTCCCAAAGAAACGTGTAAAAAATATATCTAATTTGGAGACATTCAAAGCAAAAAGACAAGACAGCGGTGAACGGACACCAAGTGTGAAATAACACGAGGCGAGATAACTCACGCCAGTTTATCATAATGACGTCTGTGTAATTTTTTTTCGAGCTAAACAAGCGCCCCCTAGCGGCGACCCGGCCGCACTAAATCAACGGCCCGCGACAAGATTTATCAAATAACTCAAGATAATAAAAAATATTTAACAGAGTTTTTAACGTGCTAAGAAGCGAGCTTACTGACAATTGAGAAGCTCTTGGCCAAAGAATAAAACGTAAATATATTTAAGTATTTTATCTTATTTTCTCTCCTTAATATACAATATAACTAAAGAGTTTCGACTACTAGAGATATAAGAAATAGTTCAGACTACTGTGTTAGATTTAATGGAACAACAGAACAAAACAAGTTTCTTGTATTTGGTAATAATATTAAAAATATACTACTTAGAAATGTATGCGTAAATTTTCCTAAAATAAATTATTAAATTTGACTATTATTTCATTTGAAAATATTTATATGTACGTAATTCATTCCTAATTTCAATAAAAGTCAAACAGTATTATTTTACAAGTTTAATTTACGATTATAAGTGTTAACATATGACATTTTTAATCACAATCACATGACCTCATCCATTAGATCCCCGGTCACTCTAGCCCTGACTCTAAATAAACACAATTATTATCATTTATAAACTTTCAAAACTCTGTTACTTCTTAAACATTAAATTTAATAAATTGCTCATAAAAACGTCACAGGCAATCGTTGCTCGGACTTCATGAAGCCATTTGAATACATCATCGCGACGACATGTTTTATTAGGGTAAACATGTCGCTACGAGATGCTAACGTATTAAGATTAACTGGAGAAATTCTTATACTGTTTTATAATAGAACGGCGTTGCGCGAAATGTCTTTGTAAATTTATAATGTATTAACTCAATAAACACATTGAATTTGCACATGCAAGTTAAAATATCATTTTAGGTAGTAACTCAACGACTTTATTATATTATGTATTATGACTTTATATATTATGTTTAATAATATCAGAATTAATAAAATTATATATAAGTCGATATTAAACACTCATCTCGTTACTTATAAACAAACAACTTTTAAGTGATCCAAAGTAATGACATATTGTCGAAAATAGAAAGTGAACTGTCCCCGTCCCCCCCTTCGCCTCTTTCCCTGGATCCCTGCCCGTCTGTTATGACAGCTGTGATAGCGGCACATGTTAGTTTTTTATGAGGGTTATAAAATTAACTATATCCGACTTTGGAACAAGGGGAAGCGAATTGTTGGGTATCACTACTTTCATAAATAACCTCTTGATTGGAATGTACAAAGAGTTCCCGTACTTAAATGTGTTGCTTTTTAATGTGACTTTTGGGACGCTCTATCACAATCCTAACTAATGATACTTCATACTTATAAATGCGAAAGTTTGGATGATTGGATGTTTGTTTGAAGGTATCACCCGAACGGCTGAACTGATCTCGCTGAAACTTAGGTTACATGTAGAACATAGTCTGGAAGAACACATAGACGGCTAATTATGTATTTTTTTAAGACCACGCGGACGGAGTCGCGGTTGACATCTTGTATCTGATATATTATAAAAGAATGGTGTCATAGTTTTCTAAATTTAGGTAAGACTTTGGAAGTTCCAAGCAACTAAACATCTACTAAAAACTAACCGAGAGACAATAAAAGTAGATATGTGTTTTACTTCCTCTTGATATAAGGTAATTTTATTAAGACACCATTAACGCATATTCTATTGCCATCGTTACTAAATTAAGATAAAATGTGACGTCTACGCTTTGACAGCTACAATTTAGGCTTTAGAGAAGTAGGATGTGAATAGTTAAAAGATATACTGTCGCTGCTTCAGCAAGGCACGGAGCGGGACGAGGCAAGCGTTATGAGAACTTTAGGATGGGAACTCGGAACGGGAAGCTAAATATTAACTTTGGATGTGGCATTGCTGTATTTACTACATATTTACATCATTATTGTAGAGGATTTGCAGTACAAATAATATTATAGACTGTGACAATTGAAATTGTGAAGCAAACATTAAAACATTGTATATCCGATAACTTAAATGTCCCATAATTTTATATGTAATGAGACGTTTTCTATGTTAAAACTGATTATTTTATACCATGCACGAAAATATTATCCACAGAAAACAGTTGCTGTATGTTACAGTATGACAGACTATAAGAAACAATACAGAAAATAAAAAAAAATAGTAACTAATGCATATTCTACTGCTACATGTAAGTAAAGCAAACACTTATAAGTAGATTTTACGTAATAATTGCTGTCAAGTACATAGCTTACAAGCTACAAGATAACATGACATCTAAATTTCGAGGTTTAAACTGTAACAAAGTTTTAATGACAGCGATTGTAGAGTGTAACCGCCTTCATAACTCCGGGAACGTCCTCTTAGCAAAAGACTCTTCATTACACCTCGGAGCAGACGAGGTAATTGCAGGGCCGACACACGCGAGCATAACCTCTTAATTTATTGAACGAAACTAATGAAATTCCTGAGCAAAGTTTATTGCGAAAGACAACCCTGTTTCGTGAGCTAACAATTTTCGGCCTCGCCCGGGATAGGGTTGGAGTGCTTTAATCGTTTCTTTAATTATTTCTAAATTAATGTTTTGTCTCAGTAACGCCGTTAATTTCGTAAGATACACGCCCAAGTAAGATATTTATCGAGGTTAGGCTTTTTGTCTTAATTATTTGCTTATAATTTCAAATAACTACATTTAATTTAATTAATTTCAAAAGTATATACTAAAGAAATTACACTTCACTTGATAATTTGACAAAATAGATAATGTAGGGGAACTGGAGATTATGATATTATTAAAGCTTAGCATAAAAATGCTATTAGCACCGCACATAGTAAGCATTCAACCGTGGCTTACGGCCACTAGCAAACTCTCACCCAATTCCCGTGTAATGAGGGTACTCGTTGCTAACACGGATCGTAAAAGCAAGTGCCAGGTGCGCGGACACTAAATTGTTTTACTTATATTCATACCTATACGGCTTCACTGCACTCACTGATCCCACTCTATAAGTAAACTTTGATGACATAAACTATTAATTTAATAATGAAGATATTTTGAACACTACAGAGTTACAATCTAATCTTACTAATATTATAAATGCGAATGCTGGATAGATGGATGTTTCAAGGTATCTTCGGAACCGCTGCATGGATCTTGCTGAAATTTAACATGTAGAACATAGTCTGGAAGAACACATAAGCTACTTATTAAGTTTGTTTTTAATTCCTCGCGGATGGAGTCTCGTGTGAAAGCAAATAGTCTGATATTTCAGTGGCTTTCTTCCAGATTTTAGACACAGGTACTAAAGGAAATAATCATATAGAAGACAGATGAATAATGGTTTGTCTGTTACTAAAAAAGAGCGTAGTTAAACAAAAAACTTAAATTATTTTAGACGCATATTGTTATATTATATAAAAAACAATTGTAACAATAAGCTTAAGAATTAATTTTTTCTATTCGTGTTAAGAAACCAATGTCGTACAGACATCAAAAAAATAAATATTAATTTCGAGCATTTTAGAGAAACTAAGTAATATAATACATTGTTTGTACATTCATCATCATCATCATCAACCTGCCCTTATCCCTATCGAGGGTCAGCACAGTATGTACTACTCCTCCATACATCTCTATCAGCCATCATTGTTTGTAAATTCAATGAATTAATTAGTTATAATATTGTCTATTTAATTATCCAAATGGATTCTTATTCGAGTGGCGCGAAGTCAAGTGCATTACAAACAACTACTTAGCAATTCATTTGACTCCGAAAGACAATTACTTTGCAGCATTTTGAAATTTAAGCTTAATTAAAATTTCTCTGTAACGAAGATGTTCGCGAGAATCGCTGACAAATCAAAGGGGGTGAATTTAAGATTGATAAATTTGTTACTATTTCAAGTAATAATATAATAAGTAAAGTATAAAGAAAATATTTAACAAGTAGTTAATGTTATTTTATACTTTTAGTACTCTGTTGTGAAGAGGAGTATATCAGAGAAAGAACCCTAGTTTTTATTCTTACTTCTTATTTCTGCTTATATACTCTTTCGTTCAAAAGTTAGGCTAGGAATTTGGGAGCTATTTGATTCTTTAGTATATCTATAAGTACTTTTGATTAGAAACAAACAAACTTGCCTGTTGAAATCTTAAGTTTTATTTAGACTTTGTGACATTCAATATTAAATTCTATGGCAAATATTCCAATTAACATTGGATAAAGTTAAATTGAGCGTCGGTGGCTCAGTGGTCAAGCACTTGACTTGCAATCTGCAAGTCCTGGGTCCGAGTCCCGCCATGTACCAATGTGTTTTTCGATTTCTGATTTACATATGTACATTTATCCGACGTTCTTACGGTGAAGGAAAACATCGTGATGCAACCTGCACATATCTGAGAAGAAATTCAAAGATATGTGTCAAGTCAACCAACCCGCACTTGGCCAGTGTGGTTGACTATGGCCTAATCACCCTTAACTCAGGGTAGGCTCCGAGCCCCTCGGTGGGGACGTATAGTGAGCTGATGATAATGATGAAACTTAAATTGAGGTTACTAGCCTTAAATTTTTATACACTTCAATATTTAAAATTTCGTCTAAAAGCTTATTTTGTGAAATGTCATGTGAAAAGATATTAAAAATGTTTTTATAACTCAACATCAATTGCAACTGTCACCAACATATTTCGTAAATTGAGAAACTTAAAGATTGGATAGACTTTAGAAATCAATTTGTAAAATCTTGATTGCCTTACACACAAATATTATATTTTCAATGTCAATATTAAATTCTTCGTAACTTTTATTTCTATTAATGCTAAGTGATTTGTTAAGTGTATACGGACACAATGTTTACTTATGTAATTGTATCTAAAAATGTCGACAGACATTTCATTTTTGCATGTTTTTTTATCAATTTAAGTTTGTGGCTCCTCAAGGGACCGTTCTCGTTCAGAATTAATACAGATACTATTTTTGAAAAATGAGTTTATAATTCTTAGTCAAGCCAGTAAGCCAGTAAGCCACTAATACTTCGGATCTTATAAGTCTTAGCAGATTTAGTATTCGATTTAATATTGTTTATTAAAATCAAATGGTTATTGAAAGCGTAAAACTGAATATAAATTAAAATTAACAGACTACGAAAGCTAAACAAATTAGTGAATATTAATTTGCGATAAGTAATTAAAGTATTTCAATTGAAACATGAATAAGTTCTCAGTTGAGTACGATTAGCATTGATTGTGATTAATTGTCGTCTAATGATCGGCCTATGGATGACGTCATCCATCACAGCTCTATCTAGGAGCCGATCGCTGAAGCCAACTTGAATAACAACTCATTTTATACTTTGTTTGTCATAATTTATTGCCTTCTCTTAATGATTCATCATTTTGTTACAAGTGGCAGTGATAACTTTTGATTCAGTTTATTTACAATTAAAATCTTGACTGGAATTCAACTTTTTAATTTGCTAAAATTATAACGCAGTCATGAGATTTAATTTAATTGTCAAATGTTAATTCAAAGAATTTTTAGAAGTCTTATTAGACTATCACTTAGCCGAATATCATCGGAGAAGCAAAAACTCACAGATTCCGATGGCTGGGACACCTCATGAGGATAGGGGAAGATCGAAAGGCCAAAGCTCGGACCCCGACTGGCCGCCGACCCACCGGTCGTCCCAGGTGCCGCTGGCGAGACGCCGTAGAACTGGATCTGCTGGAGCTACAAGCGATGGACTGGCAGGAGAAGGCGCAAGACAGGCGACTTTGGCGATCTCTTGCGTCGGAGGCTAAGACCCACTTTGAGTCGATGCGCTAGCGGAGTAATTGAGTGAGTGACTGAGATCAATAATTTTATTTTCTTAGCAAGGTTATTTGAGAATCTTTGCTTAGTTATAATAATAATGAATACAGTATACCTACCTATATACGTTTAATATACAAGAATTAAAGTTTAGATTATAATCTGATACGTGACTTACGCGTAGTTTGATCACGTACGTCTATAGAACAATACAAAAAGTTGGCTTTTTATCTACAAGAACATCTGAGGGTAGGCGTTCGATCCGTCTCGATTGTGCGCCCCCTGGCGGACAGATAATAAAATGTTTACTGCACTCCAGTTATCAAAAGGGATTGGTCTGCAGTCTAGACCAGTGGTACTATCGATTAGCTACTACTTTAAATTCAAACCGCATTTTCAAACTCTACCTTATGTTTAACAATTAGTCTACCGCGGAGAAATAAATTACTCCAAAAATCTACAAAATCAAGACTATTTTGAGTATAAAGGTTGCAAAAGATACAAAATTAATATAACAAAAAGTTATAAAATGACATCAAAATCAAGTATATAAATAAATCGAATTAAGCTTAACTTTGTCAATAATTAGTTATACGCTTGAATGTAACCTGTTAAGCCGTCCATTTACAAGACGTCGATGTGTACCTAGACATCTGTCTGGGCTTGAATATTAAGGTACATGGCCATCGGACGGACACAAAGAGCCATTTGCTGCAATCGCTGGATTAATTGTCTAGATTAGAAGCGTCACTTGGACGGTTTAGTTGAAGCTGCAAGCTATCAGCGAACAACTATTGCCTAATTTGCCAGCATTACAAATGGTATCGTTAATAACCTGTTAGTTGTGTCTTTGAATTATGATAAGATATTACTAGATAATAACTTTTGAAGTTCCATTTTGTATATTTTAAACTTAAATATAGTCCGTTAATATAAAGGAAATGTTTATCTATTATTATATATTTATTTTAATTGTAACTTTTAATGAAGTTCTCTCTCGCTCTCAAAGTGCCTCTCCATTTATGAAGGTTGGCCGTCAGCTCAGTGAACTTGCGAAATAAATGTTCCACGCTGGTAATATTCGTCCATTCCCTTGATATTTCGCATGATTTCTTTCTTCATCCAGCGCGACTTTTGCCTGCGATTTTGCATATCATAATTAGTTGGAGAAGGTCGTATTTTTCGTGCCGCAGAACATGTCCCAGATAGGCGTCTTTCCTCTTTTTGACAGTTTGCAATAGTTCGCGGCACATGCCAGCGCGCTTGCTTAAAGATGTTGCCATTTTTGAAATAATAAGGTATACGTTTTATTGTTATAATAACATCTAAGTCATGAAGGTACACCCTGTTTAATCTACGGAAGATGTTAGGGTGTTCATAAACAGGGATACGCCATAAAATACCAGATGAAATAATTTCGCTACTAATAATAAAGCGGGGCCCGCGTAGTATAAATACAAACATATCGTTTTCGAGCTACGTGCGTATTAGAAAGGTAACAGTTTGATAATGTTTGGTCCAAGTCGTAAGAGAAAGAACCTGTAATATCTTCAGTAGTAAGGTGATAGAATTTTAGTGAACTCACAAAATAATTGCATTAATTTGCGAATAATTTAAATCAATGCAGTCTTTTTCTATAATATATAACTTAATAAATTTCTTTTTTTTTCACAATTTGCGTGTGTGCAAACTTTTAAAACCACTTGGAGATATATTTTATACGGTTTGTATATCTGTTTTAAAAGCACTGCATTATTTAAGGTAAAAGTCGTTCGTACGATTTTCACCATTAAAAGAATTTCATTGAACACTGTACAATCCGCTTTTCGCTTATAACTGATAGACAAGATCGGTCGTGGAATAGGCGTGTAAAAAGCCGGGGCGCAATGCATGCCAATTCGTCCACCGGACAGCGCCGGACGCTACGCCGCCCTTACATTGGGTACAGACAGCAGATTCATTCTATAACCGAACATTTGTGCATCATGATGGTCTGATATGTTTTTTCTTAACCGTGAATCTCAATTTTATTAACGGAAAATTAAGAAATCAGACTCTCGACGTAGCTTAAACACTCCAATAGATACAATGCGTGTTATTTTTTTTCTAATGTTTGTGACATATTCGTATAATATTAAATAGACAAAACCTCCTCATAGGAAAAAATATAAATTTAAAGAAAAAGATAATTTCCTACAGCGTTTCTTTAACTACGTTCAGTTTTGCGAACGGTACATCGACCGGGCGGCGTGACCGGTGTGTGAATCAAGGCGATCCGAGCCCAGTTTCAATTTGCCCCTCGCCCCCTGCTACCCGCGCCCCCAAGGTGTCGGGGGTGCAACCTGCCCCTGGGATACACTATTTTGCAACTTAGCCTCTTTAAAAAAGACGACACAACGTGGGGCTCTTTTATACCGACTACCGGACGCCGAGGGATCTGATTTTAGGATTTTGCATGTGATTTTTGAGTAACGTGAGCCAGCACAAATCTTAGTTTATTTTGTATTTGGATCTAGTACTAGAGAATTTCTTCGCATGGATCCGATATATTTGGGAGAAAAAATTACCACTCTATTAATTTTTAAGAAAATTATAAGAATTATAATTCTCTTATACTCGTGTGGAATGTAGAAAACAAAAAGGTGATTTTCTCTGTTATTATCTGAATCTAATAATGGACTAAAAGCTACCTATATCTATTGTTTATCTAATTGTAAATGATGTATGAACTTGTATGTTCTTAACATGTATGATATGAACGTTGATAAAATATCCAGCGCAGATAAAATGTTGCATCATTGACGCCGGAATATATTTCCAACAAATCGAATGTAAATTCCTATTTATCGATAGACCTGCAACGTATTTGGGATTCGGGTGTAAATTGTCCCCGAGCTGGAAATATGAAATATTCTTACGGTGCTGATGGCAAACTGAATATTTTTCTTTTCCGAGATGACGTCACCGAAACTTGCTGATTTACAACGTGCAGTTATTTCAAATAGATTTTATTGATAGCTTTCTATCATCGTGTATTTATATGATGAATAAATTACATGCTTAAAACAACAAGTCTGAATTTTACAAAATTGAAATAAAATTACGACCTTACATTAAATATGTCCTTCCAGCCAACGTTTTGAAAGTGTATTTTTATACGACAAGAAGAACAATATTTTCAGTATTGGTATTACGTGTGTTTTAATGTGACAAAACGCATAAAAACATCTAGTCTTTACTTTAGTGTGGAAGTACAAAATTGAAAACAAATCTTTACATCCGCGATTAACTCCGATACACACCTACATATTGCTTTATCAAATAAAATAATATTATTAAAACTCCTTCACTAAATTTGATAGCGTATTCGCTATATTATCAATGTCATGCACAAAGTTTACGTATGCATTGTTGACTGGTATCATGAAACAGTAGCGGGCTTGTGCGATACCAGGCCGTAGCGATCGATCTTCGTCGTCCGGTGAGATTTACGAGCGTTGCCGTCGTATTGCCGGCCCGACTTGACACTCGTAGCTGACGCGTGCGTGCCGCCGGCAATGTACTGGCAGGTGCACAGATTGCATCAGATTTATAGCGACGCTTACGTATACTGACATTATATTAGCCGTTACTTTGAAATTGGAGTTGTAACAAATATCTTCATTCTTTTGTTTTTTGCCAATCTTACTAATGTTATAAATGCGAATGTTTAGATGAATGGATGTCTGTTTGAAGTTACATCCAAAACGGCTGCATGGATCTTGATGAAATTTGACATACATATAGAAAAACATATAGGCTTCTAATAACTATGTTTTTTTTAATCTGCGTGGATGGAGTCGCGGACGATGGCTAATTTAACATAAAGTCGTTATTACTGAATATTTTAATGTTATTTTTTATAGTTATAAATGTTTTTATGCTGGTGTGTGAAGTAGAATTTCACTATATGGAAATAAATCAATTCCCACTAGGTCTGTTGTATTATTATAATGAGCTACAAAATATTAAAATTCCGTAACGAATGCTATGCATACGATAAAATCAGCATTCCCTCGTACTTCCTGTGGATGCCCTCCCCCACATTAACATAATGTCTATAATTTTAGTTTAATACAAAATCATAAGCGTCCATTCTAGTGATGATCAAATTTAAATTATAGGTCATGTAATTGCTCTGATTGAAGGGTTGAGGGAACGGTCATCCTTGGTTTTATTCTTTAAGGGGTTTGTTTTTATGAATTTATTATTCTTTGATTACTTTTTCTTTTTTTTTTTAAATAAACTGTTTTGGAATAAATATTTTGTATATTAAGATTATAATATTTGACATTTAAACTTAATTCAATATGGAACCACATTATTAACCGACGGAAATTGATGAGCAGAAGGTTAGTGTTATAAACGAAAAAGTAATCAGATTGAATGCTGATGGCTACAAAGGTAGAGGAATACCAAAGAAAGTATGTATGGATCGTATGAAAGACGATAGGCATAGGAAGGGGGTAAATTTAGATATGACGGCTGCTAGAGATGTATGGAGGAGTAGAACATAATGTGCCAACCCTCCATAGGGATAAGGGCAAAAAACTGATATTGTTAAAATAATTACGCAAATTTAAACGAAGCATAATCTTCCAACAGTAACGAATGCAACAATTACTTACATTTAAAATGATACAAACAATGAAATACCAAAACAATATTCCAACTTTACAGAAATAGCGAAACAACGTTAAACAAACTGAAGCGCTGAATCTAGTTGAAGCTTCAGAGAAGAAATTGAAAACGAAAATCTATTGTTGGCTATAGGAGCATTTAAAGTTCATATAAACAATACGATTGTTGAACTGCTGTTCATATTGAATAGTTGAAACGGATCGCTTGCGGGCGTTCGCGTAACGACCGGAGAACTGGGCCGAAGTTCCCAGAGCTACTGGCCCCGTGTTTGATGTCGAAACACAGTTATTAAACTTTGGTTTTGTAAGTAAAAATGGAGCATTGCTACATGGTTACTTGTCTTATTGTTCTTCTTACTTGTTATTTTGTTTTTAAGCTATTTTAAAATTTTGCCGTACGGAAGACTTTATTTTATTGGGTCTTTGTTGAACTTTGCGTGAAAATTAGGTGATTACTGACTAACTGGGGAACTGTACCTTCCAATAAATTTGTTTTTTTTACAAGGTGCTAAGTTGTGTTTCAAGTGAGATTATTTGCGAAACTTTGATCACGCTTGGTAGGTTCTTGTATTTTTCTATTAGAAAGGCTAAAACTAAGCCTTCTTCAAGACAGCAAATAGAAAGAAGCTACAAGCATTATCTAAGTAAGTCACATCTCAGTAAGTTTGGGTACTTTAGTCAATGATCACTCCATACTTACTATATATGTTCAACACGAAAGTCTTCAAAAATTCCAAGCCCTCGAAGAAATAAAAAAATTTAAAACGACGAAGTTGGCATCCTCAGTGATGAATAGGATTTTTTAAACTATTCCAAATACTGAATGTCAAAAGAAGCATTCTTATTCAAATTTGTTCAAAGGAAGAAACCAAAAATCGAAAGTTATCCAACTGATAAACTATTAGAAGAGAATGTTAGCTTTAAGGTCATTCTTTTGTAGGTGTTATGTCTTTTGTTAGAAAAGGTTAACAATGGATATGTAGCATTGCTAAGGATATTTATGAGTGTTGGTGTTGTGGATGGATTTAAATGTATTTATGACAACAAAACGATACACTGCAGTAAAGTCTAGGAAGAGTTATTTGGATTGGTAAATATTAAATAGACTAAAGATGTAAAAAAACTAGAATTTTGATTAGGTTATTGAACTTAACATTAGACTGATAATATTCTATAGTCGCAAAAAATTTACACTAATTTATGTGTTTGAATCCGTATTTTAAATATATTTATTCATAACTCAATAGATTATGAAAAAGAAACTAAATAAAAAACAAACAATCTCCATAGAAAATCATAATGAGAACAAAAAAAAAAGTTTAAAAGGAGTTATTACGTGCTCCAGTTATGGCACATAATTTAGTCGGGACCGGCCGCGGACGATGGTGAACTCATTTTTTAATCTATTTTAAAAATTCATTCGTCGCTCGTGTGGAAGTGGTCCCATGTTATACGCGTCCTTTGCTTAGGGAAGTGATCAATTTACCTATCATGTTTAGAGAGAATTAAAAAATTATCACCAAGATGTATTATGACTTTAGTAAATTATCATTTAAATATTTTACAATGTATTTGTTTAATAAAATATCTGTATCGTATTTACTTCTACATCTTACACCCAAATTTTTTTTAGTTGGTTTTATATCAAAACCTAATAAAAACACCTAGAAAATGAATCAACTTCTCAGTTATAAAAGAAATACAATTAAATAATTTTGAAGGGGTAATTGTTAAAATAATGACCTTAAATCACATACAAATAGCAACGATAAAAACGGAAGAAAATAAAGACCTATGAAAAATGTTTGAAGTCAACCCTTTAGCCGTAGTGGGGTACAGGGAGGAAGGTAATTAGTGGAGCTGCTGCGACAATTTGTTCCTTGCGATACACCTGTCCGAATGTCGAGAATCGTCTCATTTAATCGTTGCCAAGTTTTGTTGTTATTTAATGGTGTCACAGCGATTGGTTCTATTTTTTATATCCACATGACGTTGTTGCATTTTCTATGATCAAGAAACACTACTTTAAAATTGTGATAAAAAAAATGTAAATTTTATTTAATTGTGTTTAGTGGTCTTAAGTCAGGAAGTTATTACGACTTTCTATAAAGTAGATGAAGAATAACTGTCTCATTTATTCGCGTAACTTTTATCCAAAAATTCATGAAAAGCAATCAAAAACGTCAATCTCCCAAAAGTAATTTGTGAAGATATTACTTGGCAGAGGTGTGTCGTGTCGCCCACGCCGCGCCACGGCACACCGCGCCAAGCAACCCTTTACAACGATGAGCTCGAAAATAACCACAAGCGCAATAAAATTGGGGCGTCCCGAGATAAAATCATTTTACACAACACGAATGAAATATTAAAGCCAAACAGCCATCACAAGGTTTTATTCTTCTCACTAAGAAAACTCCAATTTTGTATCTCATTGTGCATTCGCTTTGCTCTCAAATCATATTTTAGTTGTCGCCGGGCGGCGAGAGGTGGCGCGGCGGCGCTCGGATTAATTTGATTTTTCAACAAATATTTCTTTTCTCATAAACTTAAATTGTACTTCTGACCCATACCACTTTCTGTGTGTTTCAATTTGGATATTTTACGTTTCCATTCAGTTTTAATTTAGCTTTATTGTTTCTGTTTTAATTCCTATACCTTAATAGTACTATACTTCTTGTCTCGAAGGCTCTCTAATTATAACTGGGTATACTAAAGTAATCTTAGTCACCCTTGAATATTCAAAGACATGTCTTTGTTGCAGTTATTACAGTTCTGTTGATTTATTTTATGCACTATAAAATTCCTTCATAATCGTGTTAAGTTATTTTTACTCATTGTTATTCATTCAATAAACACAGACACAAACCAAAATTTCCATTGCGGGAAGAAAAAAGAAAAAAGTCAACAATGTAGGAACACGATGTATATTGTTGGTCAGTTCGAAAATATTAAAAGTTGTCGCGTTGTGTTGTGCCCCTCCCGCAACCCGCACCCGCAACCCACGACCCGCTGCCCGCGACTTGCCTCGCGCTGACCCGCGATGTCTGCATAGATAATGTCGTCATTGTTCCCTAACGCTATGGATGAATGCGTGCCCTCTTAAGTAGACGATCCTTACCTGTAAGCGTTTTAAAGTATCAATTTGATTTTTTTAAAGAGTATTGGTTGAAATAAAAATAGAAAACTAAATATCAATTTAATCTGATAAAAAACTATCTTCTCAAAAATATACGTAAATCAGAAATCGTTCAAAGGCAAAACCATTATAAGCAAAGCCGAGATACACTACCAAAATTTTTAAAATACAATTTTACTAAAATTGAACAGATAAAGTATTCTCGCAGTGAAGAACTTCCTCTTAATAAGAAAGGATCATTGTAAAATGCATTGATACAAGACAAAGCGCGCCCCGCCTAGCGCCTAGCGCCTAGCGCCTAGCGCCTAGCACCCTCTGTCGGTCGGTGCCTTGCGCTATGTGAAATATTATTGATATTACCCGTAACTCTGAACAGCGCTGTTTATTCCTTTTTGTTCTGTTATCGTGGATCGTGTTTGGACGAGTCATGTTGACAATACAATCTTTATCTCGAAACAATGTCCCAGTCTAAATAAGACATCAGTGCTACAAATCATACAACCCTGGATAGTTGTACCGATTTATTTGTTGAAGAAGAATATTATAAATGCCCAATCTTCCAGATAAATAAAATAAACCACTGTCTATAACCATTGAAAAGCATTATTTTTTCATTTATTCTTATGCGTTATGCTGTTAATAATTCGGGCATTGACCCCATGACTGTGGATTATGTTATCGACAAATAAAAAATAACCTCTGTATAAAATACACATTACTAAACATACGCAACAAAAGCGCAAAATTCAGACGTTATAAATGAATGTAAAACGCATCTAATATTGTATTGACATCAGAGTGGCTTCACTTCAGCATAAATACAATAACAATTTGAAACAAACGGAAGAGAAATACACAGCCATTAAGAGAAACGTGCCGTATCATGTAAAGATAGAAAACTTGGTATCAGCAAGCGAAGTTATTAAAGACTCTCCAATATTTTATACAAGTGAAATCACCGTCTTACGGAGGGTCGATGGAAAACTTTGCGAGGACGATTCGTCGTAAAGTTGGGGCGGAACAATAAATCAATGTGTCGAATAATTGCTCCTCATCGGAGCGACTTGGAAACTCTGAATCAAAAGTTACTAATCACCGGCTCTGTATTAATAAGTCGCAGGAGAAAATAAATTCCTTTGCGAAAGTTTTTGTACAAGTCCCGATTACGCTCACCCGGGACAGCGGCGGCTATAGGTTATATTCTATGTCACTTTTTGTTTTATTATATTAACGTGTAAGTAATTACATTAAACGGTTTTATATGGTCATATTGTGACTCCTTGTTTCACTAACTCTTATCTTGTTTTATTTTATAATATTAGCGTGTGTTAAAGACCCTCATTTTAAATTCCATACACTATATGGCCTACGATTTCTACTTAAAAGTTTTAACTAAAACTGTAGACTATTTTAAGGAAGAGCATTGTTTTTTCCACTGATTATTTAACATTAATCATTTTAAGAGTAGTCTAGTTTTACTACATATATTCACGTTTTGACGCTTAAAATAATTACCAGGCCGCCATGAAGAACTTCGAATAGATAGAAGAGAACTAAAACAACGTTATGAGTGGAACAAATATTATTGGGAATATTCATGGCAGCGTGGTATTCAGGATAGGACGCGCATTGGATTGCATGCGAAAGAAATACTCGTTATTTTACGTTCCTTTTCACACTTTTTCTATGTTTTTTTGAAAACCAAGAAAATCCCTCATTACGCGCGAGACCTAGCGTCCTCTATTTTCTTTTTAATCAATCGTAAACGTCAAAGACACGTCGCCTTTCAGGCGGGACGCAATTAAAAATTGCTTTGTACGGGAGCGGCGCGTGTGTCCTGGCCTTACAAGATTAACGCGCGAAACCGACTGCAGCTCCGGCCTTAATTAAATTTTAAATTTGAACGTTGACGGCCGCCGACAGCGCGGGAAACGACTGCCGAGTTAGACATTTTTTTATATTTTTAATGAGGAATAGACAAGCTCCAATCTGGGAAACTACTTTAAATATCTTCTTTACAGAAATAAGTGTATCGTAGATTTTTATGGAAGCAAGTTATAAATTTTTTTGGTATAGCTGTTATTGGCAAGTCTCTAGTTATTAACAGTGTTATATTGGTATAACACTGGTTATTTATTGTGTTCTAGTGAATATTAGTACTAATTATACGTTATTGTTCTATTTTCAACTTGAATAAGTATATATATGTTGTCTATAGAAACAGATATAATCTGCGGACGCGGAGTGCTATGTAAATTCGCAACGTACGTGACGAGCGGATATGCTTCGGCACTCAGACATCTCTCAGACGTCTGTCGGGAGATAAAACCGTTTGAAACAATATGGAAAGTCTCGCCTGCCTAGCGCCCAGCGCCTAGCGCTCATTCCCACGCACGTCGCATACACTGTGCGTGAGTGTACATGATTTGCACGCGGTACATTCGCGAACATAAGATTTTTCACTACTATATTTTAATGTTTTGTACATCTGTGGCACTATCGTACCTTCGTATTCAAACAACTCTTTGCTGTGTATTGATAGATCCATCCTCTTACTGTATTTTGATAGATGTAGCAAAACGAATCTCCTAACTTTGTGCATTGAATATTAATATTAAATTGAAATTTAATATAGGGCGTTTACTTAATATAAATAATATTAAAAGACAAAGATGTATACTATCGAAGGCTATATTTAAATTTGGTTTTGAAGTTTAAGGAATTTATTCTCAAATGACCAAGAAAAAGTCACTATCGAGAACAATATCGCACGACATAGTCGCCGTTTTCATCAAATCGAAATTCATTTAATGAACATTTTAACATAATATGGAGTTCAAGTTCAGAAATTCAAGTATGTATATATTATTAATGCTTTTTTTACTATGTGAAGTTTAAATGTATACGCATTCAAACTTCACCATTTTATTTTGTTTAAATATTTTTTACTTCACGAATAACATATTCCAAAATGTTGTAAATCTAAAAAAAATGTTTTACTCGCGTACCTTTCATGCTTTTCAATGTAAATTCAGAATTTTCTTTTGACCCTTAATACTCAAAACTGAAAAAAGGAAGCTGAAATTCAGCAACACTGCGTATGCTGTAACACTGAATGACTGCAATGGAGCACGTGCCATTCTAAAGCCTCGGTCAAAAGGCCAGGAGCCTCGCGGCCATACACGCAACTAAAAAAAAAAATTTAAGCATATTTATAACCTTTATTTTTTTTCAAACTAACATATAGTATTTGAATTATGTGTGTTATTTAACATCTTAAAATAATAACAGTCCATTTTTTCTATAAAAAAAAAATAAGTAAGGTGTGCCAGAACTGCGCCAAATTAATAAATACTATCTGATTTTCTGTTCATGTTAATAGTGTCGTAAATAACTTACTATAAAAATGGCGATCATTTTGAAGTCAGGTCTTTATCTTTAATAATCAATGACACACAGAATAAAAACAGTTTTTATTATTATTCTATATACAAAAAGTAGTAAAATAACAATATTTACATATTAGTGTCGTGTTTTTTTTAACAACACAAGCTAGTTTAATTTACGGAAGCCTGATTCCCGCACGCGGCACAAAATCAGGTCAAGACTCAACTTGTAGGTTCACTCTACTAGCTAAAAGTGTTGTTTTTTAACGTAATTAGTGTTGCTATGCCAACTTTTGTACCTCAAAGCCACTGCATGAACCGCTCAAGTAAATTGAGACCGACCTAGACCTAGACTTAGTGTTTATTGCTATATATTATACTAAAGTTTTTTCTTGCATCACTCTTATACTCATGATTGTTTCAAAATAGTTTTTTGTTTAAAATTTAAAAAATTTATGTAATTATTTACTATAATATTATATATTAGTTACAATAAATTTTATTCACGTGCCGGTGCAAAAGTTGAACACAGCAAAATTTAATAAAGCCTAAAACGGCGCGGCAACTTTGCGTGTTTGTGTTCCGGCGGCGGCGGAGCGCGTGTTTTAATTCACCCAACGCCATCTGTCGCCGAGCTGCAGTTTCTCAACTTGGACTCGCAACAGACTTTATAATTTTCAGACAGTTCCGCGGCGACAGATTGTTCTCTTGTACTTTTTAAAGGATCACCTTGAATTCAGAGTAATATTTTGAATTTATTATCAACCTGCTCTAAGTTTGAATATAATAAAGAGCAGCATGAAATATTTCCGTACTTTATGTTTGTAACTTCGTGTTTTATATAAATGTTTTAAAGGCATTTAACAATTAAAATTCAAGTTCTTGGTAAATAGTACCTAAGAAGTAAGAGAGAAATTAAATCTCAAAGAGTATATCTTCAATTGCAGCAAGGGTCTCGACTTAACTCACCACGACAGACAAATTCGAGTGCATTTTAAACTTACTTAGCTCATTCTGATTAACTCCGAGGAGATATCTGTGTAAAAAGAGATTGTTAAAGTAAATTATTCAAGCGCTGCGGAGGCTAACTAAGTCTAATTAATTTAGTGCCGCGATCCCGAGGTCAAGATACGAGATAAGAATTGAATTATAGTTGAATTTTAAACCGCCGGGAAGCGGCGGCGCTAGTTGCGCGGCGGCCGGGTCGCGCAATCATCAAATTACCCGCAAAGCTTTAATGTAACAGTCGCTGTAATCAGATGCGCTCAAAGACTGGCCAATAAACATAATTGCTTTTGTTTTGTTTAAAGAAAAAAAATCTATTTCAAACACGTTCTGAAAGCGCGGCTACTATTGTTATCAATTTAATTTTGAACAATACAATAATGGTTGGTGTATATAATATTATTAGCTTGTGTTAGAGAAAGTTATTATAAAGTCATTACAATTGGTTACATTCTGTTCCTGCAGATGTCGCTGTCTGGTATGTAGGTTAATTGTAATTAAATACATGTCTTATTAGCGAGTTAGTGAGGACGTATGACGTAGTTAGGATGCGTGGGGTGCGGGCAGCGGGGCGAGGGGCAAGAGGCGCGGGGCGGCGTTGACTCGATTATGCACCGATACGGTGTGTGAATGATGCACTAACCTATCCCACGCGGGGACTAATTGACAATCATGCTATTTATTACTAATTATATCGTAATTGAAATACGTATTACTCGTGCGCAGAAGCTTTGCCGATGGCCTTGTGACGTCACGAATTAACTGTACTGAGCAGACGAGCGCTTTTTAAGTGGGAGAGAGTCATCGGCAAACCGTCTGCCTGACACAAGACGGTAAAAAAGTACTCGATCAATGTATGTAGGTTTACATGACACTACATTTAAATATGTTGTTCTTATTGTGTCATGAATGTAAATTTAGAATTTTAATAGCTCGTCTAAAAATTATTCTTCATTATAAAGTGACTAATCGAGACAATGGTTGCCACAAATAGAAATTAACGTAGCATACAAAGCGGGTTTCCCCTTTATCCGGGATCTAAGTCGCGCAGTATATCAGGCCGCGTTTAGACCTAGCGTTTAGTCAGGGGTGCGGTGCCAGTGCCACAGGATTACTGCAGATAAGATTGCGTTTTACTCAGTTTTAATGGACTCCGCACTGTTTACTTTAAATACTTGGAATATATTTAGTTAATTGTTTTACTAAACCATTATTTTGTTGAATATAATTAAGGGAAAAGATCTTAAAAGTGATTATGCCTAACTCATAGTCGCATGACAGTTTATTTTTCAAAATAGGCAACTTTTCTCTCTTTCTTTCTTTTATTTCTGCGTTGACGAAGTCGCGAGCATCGTAAAGTCAATTAATAAAATTAATACAAAAAACGTGTAAAGCTAAATAATTGTAGTTATGATATAGAAATAATTTATATTCATTGATGCTTAATGCATCTCCAAATAAAAGCTTCATTTGTGTGGCATTTGCAAAGCTTCGGGGCGCGCCATTCTTAGCAATGATACGTCGTAATGCGTATTAATTGTCGTAAAATAAACGACATTAAGTTTATTATATAAGATTAGAGGCGAGCCCCTGAAACTTAACGTCTCGTCTCGGATAATCCCATGATAACGAGGCGACGAGTCCACTCCGTTTTCATTAATGTAACGGCTAGTTTTCTCGCTCTAATGGCCCATAAACATCCCCGCAAATAGAGTAGGAAGAAACCAAGTTCCGAGCAATAATCTTACGTCTACATAACGTCCGATCGGTGGATAATTGTTCCGGACATCCTGGATGCGACACGCGACAAACTATGTTACAATTAAAGTTTTTTTGTATTGCCAGGTCTAAAAGTTTTAAAGATCTACGTGACACATTTAGTTTAGACATGTTATCGTCATTCATATTAGTACATAAATACAATAAAATAATTACAAATAATTTGTAGGAAATAAGTAAAGTATTGTTCCTTAATCTTATGTTAATCTAATTATATTCGTTGTTCGCTTCAAGTAAATGTACATCATTGGTTACAACTATAAAGCTAGTTTTGGTCGAGATAATCTCGCAAATTTTACGCGTCTTTGATTACCAACCACAACTATTATATCTCTGCATTGGGGGACGATTTAAGTTCGCATTTAATGTATTCCGGAATTGCATTTAAAACGTAAAACGGAAGCTGCCTTCATTTGCTAGGATTACATTAATGAGTCCGTAGGCTTGATTTTCTTTTTTTACGAAAACAAATGTAGGTTTATTTTAATAAATTATCACTTTACTATAAACTTTGAATGAAGAAGTTTGTATGTATGTAGTTATTATTTTCTTATCTTATATAAATGCCTACATATTACTTTCTGAGAATAATTAAGCGTGAACAATGGATGTGTCTAAGAGCACGAAATAAAAGTAAAATCACTTGGTAACGTAGAATGAGACAATAGCCGCCAACACAATGGAGCGACCTCAACAACCAAACGAGAGATTATGTGCAACGTAAGGGGCGGATTCTGTTTGAAATTTTTAACATGTTTTATTAAATTCAAAATAATTCATCTATGAAATAGTAAAGTTTCATGTAACTATTTGGGCGGCAGAGTGTTGGATTAGAGCATGGATAAACGTGCGTCCCCCGCGGCCACTGAGCTCTGGGATCTCCTTTATTGACCATTACCGTGATCTCAGCCGCGATCATCACAACGCTTAGTCGTCCCATTACACACATAAATATATTTTATATTAACTACTTGTAGGTACAATATTAACTAATAGATGCTATCGCATATTTTATCCTATGCAGTAAAGAATAACAAAAATGTTATTGTTGAATGGCTTAAAGTTTTAAATTTAGAGAATGACAGATAGCAAAGCATAAGAAGCGTACAGTTAGACGACACAGAAGACAGGCGTGAAGTGGAAGCAATTCCGCGTTTCCTCTGATGATCTCTTTCCCTTCCCACCCTTTTTCTTATAAGGAATGAATGGGAAGTGGAAGTGAACTTTCCGGATGAGAGGATGCATGGAAAGGGAAGATATTTTCTTTCTGTGGATCCTATCCTCCCTCGATTAAAGGAAGGCAACGCATATGCAATTGCGTATGTCTATGGGTAACGGTCACTTCGCTATTTCAGCGATTTCAGATGGCCCCTCGCTCGTTTGCCACCTTATGATATAAAAAAAGACATTGTGCATTCAGCTTCACACTTTTTATAATTTTTATTAAACCTCTTAAATGTAAACAATATACTAAATAATTATTTACAAACAACAACTTTCTGCGTTTTATAGTTGTTTGTGTTATTAACTCGCATGAGTCTTTCGCAACTATTGACTTATTATGCATATGAAATTTATTACATATGCATATAATAGTTTTACCAATGAGTTCTATAAGCTGCTTGCTGGCGGCAGGTTAATGTGGCGGTGTGCACCGGCTGTGCAGAATGTGGTGGCTTTCTTTATAGTAATATGTCAGCTTCATTTGTCACGGGGCTGCGGGAAGGGGGGTGGCGGGCAGAGTGTTAATAACCTGGCGCCGTGGCACCGCTCCAGGTTTTAGAATTTCGGACTGACGATTAAGTGTTAAGAGCCTAGCGTATTAACATATTGTTATTGGTCACCTTCATACAGATTGCTACGTAAATATATATTGATTCAGTGGAACAGTCTGAGCTTTTTAATACATAAACGATTTAAGACTAAATGAGATATCACATATAACTTTGTTACAACTTCGAACCTTATGGCTAAAGTTAAAAACCCTCCGGTGGACTCTATATTATCAAAAATCTTGCAAGTTAGAGTTGGAAAGTTACAAAATATAATCAAGGAATAAATAAGTAGTAAACTTTTTAGATGAACTGTATACGCGAAAGCTTTTGACTTGTGAGTCAGAACGCAGCGCAGCCTATGAGGCCAATATTACTATATGAGCATGTGAAACAACCGGCTACAGATTTCAATTAAAGGATTTCATGATTCGAAATTGCTTTTACCAACAATACATTGTATAAAATTGCCTACAAATAGACCAAAGAGTATATAAAGTAACTAAACATCAAGTAAAATATAATACGATCTCTTTTCTTACACTAATAAAATAAGTAAGTAATTGTTATTTTACTTAAGACAGAGTTAGAATTTATAATAGTATCATTTTTTTTTTTAAATAACGCATTGCATAAACTTTTTAAATATTTATAAGTCGTATGGCTTCCTCTAGTGACAATAGAACTTATCCTGCGTCGTCTAGACTACGTTAGAGTAAGTAGTAACTTTAAATATCTTACAAAATTACTTCTTAAGTTGTTGAGAGCTTATTTATATGTTATATGATACGTGTATATGTTGACACCAACGAGCAAGGAGCACTCACTCGTAAGCGCAGTGTTCGAAGGCGCTGTTTAACTCCTCGACAACGTTATAATATTATGCTAATTTATTTCACCTGAAGTATAACATAAAGCAACACAAACATGGGAATTCAAATTAATTCGCTTAAAGTACAATTATATTCTAACTTTCTTTAGACAACTTTGATAGCAGCTATTTGAATTAACAACTTTATCGGAGCGATCTAGGTCACCGGCTAAATACCTAGAACGTACCGCGAACGCCTCGTGCGGAAACCCGGAGAGAAATAAATTGTTGATGAGACCCCCGCACCCCGCACCCTGCACCTCGCACCTCACACCCCTCACCCCGCAAGCTAACTAGCCCCACCTGACTCTGGCTTTTGGACTAAGTTTCCCCCAAGTTTTTGTTTCAGCGACAACATCGGATAATTTGTAACTTAAGAGGAGCAAGGTTAGTTCCTGTTTGTCCCTAACTCTCGGATTGATGTTTATTTTAAAGTTGACGTATTTAGGTTAGAAGTTTTAACAACTGAAGTATTAGTGTGTTGCGTAATAAATATAATTACAACGCCATCTATTGGACAGTAATCTAAAAAAGTGAAGCATTTCATCATTTATTTTGTCCGGAAAGAAATACCGCCGGACGTCAATTTAAATTTTAACACAATCATACTTAATGTAGGTTGATACATGTGGTCACTTACCTTTGGTTTCTGAGCCCAAAATATTTGTAATATAAAATATATCTCTGTCATATATGACAAAACAGAGATACCAATATGTTTTAAACAAAGATTTATGTCCCAGTAGCCCATGGTTATTTATTTAACATTTGCCATTTCCTTTTCAAAGGGTCGAAACTCAAATTTTAAATGTTTTAATGATGCTAAAAAAACCTTTTAGATGAATTTGTCAGCGTCAAGAGGCAAAACAAAACAACTAGCGCTCCTAAAAGATTTATCACCGGCAACACATCGAGCGATCCCAATCTGTTAGCCCGCCCTAAACCAAGATTGAGTGAACGTTCTTGACCTTCCGCACCCACCGACAATTTGGATGTATTAAACCCTTTTTTTATTTCCACTGTACGATCTGAAGGAAACACTTCAAACGGGACGTGGGTAGAAACGTTACTTTATATTAAATAACTCTTTGAACTTTCGCAAATGTAATGAGCAATAAAGACAGAATGCTCGAAATTGAAAACATGTTCTTTAAGAACTAAGATTTTTATAACGATGTAATATATTTAAACAACTATTTTTTGAATAGTCATTTTACCATGAAAATTTAAAAGTAAATCTCAACATCCCTCTTAAGACTTATAAAGCAAAGCAAGAAAATTAATTTAATTATTCCTGTAAAACAAAAAAACCGCATTCCAGCAAACATCGCATTTGATTTGAAATAATCGTTTTTAATAACCCGCTTAAGATGTTTATATTGTCAATAAATCGGGCAGTAAACGGCAGAGAGGCGAGCCTAGCCGGCATTGGCGGTGGCTTAAACTTTTAATAGCTCTTGACGGCGAGAAAATGGGGTTGAACTACATTAAAAGTACTTTATCTCGATTCTTAGTCCACGAACGTTGCTTAGGGCCGCAGTAATGTGCCGAAAGTAAGAGCCTGGCTTCGTAAAGCGTTGGCTAACTTGCAACGAGTTTAAAATCTTTATCTCTTTGTAAGATAAGGCCCTTCGCACACAAGGCAACGTAAATCTTTGTAACTAATATCGCATTCTTGCGTAACGCGCAGCGCTTATAAGTCTAGTTTTTTTTTAAGTCCCGTCATGAGTGAATAGCGCTGAAAGAAAGTAGTGGGGAGACTCGCGCATGTGTACAATCACGCTCATTATAATTAAGCAAATTGTTTTGGTCAAGTCACAACACGAATCGTTCTAAACAAAACACTATGTGTACACAAAGACAGTCAAGACGTAGCGAGGAGTAGCGGGACGAAGGAACGGACTGAGGAACCAATACAAGGCGCCCGCGCGCAAGTCCTCCCTCCCCGCGTCTCGCCTCATTCTTCTTTCTGGTGACAACTAAAAATCGACTTCTACACATTCAAGGTCAACGCTTTTAATTCGTGACGGAACTTAGACACAACGTTAAATAGTCGACGCTAGTTTTGTATATATTTACAAAATGTCAACTGTATAGATTTGATCCGCTGTCTTGAAAATGGCAGCGTATTTTCTCGCAACGATCTTTACTATTAAGTTGCATGCGACTGTTTTAATTAAAGATTGAAGAGAATATAACACGGCTAATAAAAATTGTATTTTCAAAATAGTATTTAAGTACCAGGAACGTTCCAGTCATTAACAAAAGCAAATATATAAATTGTATTTAATACTTAGCCGCTTCTTTAAAGTATAAATAATAAGAAAAAAATCGATAATCAAATTACTGAACATGATGTAGAAATAAACGCACACATCTTGACTTTGTGTCGTTGCACAATGTTGCCTTTTATAAGATTTATTAACATTAAAAATACTAAAAGAATGTAAAAAACAAAATAAGTTCTTCAAAATTAAACCGTATTACGTTGGATTACTGTTCGATATCGTATAATTTGATTTACACCCAAATTCCTTTTGAATTTTAAGTCCAGTAGCGACATCTGTCGTAATCAATAAATGTTTCATATTTGATTTTTAGAGTTCCGTTGTGTCACAATTAAAAATATTATATTAAATTATACAGATGTTTTGACAACTACATCCTGGTTTCTACTTTAATGTAGTGTTTTAAAAAAATTATTTATATTTTATATGCGTGACATAATTTCATATTGTGGTTCATTAGGAACAACCGCACTAAGAATTGATAAACGGCTACTACCCTTAGTAGCCGTTTATCAATTCTTAGTTAAAGTCCCTTAGAGGACATTGGCAATTAAACGATTCCTCATACAAGCTGCGATTATTTTGTTTTTCATA
This sequence comes from Papilio xuthus, assembly GCF_000836235.2. Lineage (NCBI taxonomy): Eukaryota > Metazoa > Arthropoda > Insecta > Lepidoptera > Papilionidae > Papilio > Papilio xuthus. The sequence continues at coordinate 6,432,681 of NW_013532534.1, read as the reverse complement.
TATGCAGCTTTTTATAAAAAATACAATTAACTTTTTGTTAGAAAAAGAATACGGAACCTTGGAAATTGCGTAAGAACGGACTTAACTGTTTATTTTCTTTTTTTAAATTGATTTAGCCTCAGACAAAACCCTCGTTTGACGCTCGATGCCAGCATCTTATTTTTAAACTCGTTCTGAATTAGGTTTGTCATGTTGCGGACGCGCATTTGATTTAAGGCGATTCGAGTCATTAGTAACAGTCATTGGACATTAATTAAGACGACGTACATTTTGGTCCTATCTTATTTTTAAACGCCTTTTTATATTGACTCTGACGCGTCTAGATTTGTGTGAATCAAAATGCATGAATAGAGTTTTATTCTTTTGATGCGTATGTTGGACAAAAAGTCAATGACCTCTCGGAATCTATATGTTGCTTATAACAAAAAACGAATTTGATTTTTTTTTGTCTATCTGCCTGACCGCAATTCAACGTTTGTTCCGGGTTATCTCCGAAAAGTCATGACCAATTTTGACAGGACCTTTACTGAAAAATAACTGATGCGATTAACTTTGGCTTTTTTATTTAATTTCACGATGACGAAGTCGCTTCACAGCTTTAAAAGATAATCATTAGAATCGTGAAACAGCTATCAGTTTTTAAGTCCTCCTTTGATGTAGATGTATCGCAAATTCATTTGTTTAGATATGACTTAATATAAGCGAAATTTACTTATCCAGCCGTATATACTGAACGCATTTAAATGTATTTAAAACTTTTCAAGCTGTATATCTCTAGAGCTGGATAATTGCAGACTATTAGCAGTCATGTAGCGAGATGTATGGAATGACATAACAATGCAACAAACTACTACCGACCAGTTGCAGGGATCTATAAATGATTGTTACTTACAAACAAGCGACATTTAAGTTGCTAACACACTAATACCTTCCTTATTCTAATTAAATTTAAATCATTATAAAACTAAATATCTAGATATGTTCATTTGTACAATAAGTATTAAAATGACATTTGATAATGCAATTAGGAGGACAAAAACTTATACAGACCCCACAAATAGATGGCTAATAAAGGGATAAAGGCAGGGAGATGTTCACTTAATAAATTGTCGTTAATATTTTGACATAAACCAACTTAATTCTTTCAAGCTAAATGTGTCACCAGCCGAATGCAATACCAGTTGCGCGAGCGCACGTGCGTCTTTCCATTTAATGACGGCCCGCGGCGGCGGCGAACGTCTGCTCATAAAATATAAGTCGCTACTACGATTGCAATATCATTATACCCTAGCAGATATGATCTACGTTTTCGATTATTCACAGTACACGAGTGGGAGACTGTTGTATCGTTTAAAAGCTTTGCAACTTGTTATAGTTTCACACTGAAGCAAAACAGAGTAGTAAACAGTGCAGTACTTCTATTGTTCGAACATTTACTATCAAATTAGTACTGTTCTGTCTTACTGCTCTACCTGACTGGTCTGTCTTAGTATTACCACTGCATTAGTGTGAAACATCGAACGCTATTGACTCCCGGGTATAGATGTGTAAGCGAAATTTATATATCTTGCATAGATAAGAGTATTGACTTCCATGAAATTAATATATTATTGTATCTATTTAGTTCACAAACCTTTCTTTATTGTTTTCCTTATTATATCTACGAAATATATACAACTCATATAAGTAATCCTTTCCACTTAAGTGAACCTATTTCAATTATTAAGATTGTTCACTAAGGGAAACCCTTATAGTAAATTTAGTATGAAATAGTACGTGAATACTGGACTGAAAATTTTTAAGAGTAAAGGATTTTACGTCAGACATTATCAAACAAACTGTCAAGGTAAAGACTCGAGTCGAGGTACCATGTATGTAAGTAGGAAGTAATTTATCTACTCTTCTATTTATCGATATTGTATTTAGTACAGAAGTGGGTTATCAGAACAGGACACCTAGTGCGGAGGTATTATCTCGCCGAGAGTTTGTTCCGATACGGAGACTTATCGGACAGAGATGTGATACACATTTCGCTTACAGGCTATAAAACAAGCGGTAATTTATTAAAAATGCTAATATATATTTATTACTATTGTAGATATTTTATTTGTTACTTTTTTTATATCTAATTCTTAAAATCCACAAAAATCAATCATTTTAAATTAAAAAAAAATAAGAACGCTATTAGTAACGACTTTACAAGTTTAAAAAAACTTTTAATTTTGGTATCATCACTTATTTAATTGAACATATCACATAACTCAATCCAAGTATACGTATAAAATATAGATGAAGAATGTACCATGTAAAGGAAATAATATCTCAAAATGACATATCCTAATCGCTTATTTAGTGGCCACACCCAAACATCTATATTGATCACCCACCATAGAGTCTAATACGGGAATATCCGTTACGTCGGGACGTGTACAAATGGTGCATCTGAAATTGCCCAGCAGCCGATAGATCTCCGGCCTTATCCTACGGCCGACTATCATCGGCTGTAATCAATGACATCTGATATCATTCCTCGTACATCATTCCTTTGATTTATCTTCACATCTCAAGGTACTTTTCACGTGTAGTGGATAAGATGGGATATTATCGGATAAAAGTGCATTAAGAAAAATAACCTGCATAGAAAGTGTTGTGTTGAAAGGATTGGGTTAGTGATATCAAAAGTCAATAATACTTTACTAGGTCATTATTCTATTATTCACTAAGCTTAGAAGAAATTTCAAACGTTTATTTTTGCTTACATTATTCGATTCAAGATTTTTTATTACAAACATCACACGCAATTTAAACTTAGATGTTTAAGTTACGCGTCCATTGGCCCGCTCCGGACGCACCGCACACACGGATTTAATAGATTTGCTTTGCCTTTCGATCCGGACAGTACGGATGATGGACGCAGTGCTATGTAAAATCATAGAAAGCAAACTAAAATCCGTTACAAGCCGTGCGTGCGGTGCGTCCGGCGCGGGCCAATGGACGCATACCTTTACCCGTACTACCGTATCCGCGTATTAGATATGATCGTAATATAATTAAGGCTACTGAGTCTCTGAGATTACTAATAATGCGCATATATGATGTATGTATGGCGTGTATTCAATGCTATAACAGACAAGCGAAGCCATCAATTGGCCGCTCGGTGGTTACTAAGTGAATCGTTCGCTTGTGTAGACTTCGCTTCAATTAATGTTCAAACTCATCTCAAACAAATTACAACCAATCATATTGGTGCTGTTACATTTAAGGTCAAAGGACTGGGAAGTTTTTTAATCAGTTTTGAATCGAAATTAATCAGAGAAAATGAAAAGGAATGAATTTCTTCATTGCGTTGATAATGATATTGCTAAATAATTATCAGTAACTAAAAAGTAAACAATTTTATGTCATAGTAGATTTTTTATACAAAGCAGGTGTCGCCCGCGACTTCGTCCGCGCTGAATTATCAAAAAAAATAGTAAGTATTCTATGTGTTCTTCCAGATGTGCTCTACATCTGTGCCAAATTTCAGCGAAATCCGTTTAGCTGTTCAGAAGATACCTAGCAAACATCTATCTATCTATTTACAGTATTAGTAAGGTTTAACCTCAATTTAGCGCGTGTTCGTACAAAACCAAGTCCTAGAACGGTTAATATTGTAACGTATACAACGACATCTGTGTCCACATAAACAAGCTTCATAAACGAAGTCTTTATAAGGAATCGTCGCCAAAGCAAGCAATAAATCTATCGCAATGGCTGCGTGGGCGCATCGAGGCTGGTCAACTTGTGTAATTAACAGTTCTCTCTTGATCAGTTCTAATAAATGAATTACGAACGATGAACTAACTTTATATAAATTCGTCTCTTCCCGATCTAGTGATCATCCACCGCTATTGTTCTGAGATTGAAGAATTCCATGTAGAATTTAAGGCCCTATAGTTCATTTGATTAGTTCCTTCTTTCTTATCTTTAGGAAATTATAAACGATAAATTACAAACCCAAATCCCATTTATTATGTAAATTTGGCACCGTTTAAGAAGAACGTTAAAGCTTCAAGATTAGCTCACATCATATTTCTTGATCAAATACGAATTCATTTATACGGTAAGTAGGTCACCGTACTTTTGCGCGTCAAATTTGCGAATGAGTAATGGTTCAGTTGACGTTTAGCAAAGACCACTGATTAGAATGAGCCCCCAAGAACGCGTCTTTACACATCTGAAAGACGACGGGCGTTTTATTACTTTTGTATGTTTCATATACGTACAGAAAAATCTGAACGAAATAAGACTTACAAAAGAATTTGTGATAATCAAACAATGATTTTAATTAAATTATTTAGAAGCATTGAGTACTAAAATATTAATAAATGCATATAAAAGTGAAGGAAATGCGAGATAAAATTCTCAGCATTTTCCTTGTGAGTGCAGATCAAGAAGGCGGGAGTTAGACACCTTGTTCTTGAACACAATAGCGCGGAGACAAAGGCAAGGAGTCGAGCGTGACGATGACTGGTCGTACATGCGCTGAATTAACTCACCACTAATCAATTAAATGCCGATAATCTTATTCAAATTCAATACTAATTGAATTAAGGCTTAATAATGTTTATTGAGTGGATTTCTTAAATCGTTTTCTATTTGAAACAATTGATAGTTGTGAAAACTGCAATTTGGAATTTACTTAAGCTAATTTGACTTTAACAATACTTAGCTGTTGTCTGTGACTTCGTCCGCGCAGAATAAAAGAAACTTAACAAGTAGCCTATGTGCTTTTCCAGACTATATTCTACAATTGTGCCAAATTTCAGCAAGAGCCATGCAGTCGTTCTGGAGATACCTTCCAACAAACATCCATCTATCCAATTATCCAAACATTCGCGTTTATAATATTAGTGAGAAATTCATCTAATAATAGTACATGATATTGTCATACAGAATTAACAACTACTGAGTTTATATTATCAAACAAAAGAACGGATAATTCCGAAAAAAAAAAATAAGAACGGCATGAAAAAACCCGACAAAGGATGCAAATCATTACTATCCAAACAAATGAAATACAATATCACAATGAGGTTTTACGTCCGAAGTCGACTCGCAAAAAACCGTTAATTTGTATTTATAAATTACGAAGCATATCGTTTTAATTGCGAAACTGCATTGAAACAAAAAGGTGTCGGTGAATTCGCTAAAAAAGGAAATTCAATTACAAAAAACTCGATCGTTAAAAGCAGATTCGAGTGCGATTAAAAAAATGTCGCGGTACGACTGCTACGCGGTACACGAATTGTGGGATAAATATTAAAACTATAAAATTATAAAAAAAAACATAACATAGAAAACAATATCGTAACTATAATTTTTAATCCTTCGATATTTATCTCATATATTATATTCGACATATTTATAATTTACGAATACTCGTTTGTGAAACACAGACAACTTTATTGACGTCTTGTCTGTACAGCTCGCATTCCCATACTAATTCTATGTACAAATCTTAAAGTTGATCAGATGTTTGGAAGTGGATTAATTAGCGCTCGCTAGATTATCTTCCCGTTCAACTAACTACCTAATTAGCAAACTAACAACTGAACGTATCGACAGCCTTGTAAATTGAGAATTGGTTGCGTATCCTAACCAGAAAAATACAAGGGATGAAAGAAAAATAGAGCATTAATCTTCAAAGTTATGTGACATTAATTTGTAAATAAAACTTTAAATAGCTATACATGGTTATGGGTTTGACTTTTATGTGTGACAAAATAAAATATTTTTGTTGCTGTAATTATTGAAGCGCGTTGCAGTGAAATAGCATAAAACGTAAAACGTGCATTGCGTGGGCCAGTCTTGCCATAAACAAAGCGGCAGATGTGCTGGATGTGGCAAAAAGTCGCTGCAGTTACGCCAGGATAGTAAGAGTTGCGAATACGTAGATATGGCAAGATCAAGCAACAGTTGGCAAATAGATAGTAACATTAGATTTGAAATTTAAGGACTGAATATCTTACCTCTTCCAATCTGGAAAAAAAATCTGGAAGGAAAATTATGGGAATAGGAAACGGAACTCATGCTGAGTTTAAAAAAATTACAATTCGAATTTTCTATTGTCTTTGTCAAGAGGTTTTATCTCGTGAAATTTATGCAAATGTTTAAAAATTGATGTGCGTATTTGTAATTTAATTTAAATTAGTGCCGCATCTAACAGTTCGTAACTCTGCGGTGTTGGAACGTCCACAGTGACCATAGGAACCTTTTCTCGTTTATACGGCAATAGTATTACCATGCGAGAGCAACGAGTGCTGATTCAATTTGCAATAGTATTTGCATTGTTTTGTTTCTTTACACTCCGCGTTCCGCCTCGCGCTTTACTTACTGACTCTATGATATATGCATGTTCCTGCCTTTTATTTGATACATCTCTATTTGCTTGCCGAGTTATCGTTAACTACTACTAGCTTTGTAGGAAAATGTAATTATTGTTACTTTAATAGGAACGTATTGTGATATCTGACTAGTATTATAAATGCGAAATAGTATAAAACGATGAGGACGGATGGTTGTTGGATTCTTATTCATCCATCTAAACTTTAATCCATCCATGAGGATGGATGGATTGTTTCTCCGGAATGGCGCAACGGATCTTAGGAACACGTAGAAACACATAGGCTTAAAATTAAGTTATTTTTTTATTACCCACGAACGGAGTCGTGGGCGACGGCTAGTTATACATAAGTTTTGGTTATTGACATGATAATTTGACTATCGGATAGACTTAATAAAATATATTTATTCTTTACTCCTATAAAATATATATTTTTAATATGAATGTACTTTTCCCGTATGTTTATAAGAACACATTGTTTATCCATCTATTATGTTCCGCAATCGATTGTTGGCTGAGGCAGAGCGAGGTCGATGGGTGCGTTACACTGACTTTTATTAAGACGAACGGTTCTTCGTTAACTAGCGGTTTAATTGCCCATAAAGTGCGATATGACGCGCCCCTGAGAACCTTTTGTTTTAGACAAAATACTAAAGAAATTTTGTTTTATTTCATTTAGTGGTTGATAGAGGATGTAATTGAAATTCAAGCAATTGTATTTTAAAATTAACATACTTAAATTTGATAAAAATACCAATCTACTGTTGGCATAGGTCACTTCCTTAAGTTTCATTTTCACCAAGTTTATTTCGTTTTTTTTTCTTTTTGTACATATTTTAATGTGGCCAGAGATCGAAATAGCGCAGCGACCGCTGCCCCTAGACATCTGCAATTGCAATTTAACTAAATATTTATTTTTGTCTTCATTTTTCAATCACTCCTTTACGATCCTCAATAAGACGAATGCAATGTAAGTATCGGTAATAAAACCGAAAACAAGTGAATACAATAAAATCTTTAAATATCGATTTCTCACAACACAAAGGAACTCATACGAACATAACTTTAATAGGGAGACTTTAAAATTAATTTTACATTTAAATGCAAAATAATGCGGCATAAAATTAATCGGCCACACGAAATGCACTCAAAATAATATTTTTACGGCGCATGCAATTCATGGTATTGCTAAATTTAACTTTCGTTCATTACAGACCCGATTCATAAAGTATACAGGTTTATAAAGCTCGCCGCTTAATTGCCTCGTTAAAACTCGACGATGTTTGATAGAATGCACCCAAAACTAGATGCGGTTAAGACAGACGAGTTTTATGAAATACAAAAAAAAAAAGAAAACTTTTACTAGATTAAAAACCAGTAGCTTTACAGCTTTTCATGTTTGTGGAAGAAACTAACCTTAGTATTGATGTTAGTTGAAACTATGGCCATAACAAACTCGTATCCAAAAATATTCAGGAAGCTATTGTATAAAATGATGTCGTCTCTGTTTATTCGAAATAAAATGAATAGGATGGCAATAAGCTTTTGTACAATTATTTCGGTAACCCACGGTAACCGAGTAATTACCTACTGATCAGTTTAAAAACTTACAAAATATATCAGAAAATTTGAAGATACCTACATCGTATAAATAAGGTCGAGTAATCGCTAATAAGGGATCCATTACAATATACTTTGGCTATATTCTGCTACTAAATCCCTATACGGTATTGTTACGTACGCCGCGCGCTGCCGGACCGACTGATGTAATTTATGTTAAGAGCGGTCAAGGTAATCCAAGCCATTGTACAGTCACGCTATTTACCCTTCAAACCTTACTGAACACTAATTAACATCGTAAAACAACTTAAAATTAACCTCACACGTAAATAAAATTTATCTTTAAAACTTTTCAGTCGTTCAAATCTATACTAATATTATAAAGCGATAGCGTTTGTTTGTTTGTTTAGACGCGCTAATGTCAGGAACTACTGGTCCGATTTGAAAAATTCTTTTTTTTGTTGAATAGTCCATTTATAGGCTATATAATATGACGCTGCTACCAATAGTTTGATTTTAATTCCGCGCAGACAGAGTCGCGGGCGACAGCTAGTATATTAAAAAAATTGCTTTGTAGAAATATCGAAAAAAATGTGCCTAAGAACGGTAAGAAATTGTTATAAACGCCTTTGGGTCAATGATATACTTATATGATAATACCCTGTTTACATTATTCTACTACAGGGGTCAAACTAAAAACGGAATGTATTGTGTGGTTTCCAGTTTGCCTATTTATTTTTCCAGTTTTGTACAGCACTAGATTTAATCACTGGACTGAAATAAACTAGTCAATGATGCGATGTAAATTTATTTCATTAAATGTTTCGCTAATAAATTTTCAATGAAAATATAGAAATCGAAGCAAAGAGATCGTTACGCCGCGCTCGACTGTGCTTTTATCCAACACTTATATTTAAAAAAATAAAATAAAACAGTTTCGCGTGAACTCAACGCTATTTGTTAGGTGTAATGGAGTTTTAAAATAGCTCGGGCCGACGTTATTTTTACTCATTGCACTATTTTAAAAGCAACTTTGATTATTTTTGCACTCTAACACGATGGAAAATATTTTACCTTTAAAATGTATAGGAAAATGCTGTTCTCATCAATATATGCAGTATTGCGTAAAATGCTTTTCGAATAAAATTACTCGCTCGCTAAATTATACTACCGTTTATTTTATAGAAAAAAAATCAATGACTTTCCTATGTTAGTCTACGTGTCTCATCAAAATTGTCTTTAAAACTTAGCTTCGTGTAGAACTCCTAAGGGTTGACTATTGAATTCTTTAATTTAAACCATAATCGTCCTTTTTATACAAAACTTTATTTTATTCTTTTAATGTTTTGGTATACAGTGTTACGCTTAGCCATAACAATTTTAGTACAAATTTAGCGTCGTCAAAAACATCATCTTCTCAACTAAAATAAAGCTAAGAAATATAATTGGCACAAATAATTCATGTCAGCCATCTTAGATGACTTATTTAGCTCAAACGAAGTTAACCAAATCCATTTCGGTACATAATCTGTTTGAATCAGACGGACAAGCGGCGCCTCGTCAAGTCAACTCCTGACTCCTGACAACGGAATAAATTAGTTTGGCCACCCGCTAATTGTTATTCTAGACACACTTCTAAACAATTCCTAGGCTTTATGCTAATGTCAAAGGAAAGTATTTACCGACGTTATCTTAGTGATGGATAGAGGGCGCTGTAAGCACGCGAGCGTAAAAATGTTGGCTCTAGTCCAGATACACTATCGGGATTTTAGAAATGACTTAATAAATAAGGTTAATTAAATTCATTAGTAAACAGTGTTGCGGTAATCCGCAAGCAATTCTCTTTCGCTGTTCAGCGTAAGCGCTGATAATTTTTTCTTTGAATAAACTGCTTTGAAAGTTAAGTTTTATAAAGAGTAATTATTTCTACAATTCCGAGTTAAATAGTGAAGTCTTATCAATTTAGGGGAGTCTTGATTAAATATGGATGTCCATGGGCGTCGGTGACCTCTTTTTATTAAGGGTTCCATTTATTTTTACTATAAAGTTAATTATATAAATTTTAAAAATTAATTAATGGAACCGTTAATATTCTAAACATAAACTTGTTGTTCGCAGAAACGGATTCGAAGTCTTAGTGTTTCTAATAAGTTTTAAATAATAAACTCGGAAACTACAGCAACAATATTTTATTCAAACAAAACTCATAAACAATTGAACATCGAACACTAAAAACTTTAAAGGTCAAAAGATATATATCTGAAGCAAACGTAACCCTTTCCCAAGTCAGATGCAATAATACAAAGAAATCAGCACAAAGCTTCAAACACGTTAGATAATGCGAAGGAAGCCTTAATAAAAATTTCAGGCGCGCGAAAATTTACTTTCAGTACGGTCTGAGAGGCTTGGGCGGGCGGCAGTCTACTGAACGACGCCGCGTAGGGCGGGCGCGAGTCTTCCGCCCAACTTTGATTGAACTATCGCGCGGTGTAATGTGAATGAATATTGTAAAAGTGACACTGAATGACTCTATTTTAAAACTGACAGTCTAACAGCTGACTGAGACACGTTTAAAATCGGATGTGTTTTTTATGTTGTGATTTTGTGAAGTCACTTCTATTTTTTTGTAGGTGAGTAAATGGTACTATATTTATAAAAATAAAGTAATTAATTTATAGAATAAAACATTTATGTATAACATAATGTTTTCATATTTTGTTTGGCCAATTACCGGTATTTTCAATTAATATTGTTCGGTAATAAAATAGTAATTTGAACTCGACAGTTCAATGACAGCTGGAAGCCGCACAATATGCATGAAAACAAATAGCCTATTGTATTGTAGCCCTTCGATACAATGCGATATCTCATACGACTTTTTTATTTAAATACTTGTACATAAACACTTGTAGAATTAATTTTAATAAAAAAAGTTCCAGTATATTTATGTTTACAATTTACAAGTGAGACATTCAACTTGTTACATCTAATATGTTTTAATTAATATTTAGTTCTTAAAAGTGTGAAAATAGAATAACGCAATTATTATTTGGTAAATAATTTATTATTTAATTATGCCTAAGATGTTACAAAAGTTTTGCAAAATCATCACCGTAAGATAAACGTATTTACAATAAAATACGATTACATTCTTGTCGTGAAACAGAATATTTTTAATCGATTTTGTTTATTTTATAGACATGCATTCAATAGGATTATAATTTAATTCATAATCAACCTTAATCATAATAAGCACACTTATGGTTAATATTTAAAAGCAGCGTATGTTAAACACATTGCCCCCGTGTATCGCGAGCTGTCGCGGGCCATCGCTCGTGGTATGCGCAGTCTTAATAAACCAGTGACTCATGCAGTCCGCGACACTCTTTGATTTACGCTCCGTACGATTTTAACTTATTTGGTCATTTATGTTTGATGGAGAGTCTGTTGAACTTACTTTACTAATACTAGCCGTGCAAGTTGGGGCGAGTTATCAATGTGGTTACTGTTGTAACTTAGATATTTTTATCTATGTATACTAATATTAAAAGTAGGAAAGATTGAAATTATTGAACCCTTTTCAATTTCTTCCACTGTTGGGAAAAACATTTGCTATATTTCTTACTAGTTTCTTTTTAAATTCCGCGCGGCGGCTACTTCTAGTTATTTTTAAGGAATAGGTAAGTTTGTCAATTGTTGTCAATAATGTTGATGATGGCAACCGGCATCGTTGTATTAAGCATGATTAGATAAAATGATTTATGGCACGTTGGTTTTTTTAGTTGAGTGATAATTAAAAAAGAAATTCATAGAATTTGTTACGGGATATTTTGAATAAATAAATCACTTCTCTACTGCTGTTTTTTTTATACGAAAACTTTGACTTGTGTAACTTGTACGCGAGGCGATTGGTGAGTCGCAATGAAGGGTATTTCCTCGATGCTGGAGCAACACGCCGGCTAATTCGACCGCCACATTATACTGTGTTTGTATTCTCTTTTTTCCGGGTCTCCTCGTAAATTATGGCGATAAATTGTCCCGGACATATTCCCGTTCCCCGGGATTAATTAAACCCTATAACTGTTCTGTTCTACGTTGCTTTTATTATTTATTATGCATGTGTTAATTTTGTTTTGTTGACTCTACCGTGAAATGGCAATTAGATCAGCAGTTAATTAAATATATTTTGCACATCGTACAAATTGATTATGTTTCGCGAGTCAAGAAACTGATTTAATGAACCATATCTGTCCTGACTAGAACAAATAACCATATATTTTACTAAAAGCTTATTTCAGGTAGAAACTTTTTAATACATTTTGTCCAGTTATTTCTCTTTAATACGCATATTTGTTGAATTGGTAAACGAACATATAACACCTTTTTACAACTAAGTTATATTTCATACGTAAAACGAAACTCCTTGATCGAAAAATATAATTTACTCTGACGTGTAGCTTCGTATCACGAAGATCTTTATATTTGCTATTAAATTATTGGTGACGTCAGCACGAACTGTGTTACGGCGTATTTGTTGTTTATTGCTAAATATTTCACTTTCTCTGACAACTTATAGATTATTTCTTCTGTGCTACTATTTAATCTGTACGAAGCGCAATTTCGAATATCGAATCTTTTTTTTAATAACTACGACTCTTATAATTTCTAAATTAATCTCAAGGAATCTGATGGAAATAACAGAATAATTGTGAGTTCATGCTATTCGTAATAATTTAAATCTTCTTTTGATTGATGAGTTTTATCTTCGGAATGCAAGACTGTTGCACGAACTTTGTTCCAGTTTAAAATAAATGTAACTGCAGCGTTACAATGTTTATTTTTTTTACTTTGAAAAGTTACTTTTTGATAATTGTACTTTCAAAGTTACAATTAAAAACTTAGAAAGAATAAAATGTTGAAAAACATTGTTGTATTAAAACATTAATAAAAGTTTAGTACTGAAATGCAATTACATCTTTTTGTTTACTCTAACCTAACCTAATATAACATCTCTTACTAATTTTACTATCGATTGAAATAACTTGCTACTAAACCTAGGTGTTAGTTACTCCTAAGTTTAGTCGTCTCCTGATTTGTGTAGCTATCGTGATATGTATAAAGCTTGTCTATGAATGTACACCTAAGTGCAGGAAAGATATTATGGAGGCATTTGTCATGTGAACACGTGCCGGGGAGTTTGATGGATCGAGGTGCGGTGGACGGCCGTACGGTAACGCAGACATTTTTAAAACATTTTCTTTTTAAGGCTTTTTAAATAAGTTCTTAAATCGGTCTATTGTCGAATAACGATTTGAGATTTGACAATACTCTTGTCACTATTATACAATATTTAGTAAAGGAAAAATTTGCCTTAAACTATTTGATTGTTTTCATTTTATTATAATATATACTATAGACTCCTCAACCTGCAAATTAATTGTCAAATTCAGAGAAAGCAATAAATTTTCTCATACACATAGCGATTGGAATGAAACCAATAAAAGAAGTAATTCGATAAAAATGCAACCGCCGCTACAAAGCCTTCGATAAAACGTCTTTTTTTCGCTCGCTTTCCATTTTTTGTAATAAAAATAAAACGACGATATTTATCTATCAGATATTGAAATAGATTTCAGGATAATTTTATTACTCTTTCTTATCACTTACTCAAATATTAATGTTTAATGTAATTCCCTTATTTTTATATATTCGTCTCTCTCTGACTAGAGATATAATAAGTAATTAAATAAGAAAAGCTTAGTTTTTCCTGTAAATAAAACAATGTCTGCTTCCTGCTAGGACTGCAACAAAAAGTTTTCATTGTTACAGAATTAATAAGGTACTTGTTCATTGTAACAATGAATAATGTCAAGTGTTTGTCCACAAAAAGATTAAAGAGTGAATTAATTGCGAGGTGGAACAATGGGGCGATGGCTGGCGGCCAACGAGCCGACTTTCAACTGCCGAATGTCGAGAGCTGCGCTGTACTAATTGAAGGACATTGATGTAGGTCAGTAGAGGACGAGGAAAAATTATAATTTACTCTACGAATTGTTATCACTTCATTCTATCTCGGATCACAAACTCATTGCCGCACTCAGCGTCATTAAGTAGTCACTCAACGCGCCTCTTACTTTTGAGTTAATACTAACTTTCCATACGGAAATCTCTGCTTTAGTGACTTTAGGCTCATACAAGTATTACGATGAAAATAGAGATTGTTTATATATTTATATCGTGTATATATAATTTCCAAAACTTAAAATTATTAAGCTTTAATGCTTATTGCGTCGGAGAAAGTCGAGAAAACCTAGGGTTTTATAAAACCTCATAACAGGTGATTTGAAGATTTACATTCACTTCAGAAGATGAATCTTCTCAGGATGGAAATCGAAATTAAAATCGAAATCAATAGCTGTTCTCAGCTTACGTATAATTAATATTTAATATTCAACATGACTGCAATAACATCGGCGATTAGATGTCACCGTGTGACATCGACATTGGCAATATTCAGTATCGGCGGGCCGCTGCACAAACATTAGATATCTTTGTTTGTTTGTTTGTTCGTCGCTCTGCTCCCGTATCCGCACCGCTCCGACAACTTGATGAATTGGATTTTGGAAAGCTATTCATGTTACGGAACACAAACTAATATGTCATATTTGCTTACTATATTAGGTTAGGTTAAAGAAAGGATTTAGTAATCTTCAATAGCATCAAATTACATTAACTCAATAAAGACAAAAAAGTTGATATTCTAATTAACCTTTTTGTTTTTATTTCTATTTGTTATTGCTTTGTTTCTTTATATAAAACCAAGCTAAATATAAATGTATTTCAGCTACAAAATTATCATCAAAATGTATAGTAGGTGTTCGTGTGTTCTCTACATAAAATTATGACAACATAAATGCGCTGAGTATCTTCTGATGAGAAAGGATGGGTTCATTGTATATGAAATGTCTTGGAAAAATTATAAACAATATTTCATGTTTATTCTCCGTAAAATAAGAATCACATTTCCTATTTAACTTTACTTGAATCTTATAAATGTTTGGAAGGATGGATGTTTGTTTAAAGGTATCTACAGAACGTCTGCATGTCATCATCAACCAGCCCTTATCTCTATCGAGGGTCGGCACAGTATGTACTCCTCCATACATCTCTATCAGCCGTCATATCCGAGTCTACCCTCTTCTTACGCATATCCTCTTTCACACAGTCGTTCCATACTTTTTTGGTCTTTCCCTATCCAGTCTTACAGAACGTCTGCATGTATATCTCTAAATTTTAGCAAAGATGTAGAACATAATCTGGAAGAACATATAGGCTACTATTTTTTTCTCTTCATTCCGTACGGATGGAATCGCGGGCGACATTTAGTACATAATATAAAGAATATACAATAAACATTGGATTCATATTCTTGTTATAAAATGAATGATTACAAACAGCTGAGTTAACTATAATTTAAATGGCTTTGTTAAATACACTTGTGAAAATAATAATGTTTCATAACATTGTCTTAAGTAAAAGGAACATCGTAAGTTCTTTTACGAGTTTCTTCTATCACTATAAATCTTTCATTTAACACTTTCCTCAAGTTTAAAATCTCTTTACATGTTGAAGTTTTAATGCCCCAGTCATTTGTCATTATATCTAGCTTGGCCTAGTGAGGGTCGGGATCTCGTTAATTTTGTTTAAAAATAAAATTAAGACTGATCGTCAGTTCAACTGGGAATGCTTTTATTCAGGAAAAAATAAGCTTTTGATTTTATAATTAAATGGATTTAAGTACAATTTTTTTTACTACCAATTTACTGTCTTTTTTTCGATATCGAGTATAAATATCAAATTAGAAAAAAAGAAAAATATTAAAGTACAAATTTCGTCATGATACGTGTATAAATCAGTAGGTAACGTTCTTAAATGTGATTCTGGATATTTGCAGTTACCGAGTAATTTTAATTTTTATATATTTTTAAATGTACTGAAAAATATTTAGAGTTAATCGAGTTTGAGTGTAGAGTCCTTGTAACAATAATTTCCCGAAGGCTTTACTAAACATGATCTGATCACAAAATGAAATGGATCTTTCCACCTCGTCTGCAGACTGAGCGAAGCTTTCCTATGAATGCTCGGCCGCGTTATGCGTTTACAAGAGAATAGGAGTTGTAAAAAAAATGTTTCAAATATACATTTTCAGCTCGCCCTATGTAAGTTGCATTTCGATAGAATCCTTAGTGAACGGTACGTTATTCCGTGTTCCATTACATGATTGAACTGTTGCGAACTGATTCTGAACGCAGACAGCGATATTGCGACGAAGTGCAATCGATGTCGAAACGATATCGTTATTTTTTTTTATTAAAGATGAGAAATAATTAGAGATTCGTAAATTTTTAATATGGATAGTGAACCGTAATATTTAGAATTTAAAGTTTACATACTTAGATGGAAATATAAAATAGATAGCAACAAAATTGTAATTATTTTAGCCAAAATTGGAAGATTGAATCACTATACGTCTTGACTTAGGTATTGGAGCCTAAGTTAGTGATTCTTGAGCTTAATTATATTGAAATATCATTTACTTCCTTGTATTGTTCCAATCAGTCCAGAATAGGGAATAGAGTCGATGGCTTTCATTACATATAAACGTATGTTTGGCGCACATCAATCCCGGTTGCCGCTGCGTTATTTATTTAAGAGCTTGTTTTTCATTTGCGGTCAATCTGTCTCGCTGCTTGTTCTCACTTAAGTATTCTTCTGTGTCGTCACGTGTTGCACGACCACAACAAAATAACTTGAAATGCTTTCTCGTCTCTCTTTCTCTCTCTATCTCTCTTATATACACAACTTCTTACTCCATTTCTTCTTCTTTTAAAGGCATTTCAAAGAGAGATTACCTATTAGCTTGAGTATAGCAAAGGCGACTATTTCTGGCATCAAACACAGAAGACAGGCGTGAAGTGGAAGTACTCTTTTTCTTATAAGGAAAGGATGGGAAATGGAAGTGGACTTTCCGGTTGAGAGGATGCATGGAAAGGAAAGATTTTTTTTATAACATAAGGTCACAAACGAGCGAGTGACCACCTGAAATAGCGAAGTGACCATAGGCAGACGCAATTGCGTATGCGTTTTAATCGACGGATGAGAGGAGCATGGAAAGAGAAAATATTTTCTAAGAAAAAAAAATTAGGCGTATGTCTTTTGTAAGCATTGTTATTCCTTGTAGTGATTTCAAACATCAATAAAACTGTATTTCAATGTCATTCGATGTCCTCAATTGAACTCGACGAGTTACGTTCTAGGATCATGAGTTGAATAAGCATTGAGCGGTGCCTTTATCCAATACAGAGACTGTGGGGACGTGATTCAAACGCGGCTGAGTGACGGCCAAGTGCGTGAGATACGCCGCCACTTTGCTCAGTTAATGCAGTTATGTCTTTGTTTATGTATAATACATACTACTGACAACGATATGTGTAATATATAAGTTGATTATCAAATGAGGCAGCTTTGAAAAAGTTTACAATTTAATATACATAGACGTACTGATTCTGGTTAAATCAACAAGTAACTCTACTATTATATAGATTATACATATAATACGTAGTTATATAAGCATCGTTCTAGCGGCAGCCGTCTGTCAGTCACATCGTATTATAATCAATTACCGTTCGCCTCGGCCGTCGATTTACGACTTTAACCGTGTTTACATTAGCTCGGTGCTGAGCTTTACTTTCTCATTTTGATACCCTTTGTAATTCTAGCTGCTCGTCGTTATGATTTCTTGTAACATCAAAATTCACTTCGAAGTGCAAAGTACGAGTGCCAATACAGATCTAATATTTAGTCGTTGTATATTCAAAGTCGTTGAAATGTTTTTTTATACTAAAATAAATAAATTCTGTATGTAAGTAATACTTCAAGTACAGAAAAACAAAGGAAAATATTATTTCTTACACAAAATTACTTTGAAAAAAAAACTTGTTTGAAAATACAAATTTTCATAGTGAACTTGAGGACAAACGATAAAAGAGTAAGTACTCTTTTGGTGAATTCGATCACAGATTGTAATGTTCTGAATTCGTATATGTGACAAAAGTCAATAGCCGTCCGCTGCAGAGTTACAGACGCTGCAAGCACAAGCTCACACATACGAGAAAGTACGCGGCCGACACTCGCTGCATAATTTATGTAGACTCAAACGAAACGCATCTGCGGCTGCAGTGCGATTGTGCGCGCTGAATGACGTCACTCATTTGAATTGTAGCGCTCCTTCGCGTATGTATGCGGGATGCTTTTAGAAAATATTTTGCTTTTAAATTTCTATATGTGAATACCGCACCAATTAATTTTTAACAACATTGCTTTGTTTGCTTAACTTTAGTCTTTGAATTCTTGTACACAATTGTGGCCCGACTTGGATCGAGGTTAGTTTAGTACCATTATGAAAGTAGAGTTGACCTCTTGATACAAAGTTCTTTATTTTTTGGAAGCTAACTTTCTTGAAGAGAACCATAGATGAATTTTAAATAGATAATATTTCCTCAAGACTTATTTCAGTTAAACAGTATACCTCTTTACATGTGTTATATTGCATATTACCTATGACATAATTTAATTACAATCACTTTGGCTACGTAATGCGGGTTTGAAATCCATTTGTCAATTACATAGTACATGCTCTGTGTCGTGTTATATCACTCTAAGGTCTTGTTACATGCATTACATAACTGTATATTGTATGTATATAGAAAGCTGTAGAATTATATACATATATAAGTGTTCTAATTACCGTTCGTTTTAAAGACTAAAATCTCTTTTCAAAACATATCGTTATATCTTATCATTATCTTTTAAAAAACAGAGATAACAATATCTTTTTAACGGAGATTTTGATCTCAATGGTTATTCGTCTTGTGGAGGTATTGAGTATTTTAAAATGTTTCACCAGTGTAAACCAACTGTTATATTTGTGGAGGTGTCATTATTAATGCCAAAAAGTGTGTATAAACATGAATCTTAGAAAATACGGCATATCTATCATGTGTCTGTGTATTTCCACGTCTATGCCCACATATAACAGGGCCACAAATGGGTAACCGAGTTCCAGAAACATCGATATCTGTCGTATCTGCCTGACCTAGTGCCTCCCTAATGGTGAGTGAACCCGTTCACGTCGGGCGCACGCTGGGGGCACGCGTGCGTTTTGACCGATATCATATAGCCGACAGACACCGACATAATGTAGGAATACAGTATGTATAGCAATTTGCACGTTGAGTAAACAGTACTCATGTTTCCGACGTGCCAACTCAAACATTCAATCATACAGTCATCGTTGTCACGAATCAATACTAGATGTATTTTCATTGATTTTTGTTTTTAAAATAAGAGTCAGAGTGCCCAGCTTTACCTCCTTTCGAAGATATAAAATTTAAAGCCTACCTTAAGTCAGGGGTAACTAGAACATAGTCAACCACGCTAGCCTAGTGCAGGTTGGTTGATTCTAATATCTGAATTTTTTCGAAGATATGTGCAGGTTGCTTCACGGTGTTTTCCTTCACCGTATACACATCGAATAAATGTACATATGTAAATCGAAAAAAACATTGGTGTGTACCAATGTTTTTTTTCGATGCCGTTCCTGCCGTGTGGCAGGAATCGAACCCAGGTCCTGCGTATTAATAACAAATACTTAACCTCTTAGCCACCGATCTCAAAATCCTATATCTACTTTAAATGATAATACACAACAGCAAAATATCATGCCAACTTAAAGTGAAATTCATATTTGTATAGTAAGTCTGTGAAATTAGCTTGACAATTTGTGCTTTGGGTAACAACAGGCATATCAGGCCGCATTGTCTGGCTGTGCATCCGAGTCCAGTCGGCCAAGCGTGAACTGTCGCCTCCAAGCGCACCAAGCGCTAAAAGGCTGCTTCCCAGAATTCTACGACCAGCTGTTAAATTGTAGTATTTCAGTAAATTTCTAAGTGACACGTTTAATTTATACGCTGTTTTACTATGTTACAAAAGATCTTAATAGTATTTTAAATTTGTAATAATTGTTAAAGTTCTTTTTACGATTTTAACAAAGAATATGAGTAAATTGGATTTCTATTCTACTCGGAAAAAACTAAAAAAAGCTTGTAATGACTGAACACTTGGAGCTTTGGAGGCTGTTATAAGGCACTGCAAGACTTAAACAACTTTGTATAGACAAAAAAGTTAAAAATAAATGAACATTGCAATCACGTGGGAAATCGTGTTTAAAATTGCTTACAAACATGTAACGTAAATAAAATCAATAAAACTTTTAAGCCTAGTTCGTCCTGGTTTCGTTGTGGCAATACATAACGGTGTTCCTGTGGGAGACAAGTTTCGAAGCTGGGAATAAAAGTCAAGAACATTGCTTTCACTTCTGACCTTGAACTGCGTACACTTATCTATATTTTCATCTTGTTTTACACAAACAAAATGGAAGTTCTAGAAACATTTCGCCTTTGCATTGATTTCCCAAGCGACCTGCCGATGCCAACGGTTACCATCGAAGGATATTTTTTTTAATCTTTTTCACTTATTGTCTCTCTCTTTCCCCCTCTCCTCTCTCTTACTGACCTAACTTTATCATTGAAAAATATGATGTCAGAAATATGAATTATCTATAACGAAAAAAAACCTAGTAACCATTAATTATTTTCCTGTTTTGTCTAAGATGACAAGACGATATGTTATATACAGAGATTTTGGTCTCAGAAACCCGTAGTTAAAGATCAAACTTTAGTATAAAATCCTTTTTATGAAGATGGCAAATGGTGTAAATATATTTCTATTTATGCAAATATAGATGTCATGCAATATTTCAAATGTAAATTTTAATGTTTACGTGTTAGAAAGTAGCCTACATACTGGTAAGTAATACGTTATGAGGTAGGGAGATACGACGTCATCCATCACAATATTACAAGCAGTCTCAGCTCCCATGATGCTGCTGGACAAATATTTGGAGACAGAACGACGGCTCTCCACAGTCGCACGTCACGTCAACACTGGAAAATATTTTATTATGTATATTTAAACAGTACAAGTAAAAAAACCTATTAAAAATATTTTAGCCGTAACAAATTTTTGTACTTAATCTTTAAAAATTAAATTAGTAAAAACACAATAAATTTATAATTTTGTAAGATATAGTCTTAATACGAATACGATAAGAATTACGAAAGTTTCTTACTTGTTAGATTTTTATCGTGAGACAATGGAAACACGAAATCTCGTCTACGTTCCCGCCGTTAGCAAGATCTAAAAATTTGGAATATCCCCTTCTTTAAGTAATGTTATATTACTTTCATTCGTGTTTTTGATCGTAAATTTATTGATGTCTTGTATATGGAGAAACGTCTAGCGACAATATTTGTCAAGTGAAGGAAATATTAAGAATTTGGTAAAGATTTTATGATAATTTAAAAATTCTGTTCAATGTACATACTTTTAGACATTATTAGTTAAAATCCTTTGGTGCGAATGGCGCGCTTTCGTTACAAAGTCAAGTGTCAGAATGATTAGCGAGGGGATCGACAGTCGTGCGTCAGTACACCGGTATAGTGTCGGATTTGCTTCCTAACAATACTTATTGGAAATATAATTAATTTGATTAGTAACTTAAATAGAGATTACTAATAAGATTGCCGAGTCCGAAAGAAAAATGATAAGGAATTGACAACAAATATAATCAACTTGGTAAGTATTCATCTTAATTTGGTACAAAACAATATTCTAAATTTAAAGTTTATTTTTTAATTCCTTCAAAATATTTGTCGTTGACTTTAAGCTTATTCAGAGTAGTTTTATTCGTATTTTCTTTCTCTGGGATTATAAAATAAATCCTTTGTTCGTGTTTCCGCATGCAGACCTACATATATTTAGAGCCGACGCTCAAAGCTTTCAAGAATCACCAAAACGTATCTAATAGAGATTTATTTATTTAATCCTAAAACATTCTCAAGTCCTCGGCCTGTATAAATAGAAATCCATTCAGTTAATGTCTGAATAAACCGATTAGAAAGAAATGCTGAAATGGAATTGACTAATGTTGACTTCATAGTGTTATTTATTTCACACGAGGGCAGAACAGTGAAGCAGTGCAGAACACTGAAATACTGCTATTGTTGGGATAACTGCTTATAGTCAACACAGTACTGTTCTCTCGGCTTGCACGTTAAACTGAACTGTCCTACTGTAACCTCACAGTTCTGTCTTCATGTGAAACTAGTATTATTGCGGTGCAGTGACAAATATAGCCGCGGGAAGCCATCGGCTTTGAGGGCTCTCATTTCAGCCTCGCTCTAAGAAACAATGCTAATACATTTCTATATTTAACAGCGGATCTGGAATAATTTACTCACTTTTGGGTGTCTGTTTTTTTATAGTTTATAGATCTGTGGTTAGTTCAAAAAACCAAGAGTTGATTTAAGGTACGTTTTGTTATCACTATACAACATGTTTTATTGAAAAATCCACGTACAATTGTTAAAAAAAACAACAAAGCAAATCCCCATTTAATTGTAACCGGACCTTGTAACATACAATATAATCAAAACCAAAAATCCGGGTCGTCTCGTATTAGCAAAATTTTCGGTTATTGCTGATTTCTGACATGTGATCGTTTTAGTTTGGTTAGTGACGATCTATAGGGTAGAGGGCCCTAAAAACTATTCTTTTTCGTATCGACAATGGGCGTATGTATTAGTGATGTGCAATAACTTTGAATTTATCGATTAAAATATTTACTTTAATGTAATTTAAGTTGACAAACTTAAAAAATAATTCCCGAAACATTTGTTTCGTTTTTAGGATAGATATAAGTTTTTATTTAGGATTAAAGTACCTTTTTAAATGTCAACACAATAAAGGTTACACTTAGAACGCTTCTGTAGTACTGTCATTAGTATGCGGGTGTGAATACGCACATTAAAAATAAGAGTAAATTTTGCGGTTATAAGGGAAGGTAATTGTTTTAACTTAAAACTTTACTGCAGAGATGTCGTAAACACTGATTCTTATCGCATTATTACGATACAGTCTCAAATTTTTGTTACATTTAACTTTAAAAAAAAACTGGCGATTAGTATATTAATATTTGAGAATGTTTTTATCTTTTAAAATCATGACAGTTGCGTTGTGTCGTAGACGTTTACTAGACGAAAACTTGTTTACAATTTAATCTAAAATGTCTAGAAGATATTTTAAAGACATATACTTACGATTTAATGTAACAACTAAATTGAATATTTCGAATATGATCACGTGCTGCATTTATCGATATAAAAACATCGATACAATGTAATCACTGGCCGACGCGTCAGGGATGAGCCAAATTGATTTTAACACAATAACGAGCAGTGCGCTCCCCGCTGAATGGCCGACCCCTATTTGTTGGCGCGATGACACACGGGGCGATCCATCATTCGCGCCTTTATGGGGTACAGACTGATGTCACCCAGCTCTAAGTCGGCCGGTAATTTGTGGAAATAAGGCCGTGACTGTACTGTGACACGCGGCATAACTCGTATTACTGTTTTACTCACATTTTTATATAGGAAATAAATCTTTAATTTCCATTATTTTAACTTCAATTGCGGTATTTTAATTTTATATAATTTCAATAATAGAATCACCACGCAAAAGAATTTACAATTTTACCAATGATATAAGTATATACCATATAACAAAATCAAATTTCTATGGATTTAAAAGAAACATATGCACGCTTTCTCGGTCTTATTTATTTATTTTCGACTTACTTGTACCTTGCTAATTATTTCCTTGTTCCTCTCCCAAGCTACTGGATCGCCTAGTAGAAATCCATCATAGCGAGAGGCCGCCCTCGTCTACATTTACATGTCAAATCCTAGCTTTAGTCAATTATACCTAAATGTAATATGAGCAATAAAGTGTTTATTAAGTAGATAATAAGTAATTCAATTAAAAAAAAGTTTCTTAACCTAATAGGTCAACTTTTTTTAAAAAAATGTAATTTATCAAGCTGCCAGTTACATCTGCTGCAAGCGACGTAACTGCAATAAAGTAAAATTAAACTAATTAATATTAAATCGTTCGAAAACTTTCTAATGAACATTTCAACAAATACTATTTAAATTGTCATCTGCTGTCGACAGTTCGTTTTTTTTTCAACAGTCTTTTGCTTGTCCCCTTTGAAAAGTATCCACCAAATTACAATAATTTGTAGTTCACAATGAAAAGTAACTATTTATGGTCCACAGACCCCTTGCCGTGCAAAGTTACATTTTGTAAATTACCCAACGTCTGCCAAAACACAATGGAGCCCCCTTCATACGAGCTCCATTATAAAAGACCCTAATATTTATTATGTTACAATTCTGATATTATTTCGAAGCAGCCTGTTTTGGGCAACATTTACGTTATTATTATATAAGAATGAAAAACAACCAAATAAAGTTTTGATAAAAAATATAAAACAATCGCAACAAAACTGAATAGTCAAACCGTAGCTCCACAAACACGATTATCTTCTTATTTTGTTATTACTTCTTAAAAAATCAATTTAAAATCAAACAATTGTTGTCGTTCTTAACAATTTTAATTCGAGCATTAAAACGCCAACAATGTATTTAATTAAAAAGACCAATAGATAAGTAATAGATTTGTCGTTGCGCAAATGTTACATTTGATGCCCATTTTTATAAGCGCCCCACGTCGGCCGATTTTGCTGATTAAATTCGGGATTATCCCCTGGCCCTATTAAACGCGATGCCCTAAGATTATTGTCACTCCATTAATCTGCTGCCAGTTTAATTAGATTACCTTCATTTTACACAATACTCTGTACCACTATAGCTATCTTTAAACGAATTTGATCTTTTACAAGAGTAATCAACGTCTATTTTAGCTTGCATGTTGTTTGTATTGTTATTTTAGGGTGTTTGTATAGATAAGGAGTAACAGGATTAAGATTGGTGGTAATTTTGATTTAATTATTGTTTGAGGTTAAGTTTAAATACAATTTTTTAACACGATTCATTAACTTCTAAATTCAAAATAAGGCATACTACCTCTCTCTTTCTTACTAGTAGAAATGGTAGAGAAATTTCAATACAATTTAACTTTGTTATTTTTCTATGTGTATGTGTGTAGGTATATATGAACCCTCAATATTATATTGGTGATCAATAATGTTATAGCAACCAATCAGGTAAGAATTCAATGCAATACAAAAGTTAGGTAATAATAGTCGAGGGACATCTCAAAGAAATTAGCCGACCTCCCCTTATATTAGCAAGTATTAATAAAAGAACGCGGGCTATGCAACATGAAGCAACGTCCCCCATATAATCACATCCGACTTACGTATTAAGGTAATTTCAATCCGGTTCCTTAAATTGGAAATATAATATTACAAAGCTATACAAAAGCATAACATGTTGAATTAGAATATTGAAAAGGGTCGACAACGATGTATGAAACATAAAAAGTAACAGATAGTTACTTACCGTGAATTTACGGAATGAAAAATGCTAATATAGACTCACTTTAAAAGAAATATTTAATTGGTTATATTCACGAGTCGTCGTATTCACGAGTCAATTTGAATTAGTTTTAACTATCAAAACGAGATGCTGGTAATGAAGTCAACACAATCCGATTCTGTGCTAAGAAATTAATATTATTGCGTCTTCATTGAGGTGACCTTGAGTTAGTACTCTATTGAACAAGAGATGGCGCTAGTTGTATTTATTGTACTCAACAAGCAACAAAATCTATTAACATAATGTCAACGAATATTGAAAAATATTTACGAAAATTAGTGTTACTGCTACATTCCTAAGTCATTTACCTACTTAGATGTAACTTTCAGATGTTTTTAATTCAAAAACATCTTTGTTAAAAATAGTAATTAACAATTATAATTGTTATCAATAACATTTCAAAGGCCATTTAAATATAAAGAAGTTGAAACAGCTGAACCTGAACACCCATTCAGACAATTCAACAGCAAGACAACGAGCAAACTTGGAAATAAAAATAAAGATAGTTTCCACTTAGGGCCGGGACTATGATACCCGAAGGGCGCAATCAGGAGCCGCGCGGCGCCTGCTCACGACCAATTAGCCTCGCCATAGCCGACATCGCGCCGCATAAATTCCACCAAACAGCTACGTTCCACACTGCACCGGTTTAATGACCATGAATCCTAGACATCGGCAAATGTTTGTTACAATCATAGACAATCTAGTAACATTCAGACATCTAATATCATACTTTACTTTTTTACGGTACACTTGTGGTATGATTTTATAATTTAATCTTTATAATGAAGACCCTTACAATATGTTATTTGGTAGTTAATATACGATTCTTAAGTATAAGGCGATTTTTTTGGCATCTTATGAATGAATTACCTTTGTTTTTGTGTTTAATTTGTACATAATTCTGTCTCAGTTGGCACAAAGTCAGAATAAATTGTATGAATTACCAGCGATTCAATTGAAAAGTACATTTATAAAAACTTATTAAAAACTACAAACATAAAAGGTCATATAAATAACCCAGAAATCGCTCTAGGTAGCCTTTACAACACACACGCAATGAATAGGGGCCATTACCTTCTATGGAATCTCGGAACAGCGCGGAATAAGGTCATCTTTTACCAAGAAAAAAAATAACTAGTCTAGTTTTAATGAAAGCCTTTTCGACTTTTGCTTTAGAGCTGGTTTTAACGTTTCACGTCAAAAGGGGAAATATGCGATTTAAAAATATTCTTTCCTTTTTTACGGTACACAATTTCAGCTTATATAGGAATTCAAGTAATGTTTAACAAAAATTATATAAAGTGTGTGTGTGTGTGTTTTTATAAGATTTTTTAATTTATTAAAATTTCTTGTATCATTCCATGTAAGCTCTATTCTTGTGTTAGGATATGGTCACGACAATAATTGAATAGCGGGATTCGAACCTTTGACCTCGTGATCGGAAATCCGTACCCTTAACCATTAGGCTATTGGTTTTGTTTTATAGAAAATAAACTTGAAGCAACCTGAATGATTTCGGGTCTACTAAATATAATCATTTTTTTTTTACAAGTTATTATTTAGTTTGTCTTACGACTGATTAGAATTCCTTATTTCTAAGTAATGCGGCGTTAAGGAATTTAAGAAAAAATATGGTAGAAATAGCAGAAAGTAACGAAGAAGAATGTAGAGTTTGAGTCGATTTATGTGTTCCGGAACGAAGGTTAATTAGTGCGTATAGGCTGGCCATACACGAAGCTGTTTTGTAGTAAGATTATGTACTTATTATTAGAAATTATTAATTGAGGTTTAAATACGACTTGATAGACAAGATAAACATTGTGATTACACTGAGATAAATTAGAAATAGTCATTATAAATGCGAATGTTTGTTTGAAGGTATCTCCAGAATGGCTCAATGGCTTTTGATGAAATAGGCATAGATGTAGAACATACCCTGTAAGAAAACATAAGAACTAATAAAGTTTTTGTATAACACAATTATTTTTCACTTCTATTTGTTAAACAGTCGTTATTTAGCCATTTAATTATTATTAATCATGCAAAAGTTATTTGGAATATATCGTATACGTGACTAGCTATCCTTAACTGACAGTGGCTCGGTTTTTGCCGGCGTTTTAACTAAATTTATCGTTTTTCTTTTCCCTGTCTGATTCCGTCCGTTTGTTTGTGCCTTCACCTCACGTAGGTCAGTGCATTTGTTACGTTTCGACTAATGTTTTGCTTTCTTTACATTTTTCAGGTACGTAAACGGCCGACGTTTAACTTAGCGCCCTCATGCGTCACACTGAGTAAGCGTGCATTTCCTTTTGTTTTCATTCTTTCTGATTCTTCATTCGTTTATTTAGACATAGAAATAATGCTTATGAACATTTTACTTTTAAAAATCCATTACGTAACTACAATTAACAATTTCTGAATATATTCTGAAGAAGAAAAGGTCTTACAGACAGACAGACGGACGGACAACTTAATAATTCTATAAGGGTTCCGTTTTTCCTTTCGTGGTACGGAACCCTTGTTATGTAGAAAATAAAAGCTAATGTGTAAAAATGCTATAAATATTTGTGTAAAATCTGTATCGAGCAAAACCTTAATTCCGATCGAAAGTTAATTTAAAACAGTCCCGTGTGTTGGGGCTTGATTGATAGCGTGTTGTTCGTAATTTATAGCTGCTGCCGGCCCCGCACGGTGCAGCGCGCGACAAATTATGAATAACACTATTATGTGAGAGTATTGCACTATGGCGTTGATTTTGATGGATGGGCAATCGTTTTGTTTGCAAAGGACGGAGCATCGCTTCCGAACAGACGGCTTACCTATGTGTTCATTACGGAAAAACTTTACTAAGATAAAATCTATTAGTACCGTAGTAATGTATCACACATTGAAATATGGGATACTAGTTGACGTCCGCGACTCCGTCCGCTCGAAATAAAAAAACACATAATTAGCCTATGTGTTAATTCAGACTATGTTCTATATGTATGCCAAATTTTACGCAGATCTGTTCGGCTGTCCTAGAGATACCTTCAAACAAACATCCATCTACACATTCGCATTTCTAATTTTCTTACATTCATCGGGACAAACGAAAGTGGAAGTGAAAATAAATATACATATTTAAAAAATATAAATAAATGAGCAAATGTTTATTTATAAAAGTCAAAAAGTGAATTTATTCTAGAAGTGAAATTAGTATTTACAATGTCAGTGAACACCGGTCGACATGTGTCAACGATGACGTCATCCCACCCCGAAATAGTTCGTCGCGTGACTCTAACACGGTGTTTGACAGATTTTGATATCTGGTGTTCACAATTCATTGAATTTGCTGTGTTAACTTAATTTTTAAGAGAACGACATTCAAACATAAAAGATAAAGGCTTCAAAAATCTGTCTTAAATCTTTTAAAACGTTAACAATGTATGGTAAAGTTGAAAGAAAATAACTAGTAATATATAGGATGTTTTTATTATTTTACAAAAATTTCACTTTAATTTACTAGAATTTACTTTGTAGCTACTCATGCTTTTGGCATTTAAAGTGAAAAAATACAAACAACATTTGAACTCAGCACCAGAGGGTTGATGGTAAAGATAATTTATATCCCTGTTGACGGGATAAGAAAATCCTGTCGGTTCCATGCCTAGCTGTATACCAGTTTCTTCACTTTTGGTTGCCAACCCATTAATTTATTGTGAGAAACAATATTTTACCGCAATAAATAATTCTATACTTAATTCGTTAGCTTTCACTTACAGATACAGTACCTAATTCAAATAAACTGTAGTCGAATTCGACAAAAAAACACAGGATGTCTCTAAGAACTTTGTTTGTCTTGTGAAATTTTATCACCAAAGGAGCATCCGCTATATGTAGTGTAGATGTTATTAGAGTGACCATAAGTAGAGTAAGTGATAGGACAAAATCCATCCCTTCCCTGATCCAAATTCTCTTACCTGTCCATCATTTCCTTATCAGTAATTTCAACTTAAATCCACATTCAACTTATTATTTTGTTAATATAATCTCACTGATAAAAAGTCATATTACGTAGGTAAAAACGTGCTCATAAAATGTAAATATGTTTTAGCCTTATAATTTATTCGCATAGTAAGTAAAACATTTAGTGTAAGAGGCTTACTGGGTCAACCTTTTTGCAGAAAAAACAAGCATGCCACAAGAGAGGTTTGTATAGGCGGTTGCTAATAAGGAAGGAGCAATCCATCAAGTTGCGAGCTTTTTCTACGGCTTTCTCATAGTTGGGTAGACAGCACGTATTTTGTAAAAGAAAAAAGCTTAGAATAGGTATATTTTATCGTTGTAAAAAATTTGGAACGATTTTATTGCATTTGGAACGATATAATCCATTTTTAAATTGATTACATTCAAATCAGCAACGTATTTTCGGAATTAAAAGTCGCCTTCTAAGCTATAAAGATATAAAAAATGTAAGTACCTATGTTATACTTATTCACGATGTTTTTACTCATTTAAAAAGAGTGATTTTTCTTTTTTATTTCGATATATTTAACAAAGTTTACTGAATATAATAGTCATCACAAACGCCTGAGCAAAAGTTTTACAATAGTATTGTTTATAATGTTTCGAGTTCAAAGAGAATCATTAGTTTATTATTCTTCCCAAATGTATTGTTGCAAAACACAAAGCGAACATAATACGTGAAATCAGAACTAACACATAACGAGAACAATGGCAAGTGGATGACGAGATGCGAAGACGGAGATAAATCATCTCCCGTCGCTATGGCAACCGCGACAAATGGGGGACGGAATTAGAAATAAATTTCATTCGATATGCAAGGGTCGATTCTTACCGTTTTATTGGCGTATTCTAACGTGAATGTGATACATCAGGTGTGAAAAATGGTGTCGGTTTGCGGTAGATGAGTTTTTCAACCGAATAAGCAGTGTGCGTAACTCTGAATTGCGCATTTTATGGCTCACCAGTAAGAATTTCCGTTATCATTGCTATCTTTGAAACGAGGAAAGACAACAGTGTAGAATTTTACAGGAAAAGCACACATTAAACGGGGTATATCCTTTTTAAAAATTAAGTATCGCTACCACTAGATGTCGCTACGTTTAATCTGTAGTGAGATTTACGTTGATACTAAAATTAGTGCAAATAAACGAAGAATAAGTAGTCACTAGATGCGGTTCATGACATAGTCGAAAGATAAATTTGAACAAAAAACATTTGCAAGACATTCGCTCCGAAGCGATTCCATAACGAACTTCAAAAATGTATAGAGCTGACAATTACTTTCGATAAGTCACGTGATTGTCGCATGGGCTATATAACATAATAATTAGAGCTACTGTCGCTTCCATACTAAAAAGGTTTGCTATCTAATAGTGGATCTATTGGCATTATAAACAAAACCTATCTACGCAATATTGTTTCATTAAAATGTATACCTATTGTGTGTATATTAAGTTAAAAGACACTCAATTGTTTCAAATCTTTTAGCGCACTCCACAAACTTTGTTATATACTTGGGAAGTGAGATTATGAGAAAAAATTCTAAACAAATTTAAAATTCTTCCTCAATACGGAACTTCTCCCTCGCATTGAATGAAATTCCGAAGTCAATTTGTAAAAATAACAACAGCTGTTAGGAAATGAGGTCGAAATTCGAGATTTTGTTATGAAATTGTATATCCCTAAACATTGTACGGCGTCGTTTGTTGGCAAAACCTAATAACCTTGAGTTAAATTTTGAAGGACAATAAAGATTTAATTTACAAATTATTTTTTATCAAATAATACAGACCAGTAAGAAATTTACAAGCACCGTAATAATAAAAAAATGACGTAACATATTGTTAACTATTAGAGACTTCAGTAAACTTGCAGTAAATTATGCTTCAGGTTTTACGCTGTAACGATAAAATACAAAGCAGCGAAAACATTTAAAAACGGAGACTGTTAACCCAGTGACCTTGAGCGGTCATTATATAAATAAGTCAAGGTCACCTTGACGGTTCGCTGAGGTGACATTGACGATTTGCCAAGGTCGGCCTGCTCGTTTTCAATGTGCAATAAAACGTATTTATTATTACGTAACTTTGAATGAAAATTGCTCCATGTAAAAACGTTCTCTATTAACTTGGAGCTAATATCGGAAATGAGAAGGAATTGCCTTTGTTTTAATTAATATCTCACAAACGTCAACTAAAAAATGTTTAAAATTCAAATTCAGTGCTATACGTACTAGGCGTATTGGTTAGTTTAGGTAACCTAGTGTTAAGCTTAGAGTATTTAAAGAATTTATTATAATTTGCAAACATTTTTAAACTTTTTAAAGCACCAGTCCGTCCGGCAGCAACGCATTTACAAATGTCTACGAGGAACAAAAAAAGTCTTAGTATAATTTCGACTTTTATTCCCGTAATCTTGACATACATTGTTATAGTATTTGAAGAATTAATATTTTAAGTTTAATTTTATTTTCAAGTAAAATTTACCTGCTTACATTAAATTGCATCAAACAAAACAATAACACGACAAACAATGTCGTAAAAATGTAAACATACGCGCGTTCAGACGCCATTTAATAATAATGAAGCCATCACAATGGACGTCGCGTGATATAAATCCATTGGCAAATGTTTATAGGTCCCTGTAAATGTGACGACGTCCGGCGCGCGCTGACTTTGTGCATCGGACACGAACTAACGTTATCAAAGGGGACGATGAATGGGATACGTCGCAACACCCCAGCTCTGTTGACACTCTTTCTATAGTTTTGTTCCCATTGACACTTTTGTATTCGTACCAAATTATTTTTGGGAATTGTAAGGAACAAAACTTGATTGGTGTATTTTACTGAACCTTTTCGTGGTTACAAAATCTAAAAACAACGTTACTTAATGGTTACTTTCTTCGAAAAAGTAAAAAAAATCACAGCATATAAGTTACTGTAGCTATATACCTAAAACTAGCATAAGGTTCAAAACATTTATACAAACTGACATCAAAAATTGTGATCCTTAGCTAAATTTACCTAAACTTATTTGCAATTTGTTATTTCATCATAAAGTTTATTTAAGTCATAAACGGAAAGAATCAGATTCGAACTGAATGTCGCAAATTTATTTTGTCACCCGCGAAACAAGGGGGCGAGAGATTCCCCATGTACGCAATAAGGATCAGCGCTATCCAGTCGGCAGTCGTCGACCGACATCCTCGGTCTCGCTCCGAGAAATCTTTCACGCGGACTTTGTGAAATCTTAATTTAATTTGGCTGCAAAATAAAGGGATCGCTAAACAGGAACAATTTACAAGCGGAGTGGAATAATTCTTGACAAGGCAAACAGGGGAACTTCCGAGGTTTACTTTCCTGTTGTCTTCTCCTGACAATTTTTAGTTTAGTACAAAAAAAATCTTGTTTAAAAACTAGAATAATTAATGTGATATTAAATGTATAAAAACCACAACATAGCTCACACCCGTATCCCAGAGATGTAGGCAGTGAACGCGGACTTTCATTTGGCGTAGTCCTAAGTCACCACTCAAGTCTGTAACAGTAATTTTTTGATTAAAAAAATCGGTACTTATACGAGAAAAAAGAAAATATAACAATATAAAATAAGTCACGTATTAATGACAATAGTTTCAATGCTTTGATATTAAGACTTTGACAGATATAAATTGAATCAATTAACCTAATTGATTTTCAAATCAACGCGCAAACACGTTCAGTCACCAAATCGTTTAATAAATCACCCGTGATCATTAGATAAAAGCCAAAAAGTAAAGCAAGTCATCATTTAAATGTGCATTGACTGAGCACATTAAGTCGATAAGAGAACAGTTACATGTTGTATGGTACAAATGGTCAATGAAATAAAAATAAACTGTGGAACGGACTCGTGGCAAAAGCTGGTCGTAGTTTAAAAGCTCCGATGAAGCGTGTCTAAGTTCCTGACATTTCTCCATCGCCTCATAATGGACAGCGTTTGACACTTGACAGTTCCTACACACGTTAACATCGTCTTATCGTATTATGGAAAAAATTAATGACATTGAACCTTGATACAATTGCATATGACAGATTTTTGAATGCAATACTGATGTTTATGAAGCCTTTTTCTTTAGTGGTTTATTCAGGTTATGGATAGTTGCAGATCGTGCACTTCTAAAGGCCTACGAACAAAGTCGAGGTGTGTCGGTATTATGCAAGAACAACCTTTTCCTTATTACCCTCTATCTAGCTATTTTCTTGTGTAATCCATTCTGAAACATGTTGACTGTCTTATAAGAGAAACATAACGTTGTCACTTTGCACAATGCTTAGAAAATGTTCATGAAACAATTTTAAATAAAAAAAAACTTAAAGCTCAAAAAAAAAGTTTTCAGTATTAACATCTACAGATGAATAATTTGTCAACATTTTGCTTTACGTAAACAGCTATTTAAATAAGATTTTGTACATCGTTTCTATTTAAATAACCTTTTTATTCGTGCCAACGTTCCCGCGAACGCGCGAGATGCAAGGGGTTCAGCTCACGACAAGTTTCCAATCAATCATCGCTATCAATTTCTTTCATAGCTTATTTATGTACAGAGGGACCTTTAAGTGAAGGGGATCGCTTTACATAGACCATTCAGATAGTCAATATTGCTCCCGTGTTTGGCCTGAGGATGTGTTTACATTATCCTCTTTATGAAGATTCTTGTTGTTTAGTTGTATAACGATTGAGAACACAATTTAAAGTTTATCTAGATTAACTAAAGAGTTGGCGACAATTTAGTTCTGGTTCCAATTACTCCAGAGTATTTCTAGCCATACCTCTTAGTTAGATTTGGATAAGATCTTAAAATTTGTAAGTCCCTTTCTAAGTACACAAAATGGAATGTACATTCTAAAGGTACCACACGACATGTAGCGACTCACGTCGACACAATCGGAATGAGAATAAAGTCGCGACAAGCCGCCCCC
>NW_013532534.1:6250479-6397651 GCF_000836235.2 Papilio xuthus | reverse complement strand
CTTCGTGTTGCCGCTGATTGAACTTGACCTCAAAATGTTTGTTTGTTTATACAAGTGGAAGATTTATGTCACTTATTAGTGACAAATGTTTATGTTTATGACATATTTGACAGGTTATTTTATACATCAAGATATAAAAATTTACAAATGCAATATACATTAATGCTTAAGACTAAAATACATATTTTATCGCGTTTTCTTCAACGGTTTCATGATGCAAAAGGTTAGCGTTGACTAATTTAAAATCTTGAGACAATACCACTTCATTAGCTATTATGCAAAAGCACTAGAAAGTCTATTGTTAAAATTTTTTGCCGGAACGTTGTCGTCTTGTGTGGCGGAAACGGATGCGGGGTCGCTTTTATCGGCTGCAGTTGTTTTAGGCGCGGCGACAAGTGACGGTCGAGTGACGTCGCCGAGTGAGTGATCCCCTGACAAATTGATTACCTGTCACCACTTCGCTTAAACATGTTCTTGAAAAACTAGGGAAATAGGTAGAAATGGTGTTAGCTATCAAATGGACATGACTTCTATTTAGGTATATGAGAATACATCGATTTGAAATATATTTTACGACTTATGATTGGTCAGTTTTAAAGTTTTAAGTAAAGCAATCAGCCAACTTTGAATATCAATATGATACTTGTGCTCATAAATATATTTTACAAGCTCCTATTAAGTAATCAAATTACTCCCCAAGGAGTTAACATTTGAAGCCGCAAACGGCATCACACGAGCAAATAATTTCAAACACGAGCTGAGCCTACGTCGCAGTTGTTAGTGTCTCATGCGCCTACAACTTTCTAATTAAGTTCCCCAACTCTTGAGTTAACATTTAGAGATGCTGATTAACAGCGCTTGAGCGTTGCGCCGAATATTTTATTGTACTGTTTGTTCTTCGGAATGAGCTGTTCGGATGCAGACATGCACATGTTTTGTTGGCTTAAGTGTTAACATTAATAAATTTAAGAAATATGTTACACAATGGCTGCTTGAACTGAATTGTGAATAAACAGAGGATCTTCTAGTAGTACTAAGATAAAACAAATAATAAAAAAGCATATATATGTATGCATGCACACACACACACACACCCACACACACACACACACACCCACACACACACACACACACACCCACACACACACACCCACACACACTCAAACACATACACAGACTCTCGCACACACGCACAAATACTGCATAGATTGGAACTTATTTAAAACGTAGCTTAAGAGAAGGCACTACCTCTCGTGACACAAGTCTAGTCTACTCTAGTCATCTACCACAGGAGGCAGAGTCCTAATGAAATGTAAAGTTTTTTGGTTCAATAAACATTTATTGATTTAAGAGACAACACGTCACAATTCCTACCACAAATGCTTACAACTTCTATGCTTGAAATAAGTCTTATTTTGGCCTTGACCGAAGCGCAGTATATGCGTTATGTATTCCAAGGTCGTGCAGACTTGGTTTGGTGACGTCACAGGGGAAATCATAAGCAGTCTTCAGTCAACCTCAGCGGCTGAGATATACGGCCGACAGAGAAGCGACTTGGTCGCCAACTTTCGCGGGAATTGACGCACGTGTATTGTATTAGATATCATTTGGTACATAACATTTTTATATACTTTATATGATTTAAATTTGGTATATAAGTCTACATGATTTATAGCTTTATATGACGTTATAAAAAGTAAATAATAGGATAGGTTATAAGGATATTTGATGTTTATACCTTTGTACATATGTAATCTTAAGATGAAACACAAGTTCTCTGTCATCCATCTATACTCAACGGATTTGATAGAAAAAGACTGGGTTAAATCGATTATTTGTATCAAAAAATAAAATAATAAGTACATTAAAGATGATATTTTTTCGGCGGCAAGCAAAGTCGTCATCTCGTTAAATATTTATAACGAAGCGCCCAGAAGCCTTTCGTACAACAGCTATATTGATATTGCGACTTACGAATTTATTGCATAATGTGATATCCAGAATATTGTAACACATTTCGAATTTGTGTAAACTTGTTTTTGTCTTCATTTGAAATGTTTTTTTTCTGACATAAGTTGTAATTTCAACAAAATTAGAGTTTAATATAAATTCTCCTTAATATTAATGACTTACTGAACAAAACCGACTGCGTTTTAATACAAAAACCATTTAAAAAAAACTCAAAGATTTACCGTAAGTTTAAACGAAACGAAAACAAGCCACTCGGGCTATGCTTTAATCTTAACGGCGCTAGGAATTTCCGAGTTAATTCGC
This sequence comes from Papilio xuthus, assembly GCF_000836235.2. NCBI lineage: Eukaryota > Metazoa > Arthropoda > Insecta > Lepidoptera > Papilionidae > Papilio > Papilio xuthus. The sequence continues at coordinate 6,395,377 of NW_013532534.1, read as the reverse complement.
TGAAGAAAACCCACAGACGTCCTTACAGAAAGCCCTCGAGAGAGCCTTCCGGATGTGAAACCTTGTGTGCAAGAAAAAAATCCTTTGCATTTTTGTTAGCAGCTTTGAATTGCCGAGAGAGTGAGAATTGCGTTTTTTTCCCCGGAAAGTGGACGTAGCAGACACGTCTACCGGCCTAGACAAAATACCTTTGCATAATATACACATTCGTATGGTTCTTATTACCTCGAATGTGAATCTAGATTCGTTCCAGTTAGTTCCAATGCTAGCTCGAATAGATTATTTTTAGCTTAATATCATACGAACTGGATAAGAAGTAAGTTTAGAGATATTTTCGAACCTAACCTAATAACCTTTTTTTGTCATTTCTTTTACATTATGTTTTAGGTAGCAATTCTGGCATTGACCTACAATACTTTTATTTAAAAATAAACAAAGAATTATGTTCCGTTTAGTTTACAATAAGCACGTTAATTGGAACTTGTTAATTGTGCTGCCGAGCAACGGAACGGTTCCCTGATGAGGATCGGCGAAAATAGCGGAACCGCGAAACTAACAATACAGGCCCATTCAGCGAAAGTCGCCGCGAGTTGTCACGCGGAAACGCTCGGCTTTATTAAAGTTGCTGATTTATGGCAGTTCATTGTTTCTGCCCACCCCCCGCGCCTCACCCCTTGCCCCTCGCCATCGTGCCCGAAGTCCCGCTCAGCGACGGTTTTTACTCTACTTTCTTTACAAGGTGGAATTTAATGAATGTTTATGGCTACTGTTTTTATTCGCCCAGTTATACCAATATATTGACAACAAATTAAGGTATACATTCTTTTTTATATATTGAATTTTTCTCCTTTTTCATATCAAATTCTCTCTTTACTTTTGAAAACGGGCAAATAAAAAAGTTTAATATCCAAATGATTAAAAACCCATAATAATTTCCTGTCAATAAACTAGTCTTCGTATAAAATGTTCTTGATATTTTTCTAGATCAACAATAGTCTATCAATATAGTCGCCAACTCAGCTGAAGTAGACGATGAAGAGCGGTGGATATGATGTAGCGCTTTCAAACATTAATGCAAACTTTGCGTACAGCGCGGCAGACAAATGACAGCGGGCCCGAGGCGAGCCGGGATATTAGAAGCCTTAAGATGGGAAAAATAGCAACTTTTACTTGCGGTCGGTAGTTTGAAAAAGTTGCAAGTGTGAGAAGACTGCGAGATAAAAGGAATTTACCTTACTCTACTCTCTACACTAGAACCAACGGTATTAAAGATTAATTTTATGCTTGTAATATAAATCTTAGTTGTAGTTTAATAGAGATAACGTTAAAGTTTAACGCATTAAATGTACTTACCGTATGTAGTTGTACTTGTTAATTGTCATAAAATCAATTGGAATACATAAGGCAGCATAGATAAGACGATCTCGGGTCTTGAATTGAAGGTCTTAAATTAGGAACGGCAAAATGTATATTTATATATCTGGACCTCTGATTTTATATAAATATAATAAAATAATCGCTATATCTTGTAACTCAAGCCAATTTTTTCCTTAAGATGGCAGTGATGTTATATGCGCGATGCCGTGAGAAAGAACAGTCGACGACATTTGCTACATGAACATTTTAAATCTGAGAGCTGTAAACTTGATACTAAATAAAACGAGACTTATGGAAACGGAGAATGTTTTTCTGCTTTGAGATATAAAAAATTCAAAGAACAAGTTTCTTTTGTCGTTTAACTTCAGACGACTGGGGTAAAAACATTGTGACAGAGCATTTTAAATACTTTGTTGGCATTTTTAACATAATATATTATAAGTAACTGTTATTAACATACGATAATAGATAAAAGAAGGCGCTCTCTTCTGAAATATAGATTTAACTAACTAGTTTAGGAAACAGAGCCTTACCAATTGTGAAAATCATATTTGGTTCAATAAACATTTTTTTAAGTATAATAACATAATATTATTTAAGTAACCTGTATCAGTTGATAAATAGAACTTGAAATATGTAGTACTGTGTATTTAACATTATATATTATTTCGACTATCGTAGTACTTAAAACCTGAAGTTATTCAAATATCAAATCTTATAAAGGATACGAGCTACCCTTACGAGCATTGAAAGTAAAGAAGAGTACAAGCTCGCCAGCGAGCGAACAAACACGAGCCTGCACTGTAAATGTTTGCCGACGATGCTGCAGCCCAAGCATGCGGCCGCCTATCACACCGCAACGAACGACCGAACTGAAGCTTAACAAAAACAATTTAATAAATCCGTTAACTTCGTTCCATTACAGATTTCTAATAAAATTCCAGACTACAATAATTAATGCTCTTTCATAAAATAATTACACTTAACGTTACTTTACTGAAGCATACTTAATTACTGACAAGAATATTTAAAAAAGTTGATAAAGAATCTGCATCTGTAAAGTTAATATTTTACTTTAGTTCCTCGAGAGCGCGATCCAGCACTAAAGGAGTGGGAAAAATGAAAACATAAATACGCTTACGCTTTAAAAGTAATGCGAGTGTATTCGTGTTAAAAAAAAGTTCTTTAAATTACTTAAATTCAAATTATGGTAAAGTCATTTTTTCCTCATAATGAGAGGAATTTTAGGTTTATTAAACCTTTGGTAATTTTTATTAACAAAGGCTTTTATAACTTGTTCTTTTTTAACTTGAAATGTATATTAATCCTGCTACGTTTCGAAAACAAATAATACTACAAATCATTAACAGGAATTAACAACATTAATAAATAGCACGGTGTAACAGTCAGTCTAGTAGGAAACGCTATAAAATAGATCGTAGTTGAAGTGGCCCGTAATAATGGGAGGCTGGTCGGAGCAAAAATGTGCGCTTCGTATCAGCAGTGTTTGTGTTTGATGGCAGAGTGATGAGATGGCGGGAGCGGCCCGCGGAATAACATCGAAAGCCTCTTCATATTACATTAGAAAATGGATTAAATGCATTATTGCCTGCCTATTCCAAGGTAGCTATGAATTAGTTTTTATACAGTATTATATTTAATATATCTACGGGAATATGCAGGTTTGGTATGATAGTTGACATGCTTAGTGATAGTGACTAAGCAATAAAAAAGTTAACCAAGACATTTGACAAGAAAGATAAACTATTTGATCATTTTTCTACGATCTTTAACCATCAAGGTACTAACTCAATATAAACTTTTGTCCTTGACTTTAGATGAATTTTTGATAATAAATTTCAAAAAAGATTAAGGTTAAAAGCTAGATTAGTACGGTCAAATTACGCGCTTTCGTAGATTACGTCGTACGTAGAAAGCTACGTCGTATGGCAGATAGCGACGAAATAAAAGTTGCGTGCGAGACGTCTGACACCGGCTTACGATTGTACGGCTTCGGCGAGACGGCCAGCTAATTGTCCGCGCTACTGTGCTCTACCAGACAGTATGACTCGCACGCTTATTATACGTGTGTTTCGTGTGAACTTGAAAAACGTAGAGTCTATTCAATTTCAGAAATATATTATGACAGGTCTTCTCTATGGATTTCTTTGTAATCTAAAAATATTAGAAATGTATTTCGACGAAGGTGTATTCGGGTTCGGTTTGATAACATTGATGAAGTATCATAACTTATCAATTTCGAGATTTAATAATTGTCTATTTCACATAAGAACAGTAACATTCAGAAGATCCTATATGAGTTGTAGATATGGTAATCAAAATTTAAACCAAATCTCAAAGAGCCTGTGAGGTTCGCGCGAACGAACTCCCAAAGGAGTGATTCGCATGACTGATCGTCGGAATATCATCTGTAATTTAGCGCCGTAGCCATGGGAGTCGTTTTAACTGGCGCATTCCTGATTTCCAGTCCGGACCGTGCGTTCATTACCATAAAATATATTTGGAACACATTTAACTTTTATTTACAAGTCTTCTTAAACTAGTCGACGTTATTATTTTCTTTAAATTTAGCAGAACAAAGCCCCTCTCTTTCTCTCTTTCTAGCAGGTATCCCATATGGTAGATTAGCTTTTATTTCCTTCGCCTTTGACTTAAATGTAGTATTATAAAATTCAATTGTAATATTAAAAACATGCCCATTTAGATAACAATATTGTCCGGCGTCCGCGATGTCGCAATCTAAGTTTGCTCTCCTCTCCGTTCCTCATTCCATACCAATTTAAGTAATATAACAATCTCACACAGTTTTCTTGTATTTTATTTTCCAGTATAGTTAGCTTATGCATCACCCATTCTAAGAGAAAGAAACTTATTTTATGATATAAAAATAACCACGAAGAATACTCGAAAAACACCATAGCCTTACTATTTAACTAAGCACATTCTTTTAAAACTTGGAAATTAAATAATAGTGTCTAATTTTAGATACCTAAGATTAATTGGAATATCTTATTTTAAACTCTTAAAAAGTGTCGTTTCTTTAAGCTTCCATAAAAGAAACTATGAATACTATTTAAGTCGTGTTCAAAAACATTATGAATACTAAAAAATCGATGCTAAAATGGGCAAAGTAATAATAGAATTTGATAGTATGACGCAAGTCGTTGCTAAAATGTCTCTTCCTCTGCTTAAGGGCGGTTTGTATTCAGATTCGCTGCGAATGTATCGATTAACAATATTAAACGCAGTTTGTACACTGCACGGCTGTCACTGTGTCATTATTGCAATACCGAGCCGATCTACGCTTAGGAAAACATCACTGCTACATTCGAAATTCAACTCTAAGGCATACGAGATTGAGTTGAAAATATTCTGACGGATTGTGTGAGGCATTTCGCTAGTGATGTAAAGTATAGTCAATAAAGGCGACTTAGCGGTATCGATAACTTTGTGTTGTGCAATATTTATGCGTTCCAGTTGGCAGCAGCTCTTGTAATGTGCGTGAGGTTTGCAGGTCTTATTGACCTTAGCTAAGTCCTGTAGTTTGTTGTTTTATCTACCATGCATTGTACTATGGTATGGAAAGTACGCGAGTATTATAGAACTTAAGATGAACAATCAATTGTTTTGTCTTTAATACATTTATATGGAAAACTTCTGACGTTTTTTAATGTGAATTTTTAAAAGTGAAATGTTAATAAGCAAATAAAAATGTTTCATCTACAAAAGTTGGTAGTTACTCTTTCAAATTTACTTTCATGAATATTCACCTTTCAACGTAAAACAAGCAAATATGGGTAGTCTCTTGAAACTTATGTTTCTACTTAATTCTATGCTGTTTTTACAACATATTATGTTTTACTTTGATAAAGTTGGGAAATGAAAAGAATTGCTTATTTTCAAATTTGACCACTTTAATTTTAAGTTATTTTGTTTACGAATCTTTAGAAAATTTAATTTTAAAATATTATGTTCACTTTGAAGTATATAGAGCGTGTCTCTTTTCATACTTTGGCCCACTTTGAGTCTAAAATCATTTGAAATGGTTATTTCAATTTTGTAAAACATTTTCAACCAGAGCTAAGCACATTGAGTTATACAACAGATTCGGAAAGACCTTTGAATAAAAAATAGGAGCTTTTTCCTATGTTTGTATTTTACTTAGCTAAATTTATGGTCGAAACCAATAGTCAATCGATTAAATATTTTAATTTTAATATTTTATTTAACTAGCTGTCTCCCTCGACTCCGTCTGCGCGGAGTTAAGAAAATTAAATGTAGCCTATGTGTTCTTCCAGACTATGTTCTACATCTGTGCCAAATTTCATCAAGATCCGTTAAGCCGTTTCGGTGTTACTTTCAAACAAACAAACAATAGCATCTATAATATTAGTAACATTTATTTTTGATCTATTTTTCTCAATTTCAACAGATCTACAGATCACGATAGAAATCGGAAAACCTGATAAGTTGTTCAGGAAGCGATGTATGTTTTGTTCTCTACATAAATTAAAAAAAAAATCTCTTTACTTTCAGGTGAGTGTTGACCAAAGGTTGAATTGTGTTCAAAACGGACTTTGGATGGCTCGCAGTCACTAATAGCATGCACTACACACAAGGTAAGAATGTCTTTTTCTAATACTCTATATCTTTATTCCTATTTGACAACTCCCACATTCTTATATTCTGTATTCATCTGCACAATAAATTATTTTTGCTTCCTTCCGACCTAAACGTGCCTGTTGAAGTTCCTGATAGTTTATTCCATCTCTATTATTAGTTTGAATCCTCACCAACGCTACCGACCTTGATCGTCAGCGTTAAAATGGCAAAAAATAAGGTATAGAGGTCAGTTCTTGGCTATCATAAACATACGTAGATACATCGTATAAATACGAACAGTGTGTGTTGCAGTATCATTGCAGAAATACCTATACAAAACATATCGTAATTCGTCTCATTTTATTTGAAAAACCAGAGATAGTAACATGTTTTGTAATCGCGTCAGTGGAAACAGAGGGTTAAAGTCCGGTAGCTGCACACGCTGCGGCAGCGGACAGACGACGCGACGGCGGGGCGCGCTGGTTGATTTCACACGATTCAGGTCCAATATATTGTCGCAATTAGAGGGATGCATATTCCAGTACACAGCGAGATAAGCTAAAGCTACGCTAAAGCTATTTAAAGTGTCTATCGCTACTAATTGACGACTCAAGCGAGCTTTTATTTATTGATGCAAGATGTATTTATGTACTAAGACTTCAAAAGTGCTAATAATTAAATTAGTTAGAGTGAAACTATTAAAAAATTGAATTGAATGGACGTGAAATGGTATAAAAAAATATCGCATGCCTTCGGTCTCTACCTTAACTTCCTGAATGCAGACTGGGTATTTGGGTGGTGGGGTGCAGGTACAGGGCGGTTGTAATCAGCGCCTGATCACGTCCTAAACAACCCTCGGGATAGGGCAAACGGATGGCCCCTTTTGTTTAGACCACGCTAAAGTGAATTAGGTATCAATTTAATGCACACAGCAGCAGCTAGTTCTAATTAATTGAATGACATTCAAACACTACTGTCGCATCAAATCAACGCTCGTTTGATGTAGGTAGGTCTAATTGAGTTAATATGGTTTCCTATCGATATTACATTTTTGTTGTGATTAAAAAGACAATTGTAGACTTAAAAGGCTAGAAAAAAAGTGTAAGCCTAATATGTTTTATTGTCAAAAATCCTTAATATCTATTTTTGAATATCAAATTGTTTCTAATAGTAGTAGTTCTATTTGGTACCGTTTGTTTTAACAGGACGTAATGCTTACTATATTTTACGATATTTTTTTAAAATATCGGGAAAGCAAATGTGTAAATGTGAAAGTGGTGGTCATTATCTTTTGACAACATTGTTGTGTATTTGGAATTTGAATTTGTGGTATTCCTGTGAAATTATTAATTGTTAAGTTCAGAGAACGGCTTTAGTAGCGAGCATTTATTGCTTTTGAATTGTAAATTCAGCTGTTCGTTTAATTGACTACATTCAAATGAAGCTGGGCTATTGTTATTATTGAATAAAGTTACATCGATTGTTTCGTGTTTTACGTTATTCAATATAAAATTTACTAGAGTCCAACAAATCAAGAAAAAGAAGCTGCGTTCAAAAAAATCTCTTTAAATATATTTGCTGTAACATTTTGTTTTCAAATGTACATAAAAAATGTTACTATTAATCTGTAAAAGAGCAGTAATTTGTACCCTTGTAGACAATGTTGTCTCGCCAATTTAATTTGCTAATTCCATCACCTGATACAAGGGAATTGCTTTCACAAAAGCGACAAAGACCTCTATGTGTTTAAATTTAATACTTGCACGCGTCTTCTAATTGCTAGATAATTTGTCGCCCCTTCTCACTTCGCCCCGCGCCCTCCCCTCACTCGCCATGTTCTAATTCACTTTAATTTGCCGCGATTTATAACCGCTCACTGGATACCATTTGATAGCGATAATGTAGATATTAAATTGGAATTGTTCGCTTTGCGGTGCCTCCATTAGCGCATCCAACTTGCGGTCGCATATAATGCTATTTGTGAAATGTATTTATTACCAATAAATTTACAATTTAGTATAATGTTTAACAAAACAATTAACCACATTGACAATGTAAAACGAAAGTACAGTTTTTTATTTAATTACATTTTATTTTGGTACGTTTCCGTTCCTGAAAAAAGATTTCAGGCCCCATCAGGTTTATATAAGTTTATAATAATATAACTAGAAGTAAACAAGCCTGTAACCCCGGGGTTTATCACGCGCCAGACCACTTGAGACGGCCCTAGCTGAGCGCAGGGGAGGCCGGGGTACACCAGTGGAGCCCGGAGGGCGCAGCTAGTCAAGTTCAAGGTTGACTTTCCGATATTTAAATAATTTACGAATAATTTCCGATTGGCTTTATTTGTGTGACGCACGCACTCCTAAAGCAATTACGTAGCAAATTGTTGCCAGGATAGAATTATTCGTGTTTACTTGGCGAAATTTTACTCACTTCTCTCCGTCTTTTATAATCATTACTGAGATTTCAGTCCAATTTGATATAAGTTGTTTCAAAATGTAACAAAAAGATAACAGGCGTTACTTGTGAGTACACAATTTAGATTCAAGTACACGGTAATTGTCGTATTCAGTATATTATAATGGTTTGTATTTACTTTTTGCAGATTTACTCAGTGAAATCTACACAAATATAGTGCTTTATCACATACCCTGAGTTATATAGAGTCTATCACGAATATTTGCCATATGAGTTTCGTAATGTTATTTCACGTAAATTTTCGCGCTAGACCCTTTTTAAAAATTAATACCTTGCTCATTTCAACATAATAAATTATGTTAAATAAAATATAAGAACATATTAATGCATTAAAATAGCTTAATTATTTCAAACGTTTTAAAACATTCAGTAAGTCGTAACAAAAATAGAACAAAAGACCACAATTTCGACTATAAATATTTCCATACTCATTTTTTCTACTTATTAATAAATGGCGAGGTTGTATCACGAGTATTTTTGTTGCGTTGTAAAGGAAGCAGGTCGTAGGCCGCGGCTGTTCGGTGCTCGGCGCTCGGTGCTACTCCGCGCATGCATTATTGAGTGCCACTGAGTGACGAGACGCGGCCCCGGGCACCGTTGTAACGGACGAGTTCACTTGAACAACTAATCGAATACAAACTCTCAATTTTTTTTGGGAAAAAAGCTAGAGTGATTAAACTGCTGTTCGTGGGATACAGAAGCATTATTCTAATATATTGCGAGTTACTTCCGTTTACATAGAAGTAAGGAAGAAAGGGATAGAAGAAGAAATAGAAATTAGCGATTAAAAGAAACAAATTACAATCTTGTACCGAGTACTAACAACGACAATATTAAATCTAATTTAAAACTTACATTATGAAACACTTAAAGTTCTTTTGATGAAAAATGTATTCACAGACAATTTATTCCCTTAACTCTAGGGTTACCTACCTCTTAAGGTTACGCTGTAAGGACTGTATTAAGCGTAGTATTTTGTAGTTAAGTCGAGTGAAGGGAAGCATCCAAACGGCACGGCAGTACTTGACGCCCCACACCGCGCACTACGCCGCACCACGCCAGACTCCCGCCCGAGCTATAGCGCACGTATCTGTAAATCTGAAAGGACTGAGCTTCAAACAAAAACACTAGCTAACATATTCATTCCTAGTCTCGCGTCCGTCTACCATCGAGATGTTTCTGGTTTATAATTAGCTCATTTCGTCATCTACAAGCTGTTAGATTCTTTCACATTTTTGCAGACCGTTTCTTGTTTTATTTTACGAAAAGATCTATTTAACTTTTAACTTTTTAAGTTCTAGACTTAGTTTCTTCCTTATAAAGCTTCATGAACCTTATAGTAATTTAATAATTTAGGGTTGAATAATTCTGATATGTGGGGAGGAACACATCCAATCTGAAATGAAAACACGCGCCCTTGACCCATGTGTACGGTTTCTATTTGGCATGTTCCCAATCCAATATGCCTTTGGTTAGTGGACTACATCTAGATAATTTAGAAGATATGACGAAACATGAAGTTATTTTAATCATAAAAAGACACTATAACATAAAGTATCCAAGAATTTGTATGGAATGAAAAGCAAAGACAACGTCTAGTTAGGGCATACCTATTTAAAGTCAATTAGGATCTAAACATCGTGTAACACATGTCTCCGTTCAGCACACATGTCGTCGAAATTCATTACGAGTGCTGGGAACAATGAGGAGGTACCGTTATACGGTCGTGGGGCGCGATGTTAGCGTCTGATACTAAGGACATACCCACGAGCTAGTATAGAGAGAGCATGTAAACAATTTTATAAGGTACTGGCTATCACCCGCGGCACCGTCCGCGCGGAATGCAAAATACTTAATTAGTAGTAACTTATGAGTGGCAAGTTTCAGAAGATGTCATGGACAGAGGAAGAGACGGATTGGGAAAGCTGAGTCTACCACCTTGTGGGGTGCAAGCTAGGCAGAGAAAGAGTAGCCTATGTGTCCTTACACACTATGTTCTACATCTATGCCAAATTTCAGCGACATATATACTGCCGTTCTGGAGTTCTAGACGGTTCATTCTGATCACAAAATCGGTTAAAGTTGAGAAATTATTCTGGGTGAAAAATAGAATTGAAAGGCTGTTGCATAGAACACAAAAACACTGATTCGTGGTGTGTCGCTTTGATGCGTTTTTCGCAAGCTTTATTACCAAAGTTGTTGATCGTGTTCACAAATACTAGCTTTGACGGTTAAAATTTGCAAGATACTTTGAGGTCTATTGCTATACCATATTGTAACAAAAACGGATAAATATTTTTGGATCATACTCTTTGTTACATGACTGGTCTATCCAGTAGATAACAGTTCGTGTAAGTACCTCGGCGCAGGCGGCTATTGTCGCGTTAGACAATGGCTAAGCATTATTTATGGGGTTTTGTTCGTCACTACACAATCTGATACTCGATAAAGATACATACTTTGTTTGAATAACACATTCTTGTTATATTCAAAGCAAACATTTAGGAAGCAACAGAAATTGTTTAGCGTTTATAATAAAGTGTGCGTTAGTTTATCCAATTTTCATTAAAATTGTTCCTGTAATAACGCGATTCCTCCATTTAGGAATGCTTAGAAATATTTATAATTCGTTCAAACTATCTATTTACTTATGCAATATAAATTCGATATAGTACATATAAATGTAAAAGCGTCTTACAAAATAGCCATGTTAAATAAAGACAAACACAGGCTTCTTTAATTACACCCACTTTAATAACGTAATAAGTGGAATTTAGAAGCTAAAATACTATCCTAAAAGGAGTCCGCAGTGAAAATAGATTTTAATCGCGAGCCAAACACGAGTGGCTCGCAGCCGCAACAATACACTCGATACGACACAATTTGGCCGCCATCTTGCTTATTTTGATAGTGTCCTGTAAATTGTGGTACAATTTAAAGCGTAAATTAATTTAACAGACTACTTCTACGTAAAGTCGTACTATGTGTCGATGAGCGAACTACATATTGCCCTATTCTCGACAATTCTCATGGCGTTCTGAGTCCCAGTGTTGCCTTGGCCAGACCAGGATCGGTCTCGTACAGTATAAAACCGTTATTAAAGAGAAATTTGTCTTGTAAGTTATTGTAAACTTTGTTTTTTTTTTTACATCAAAAGGTGGCAAACGAGCGAGCGGCCACCTGAAATCGCTGAAATAGCGAAGTGACCGTTGCCCATAGACATACGCATTTGCATATGCATTGCCTACCTTAAATCGACGGAGGAGAGGATGCACAGAAAGAAAATATCTTCCCTTTCCATGCATCCTCTCATCCGGAAAGTCCATTTCCACTTCCCACCCTTTCCTTATAAGAAAAAGGGTGCGAAGGGAAAGTGGACTAAATCAGGCCTCCGGGACGCACACTCAGACGAAACGCGGAATTGCTTCCACTTCACGCCTGTCTTTTGTGTGGTCGTGGTATTTCACCGGGCGAGCTGAGCCAATTCGTGCGAAGATGTTAAAGCGGGCTCTACCACTGTTATAAGAATTTTGTCACATTTAAAATATTATTGCTATAGCGTTAATTAGTTATATAGTGAAAAAGTTCTAAAACGAAATTAATAAGTATGCATACAAAAAACTATGACAAAATATCTGGTCAAGGTTGTAGGTAATTAGTCGCAATTAATTAACAAATTAAAAATCCTGACCCTCTTAATAAAACATTTCTAAGTATTTTTTTAAACCAATTAGGCTTTATTTATTTAAAATGTTACTATAGAGAAATAAATGTTCCTACACTTTAAACCATGTATTAACTTGGCTTTCTTACGAATAAATCAATAAATAGCGAACTAATAATATACAATAAAAGTTGAAAGTATCTGAACTCTTTTATTCCAACTGTTATGTCTTATTCCAACTGCAATTTACCATCGGAGTTATTCTAAAACATTAAGATACTCATAACAGAATGTTGGTGTAGTTTTAATCTTTACATCCGAATGAATATTCATCGTCGAGTCGCGTATCTGCTCATATTTGTTGGAGAGCCAAGTCCCGGCTACTGGCAAGTGGCCTATCAGATCTGTGTTGTTCTGCCGGCGCTGTCCCGACGTAAACTGTGATAACATTAATTTACTTTAATATTTGTTGTTTGAATTTAGTTAAAATGGTTGGTAAAGTTTTGTTAATTTATTTCTTAAGTTAAGTTAGTTTTCAATTAAGTTAAAAAAACGTTTAAATTTAGATAAAATTAACACAGTGTTTTTTTTATTTTTTTTTACGTTTGAACTTTAAGGCATATTAAATACAATGTTTTAGAGTAACAATGTTGATAAAAGAGAAAAAAGAATAGCAGAAGAATATTAGGTACGTTTTTGTAAAAAAAAACTAAAACTATGTGTCCACATATATTTTTCACTATTTTACAACATAAAAGAAATAATACTAAGAATAAAACAATTTCTATTTTTTTTGTTAAATCTGAGTTATAGCAACTTGCCGTGGAGCCTAGTTGCTAGTACGCGGTACCAAGTAGCCGCACTTTATTGATTATGAGAGGTCTAGAGCCCGGGGCCACTGATAAAAACTAACACCGAGTACTGCAATTTGAAAGAGTATTTTCTCCGATAAAACTGTTCGACTCTCTTGTCTCGGCTGGGATAAAAGTTGTCCTATTATTTCTGCGGAGCACAGGCGCGCTATCTGAGTCGCTGGAGGCGTTTACAAAGAATATTGTAACGGTAGCGCACGCCAGATTATCGATGGAATCTTGTATGAATTATGTATTTAGTTGCTAGAAAAATTTGTTTCGTTCTATCTTCGGATGATTTATTTGCGAAGTTTTATTAGCGAGCGCGTCCTTGTTTTGTATTGTGAAATGAAGGATCTTTGTCTTGTTATAATACAATCTAATTGTTTTGAGAATAATAGAATCGAGATAAATAGTTATACACAAAATTTAAGTGTGCTTACTTTATATTTTACTGATTAATAAATTTAAGATGCAATAAAATTACTCTAATTTTTTTCTAGATAATTCTAGTTATTGCATTAAAAGTTTGCCCACAAATATTGTATATACAACTACGACTTTATGTTAAAAAGTTGTATTGACATTTTGAGTTTTGTATATTTTTATTGTTTACTTTTAAAGCTGTGTAACATCAATTAATTGTAACAAATGAATAAATGTGTACTGTCAAAGGTTTTAAAAGTTAATCCGTTACGGCGCGCTGTCACAGGACGATGTCGATAATGACATTTAGTCGCATTAAGTAGTCGTCTAGTGATGTGCAATTTAATATCGATGTATTTATTTTTAAATATATATTCTACAATAATAACAATCAAAACAACAACTAGCAAAAAAAATTGTCAATCTGCATAAAATATACTGGTGTAAAAAGAGAAATGCTTAAATCTCGGTTTAGCTCGATTCTGCACACTACTTTCGCTTATTTTTTACATATAAGCAAACAAGGTTTGTCTTTCTGTCAAAAATGATATAAAATTGGCCAATAACACAGCTATCCTACAAAGTCTTACGTTATTGCAAAATAAAACATTGGACCACTCAATCCTAGACACAACATTAGTTCTCTTGAGAAGAGAAGTTCATAATAAATCTTCTAACAGCTCCTTTTAATAGCATGTATATAAATATGACATAAATTAATTTATTTGTTAGATATAGGTACATCACTAATGAGGTTTGCGTGTCGCGCGGCCGTGTATGACAACAAGCAATTACAAAGTATTTGAGGTATTGGAGGTAAGCGGCGGTTAACCAGTTAATGTCTGTTTTTACGTCAATTGGCGACACTAACTAAAGCCCTTTTTACACGCTCATAATCGACGCTTGACTGATTGATATCTAGATGTTGGGGAAACGGATTATTTTATTAATTTGTGATGGTGGTAACATTATTTTTATGAATATTTTATATGGTACCTGATATTGAGAGTATAGATGATGAGTAAAATTAGGTGATCTTTAAGATTGTTTTTGATTGACTTCAGATTATAAAGTTGCATAACTTTTTAATTATTTGTGTAGATTTCATCATCCTGTAGCTGTAATGAATTCATTTTGTAATAGTAAAAAGAGTATGTATTTTTAATCTATTTAATTAATCAAATATCTTTTCTATATTTTCTATTTAGTTCAACTTATATTCAGTATTCGTATGTTTACGACTTCAATGTAAATATTCAGATAATCTTTGCCAAGTGACTCCACTGACCCTGTTTCTGAATGCAACAATACGAAGCTTGCCAAGTGAGCCGGACATTCGAAGCACAATGTCATAGAGAACAATATTAACTGACAATCAATACTGACTTTTGATGGCTACAGGAAGAAACATTTTCTCAATTTATGATTTTATTTATATTTTTTATCTACGCTATTTTAGGGAAATCTTGTGGAGTTAAGATGACGAACATTTTATAGGCTTACTGAAATTGTGTAGGTCAACCTTCCGGGTACAATTTTTCGACCACATCATTTTGCATCAGGTTACGTCTTATAAACTGTTTTTTTTTTTGTTTTGAAAAAAAATCATGTATCTGTAAGCCAAAAACGATCAATCGTTCTTAGTGTTAAGTCATTATCTTACAAATAAAAATCTTGAATACTTTCGTAACATACCTCTTGCATATTTACCAACTTAATTAATCGAAAATCTTTTTTTTCATGTTTTATTTAACCACACGAGAGACCAACCAAAAATAAGTTGTCGCAAATCAAAAAGTCCCATGCGACGTTTTGAAATATTTTTAATGGGCGCGGCGTTCAATTAAACATCAAAGCTTACTCCGGGAGCAGCTCACGAAATAACAAACGCTCGGGACGACGCCCCTTAATGCGGTGTCGTTTAACTAATTTAACATTAATATATAGGATGAAATTTGACTTGATATATTTTAAATTCCGTTGTTTAAAAATAATTTTTGTTATTTCGTTTCATTCATTCAAAATACTTACGACCTTTCTGTAAGAGAGCACACTATACATATGTTATGTACTACAGAGTGTGGGTAAGAATGGATTTAATTATTTTTGACAAGAAATAAAGTTGTTAGTCTGTAGCAAAACTTAAGTAAACACATGTTAATCTCGATGTAACAGTGAGTGGCTTCATAATGCACGTCCAAATTAGCCTTTGTGACCGCGCAGCCAAGTCCGGACTTCCGGCGCGCGACGCCACAGCCGGACAAAACTTACAAATTGCAAAGCGCCCGGACACTTTCACGCCTTCGTTACTTTTGACGTCGTTTGCTTCCAAGAACGTTGTTTAGATGCAACTTCGAGCAACTAGTTAGCATAACTAACACTCCTTTAATTGCATAGAAATCTAGGAATAGTATGATTAAGTTAGCGATTCTCCTTTACTTAATGTAAACACTGAAATTAATTGCTACTTAAGTTAATAGATTAGTGCTTTCATACTAAATCGACTGTAAAGATTTAAAAATAAATGAATATCGATTACATAAAACGATTATATGAAATAGGTTAAAATGAACAACACTATTCCCTACATCCGAGCGTCATAATTAGCCGGTCGGTTTGTGTCTCGTTGCAACGGGCGCCGGCGCATACGTCACCCGGCCGTTTTGTTTTGAACGGAACATATCTCACGACAAATGTAACTGACGGAACGATTTTTAACTCGAACGCTCTCGCCTTTATTAATGATCTTTTGCGTTATTTTAATGAAACGTTAGGTTTGATTAGTTGGGTCCATGTCATGGCTCGATGTTGTTTTGTTTGGTGACTCGCTTTCAATTGATCACTTCTTAAAGGCAGTTCTTACTCTTTGACTGACTCTGAGAGAACAACGTAGGTCGGCTAAAGTGAATCATAAAACCTCCTTTCCTATTGCTAGTCTTTGTAGCTTACATTGTTTCTTATTTACAGGGTTTCTAAGTTTGACACTTATAGTATTGAATTTTCTGTGATACGGCATCTTAGACCAACCTTAAGCTGGGTTTCCACGATGCGTAATTCTTGATTGTAAAGGATGGTGTCTTCATGGTAGTTACTTCATATCGTTAAATTTGTGAGCAGTGAGCGACTGTCCGACGCTCCGTGAAAGCCTGTCTTTACATATCTCTGTGCAGGCGTTGTATATGTTGGTAAACAGAGAGAGGGAGAGAGCTAGTATTTTTGTTATTCTATTCTCGTAGCGACAACGAGCAAACTGTGGTAGATTAGTACGTGAGCGGCATGTCGTCACGCCGCCGGTATGAATAGACGACTGTTAAACCTCACCTGTTACTTATTGACGTGACAACTCATCTTATTATATTACTGAATAGGAGTTAAGTTTCCTTTACTATGTTTTACTTTGTAGCGATTGATAGATGGTTCGAAAAGGTCAACGTTTTAATAAGCTTGATTACGTATAATTAATCATTTTCGCCATTTATTTTAGTTGCTAGATGCCAAGTCGACACATCTCCTTTTACAAATAAAAACTATACATTTTATACATCAGTTTAATAGATAACGCATAAATAAAGGTTATTTTAATACTATCTATAGATCCATGCGCTTAGTTTGACAACCGTGTGTCTAAATCATCAAAATAAATACAAAAATATGATATGAAAGTCATCAATCAATGCATCATTACAAAAACCAAAAACAAATATTATTTCTTAAAAGAATTAAAATAGTTCCGCGTCCGACCGACGTTTCAAACCGAAGTTCTTGGTAACATGAATAATGTTCTTCCTACAACTTAAGATGGGAACAAATCGATTTCCTTCTGAAGTATTAAGTATCGGATTATTGCGATATAATATTTTAAAAGTAAAGCGTGCTATAAATATGTGTTGATATGATAATTTGTATGAATAAACGTCAATAAACGCGAGGTAGTGATGCGGTCTGCGCTGGAACCAACACACCTGTTGTTGGTATAGCGAGATATTTATTTAACGTTTAATACTGCTCGTATATTTACAATATGTGTTTCGCGTTAGGTATTAAAACATTGAATATTTTAACGTTTAATAATCCTGCAAATAAAGAGAGAGTCGGTTTAGGGTTTTTGCACTTAACTTGTAATCCGCAGATCTTGGTTTCTAATCCCAACATACCAATGTATTTGACAATTTTATATTACTATATGTACATTTATCCGACGTTTTCACGGTGATGGAAAACACCGTGATACAACCTGCATAATTCTGAGAAGAAATTCAAAGATACGTGTGAAGTCAACCAACCCTCACTTGAGCAGCGTGGTTAAATATGGTTTAGTCACCAATACTTGAAAATGTGTGAAAATAATTTACTAGAAATGATTTTTAAACTTGGACCACACGTATGTTTGCATTCAACTTTTCAATCAAACAATGCAGAGATATCGGTAAAGTAAGGAATGTCGGTTTTTTCACATTCCGCGAGTGTCCGGACAAGTGAGTCAAGTGCGGTGAGCGATGCACGTCAACCGAATTTTAATGGACCCGTCAGCTTCGGCACAAGGAGCCCGTTCGTGGAAACGGTGACAGTAGGATGGCCAGTTTTTATTCCAATACCGGTACGAACAAACAAACCGCTTAAGTTCCTAAGTGATGATGGTCAAATAAACGTTTAACAGGCATCTTGTTTGTAAAACATGATTATTGTGTGTTAAGCAATCTTACGTCCGTAATTATTATTTTAGATTAAGTTCTCACGATTCTTGACCTGTTTCTGATAGTCATGACATCTTCTATCTACCTTGAACTAAAGTTATTTGATTTAAAATGTGAGTTTGTATATTGTTCATGTGCCAGACTTAAATTTTTTAAATTCCAACACTTATTGTTGTCCTCGGCGGGGTTTCTACATTATGTGGCCATGAATAACTTAATCACCAGGCATATAATTATGTGTACTTTCTAGGAAATACATTTTCATTGAAATTATTTCGAATATTTATATAAAAAATATAACTCTTGAGCAACTTTAATGGAATAACTATACAATAATATTTTCTCTTAGTGTAAGATTATTCCAATTAAAATATAGTAGATATTGTTGAATTTCAAGGTTAAAGTGTACGTTTGCGAACTTAAATTCGTCCTTCGAATTAATTAATTTATCCCGAATGTCGAACAATTTGCTAGAGCTATAGGCTGATCTTAAATCGTTCAGAAGGGCCCCCATATTGAGTTATCCATCGTTTACACGTTAGTAATAATATATGGCAAGGGTGTAGCCCCCTTGCACCCTCTCCGCCCGCACACCGCACTCCCCAGCCCGCCGCTAACCTCCCGCTCCGTCCAAAACTGCTACGATCGAGGTTGGTAAAGGGTTATTGTTGTAATGTATGGTTGACAAAAAAGTATGCTACCGAGTTAATGGTAATTAATTGAGACCAGATTATGTAGGCGTTTAGTCAGACAAATGGTTGGTGCCAAATTAATATGACTTTAATTTACTGATGCGGATTTCAGAATTATAAATCTTTTTTACTTTGAGAAATAAGTAAAAATCCGTAAAAATATTTTTTGACTTCACGTAAGGAAAATTATGTGATATATTTTAATAATTTAATTGCCTATAAATATATATTAGAATACTCTTACTTTGCTAACGGTACTTCCCCAAAGCATCGCATAGAGTTAGTCCGCAAGTTATCGAGATGCGTTAAAGGAACCGTAATTAATAATGATGTGGAAACACGTTCCGATATGTATAGAGAATGACATTAACTGGGCACGAGCTAAGCTTTCGGGGTCAAATAAATGAGCTTTCACCCTGTCGCCTAATGGAGTTACCAGACGGAGAAAATTTAAACCTTCTAAAGCTTAATACTTTATCAAGAACAGCTTAATGAAATGCAGACCCCAACTTGCCAAATGTATTATAATAAAAGAAAAAAAACATAACAAAAGACAGTGGTCCATCATATCCCATTTGATTTGAAAGCAATGTTTGAATGTTAATATTTTCCTTGGGTTCAATTTCTTAAAAGCCATATTTCCTATAGAATAAATGGTAATTTTATGGGGTAGACAGGGATATATAGAAATAAGAATATCTCCATATTCTGATTCGTGGATCGATTACCATTTCTTCTTTGCAGTCGAAACAGGAAAACAATCTAGAAAATATGTCATTTTCGCATTTACATCTTCAATATGGCGGTCATCGGTCCCCCTTTATGGCGTAGAATGCATTTTAAGGCCATAAAGTCGAAAAAAGTCCAATGGACGATTTATAAAATCACCCCCATGAATAAAAATGCAGCAATATTTCTTAATGCCCGTTCAAAATATGACCGGATGGACGCCCTGCCCTCCCGCGATCGCCTAAGGATGCATTCACAATAATCAAACTGAGACGAAAAAAATGAGTTTAAGAAAAAACAAAAACTGAATTTATGTTTATTTCTTTCTTTAAATTAACCATAGTAAAAACATCATTGGATGGTCCAATGATAGAACACCTGACACTATTATTTAAAAAAATATGTTCGTAAAATTTAAACAAAAAATAATTTTGAAGGGAATCATATGTAGCAATGCTTTTTGATTTTTAATTTAGCTCAATAAGAAAAGTAATAATGTTTAAAAATTCATATGTATTATGTTTAGTATTTATGTGAAATATCAAGGAATGGACGAATGTTACCAGCGTGGAACATTTATTTCGCTTGGCACAAGATCGGCGAAAGTTCACTGAGCTGACGGCCAACCTCCATTAAATGGAGAGGCACCTTGAGAGAGAGAGAGAGAGAGAGAGAGAGAGAGAGTAAAATTATTGACATTATACATTAAACATTTGTAAATGAACGGACATAGAAATGTAAAATCTATAACATAAAAGCAACGCTTTTATGAATATTAACAAATATAAAATATCAAACGCTTGAATATTGGCAGTTAATACACAAATAGGTCAATTTAGCAAATGGACGTTATGCATGGCCCCTAACACTGTCAGTTCATCGCGATGATGCCTCATGAAATATTCATGCAGGAGCATGCACCTACATAGCGCTGCGTACACACCTATGAATCATAGATAACGAATCGTCAAAACATATAGTCATTGTAAATAGCCTACAAATGATATGACACATCTTACTATGCGAATGTTTAAAACAATGGATGAATGGATGGATGTTTGTTTGAAGGTATGTCCAGAACGGCTGAACGGATCTCGATGAAATTTGGCATAGGTTGTTTTTTTATTTCGTGCGGATGGAGTCGCAGGTGACATCTAGTCTTTAATATTGATAACAATTTCCGAAAATTATTTATTAATTTGTCTGAATATCAATAAATATTCGATTTCTATGAAAGGTAACATAGTTTCTCAAGTAAACTTTTTCCAAATAAAATGGTCAGGATTTACACATTGCAGCAGCATTGCTTACTCTTGACATGAAGTTCCAGTATGTTTTAACATGAATTTTATAGCGCAGCTGAACCGTTGAGTTGAAAACCAGACGGAGCGAATTAATCATAAATGCACCGTGACCCATGAAACATTTAGTGACTTTGGGCAGACTAAATCTTACCACTAAAATGTTATTTATTTCTTTCCCATTTATGAGAATACTCGCTGTCGCCTGCGACTCCGTCTGCGCAGTTTTAAAAAGAAAACCTTAATTAGTATCCTATGTGTTCTTCTAGACTATGTTTAAATCTATGTCAAATTTCAGCGAGATCTATAAAGTCGTTCTGAAGATACCTTCTAACAAAAATCCATCCATCCAAACTTTTACATTCATAATATTAGTATGAAGTATGATTTTTATTAAATACTTAAATATTTTGTACAATAGAACATTATATGTTTAAGATGAAGACATTTATGACCTCATAATAATGACGTCATAGAACACTAGTGAAAGTACCGGTGCCAATGTCGATGGACTCTTTCTTTTTCTTTCGTAGAAGTCATAAGTTAAAACTTTTTAAATTATATATTATAACTTTAAGAATGTTGTCTGTTGTTCTGCTTCAAATAATTTTAATAGGTTTCCCATAAAATGAGCTGCAACTTTAATTATTTACCAGTGCGGAGTCCGCGCTGACATCTGCGTTAAAGATAAAGGGATTATTTGGTTTTATTATAACTCATTCGTATTGGGGAAAGAGAGAGTCGCCCAATTACTAACAGATGTTACGGTACTTGCTTCTTAGATTATGGAACATAATTCATTGCGTTTATGTTTACTTGCAGTCAAGTCAATGTTTTAGACTTCTCGTTTTCATTTACTTCTAGTATACTGAGGCACAATTGAGTGGTATCAAACTATTCACCTGGAAAATTATATATATTCGCGGACGACAGTTGCCGGTATAAAGAAGACTGATACTAAAACGACGATCACTTCGAAAAGTCAATGACCGTATCAACATGTATGGACAGCTAGACGCGCAAACAATTGACGGACAAGCGGCAGAGGTCAGCGCGGCTCATGCCTTAGTCATTGTTCTGCGGCAGAGGTCTCGCCAATGAATAACCAATGTATTCATTGTAAATCCAAGAGAAATTTCCTAAAAGATTTTAAAAACAACTTTTCCTCGTTGACTTATTCATCGTAATACCAATAGTGTTGTTTTAGAAAGTACCATGTAAATATACAGATGTGTCAGCGTAACGAATGACAACAATTTCATAAAATAAAATTGTTTCTCTGACTCAAATAAACTAGTTTTCAATATTTTAAATACTTTTGACACTATGTAAGGATATCCAAATAATGACTAGGCTAATAGCTTGTGAACGAAAAATCAGTTTTTGTTTTGTTTGTCGATAAAGAAAATGACTTATCTACGATCAAATGAAAACATTCTGTTTAATAATAATTTTAAAGTTATCAAAATCAAACTACAAATCTACACTAGTTCAAAACAATAATGGTAACAACCAGTGATCGCCTTGTAATATTCATTAGGAAACATATCATGTACTAACATAGTAATTTCGTACGATCTCTGTTTATTAGCAAAATCGATTAGCCCTTTAACGCTTCTCGCACACGGTAACAATCCGATAGCTATTTAATGATACGAATTGTGCAGTTAATCGTTAGCCTATATTGACCGGGATAAATCAACCCTTCCCTATCCTATTCTCGAATATACGTACTCGCAAATCGGCCGGTGTAATGTTCAGCGCGGGGTCTGACTGTACCGGTCAGCTTCCGCGAGGCCTATTGGTCCCAATCGGATTGAATATTGATGCGGCAGATGGCGGCACATCGGCACATAATTAATTTCCCGGTCGCCAATGCTTTGGGCTTCAAGAGACCGAACAAACCTATTTACATAATCAAATGCTAAATTTAATTCGAGTGTTTTGGTTTTTTTTTATGAAATTGTCGCGCCTTCTACGAAGGGTCAGACCCTGTCTCTCAGTAGCTAATATCTCTATCAGCGATCATCTGAATTTACTGCGTTTAGTCTCTCGTCTAAACTTATTCTCATTACACTCCACTAAAATAAAATATATCTGCCATTCAACTTCAGCCAACTAGAAAACTATCTAGACAAAGATGTTGGAACAACTATTGTACAGACGCCATCTGCATTCTGTGTGTAAAATCAGAGCGTGTGGCTTGTGTCAGTTACAAATGTTCAGCCCATCCCTTCGTCGGCGAGGCGTGAATGATTGTACCAATTAGCGGACCGCCGGCATTAATAATTACGAGGCCAAGATCGATGCAACTACGTAAGATGGATAAGACTGAGAAAGCCTGACTTTTAGCTTTAGTTGCGACTTCTTCATATATAATCATCAAATGTTTATCTCTATTTCTACTTATTGTTTTGTTTTTATTGTTGGGTCGTGATGATTAAATAGCAGTGAAAGACTCTGGAAGTTTATGTTAAACGATACGCTTGGTTACAAGTTTGGTCTATTATTATATTATGGCCTATGTCCTGCCTTTTTTTTTAAGGTATCTTCGGAACGGTAAAACGCATTTTAATGAAATTTGGCACACATGTAGAACATAGTCTGGAGAACACATTAGCTTTTCATCGTGTTTTTTTTAATTCCGAGCGGACGGAATCGCGGGCGACAGCTAGAATACTATAAAGCTAATCCTTGAAATAAAAATCTGAAAAAAAAATGGAACTAAAGAAGCGTGTGAGTGATTTAATTTTCTAGGAATATAGTTTTAGAAAAATTCTGTTTCCATAAAATTTGTGTAACAGGAATGTTTTAAATAAAAGAAACATTGATTTAAAAACAAACATCATGAAGTAAACATAAAGCCCTCAATGCGGAACAAAATAATACAATATTTTGTGCAGTCATTTCGACTGTCTGACAAACAATTTTGTATTTTATTTCAAACTAAATAAAAGCGAGCAATACTTTTTGAATTGTAATAAAAGTTTGCTTTGCAGCAGGAACATCGATAGTAGAATGCGAATTGCGATCGAGTTTCGTTAAAGAGTTGTTACCTTTTGTGAGCGAGATGGGAGAATTAGGGATACGCAGCTAGCGAAAAGGGTTGCAGAAAGATCTCATGTCTGATAAAGTGATGTACTAGCAGTAAAATTATCGATAAAATTAGTTAAGCCAAACATCCAGAATTTCATCAATATCATTTTTTTTAATATTACTTTAGATTAATGCAGAGAATGTAATATAATATAGATTTGATATTTATTTTTCAATTTTCAACTAAAATACGTACTTATTTTGTCAAGGCGTAAAATCGATTTTTTCTATTTTTTGTCTTTTATACATAGTTAAGTTTTAAAGTAAAGGGTTTTGGTATTTTCTCTATGTTCTTAAAGTCTTCGTTATGTTCTTTATAAGATATATTTCTATGAGATTTAATCAAACATTTTTTGAATACATCGATAATTTGTTTATAAATCACATCACTAGTCGGTAACGTAAATCTTTGCTAAACGAGAGGCCTCGTGCGTAGTGTAGCGGGGCTCACTATCGTGAATTGAGTTAGTTTGTCGGGGACTTTACGGCCTCATTTCATTTCGGAATACGCGTATTTTACTGCTCCAACTGTTGTTGTTGTGTCTCAACTTGGACCAACAACGGGATAACGTAAGCGGACGTACAACTTTGCGCCATCGCCTGATTGGATTTTTCCATCAGAGTTATAGTACATAGTTTAGCTAAATTAACCCCCAGAAGAGTTTGGGATGTCTAATCATATAATTTACAAGTATGTTTTCATAAAAGTTGATGTAACGGATTTTGTCAAGTACTTTCTAGAACTTTCTAACAGCTCGTTAGATTAAATATATTATACAGTTCTGAATTATCTGTTATAACTAACATCATCTTATATAAAAAAAATCGTGTCACAATTTTCGTTCCCATACTCCTCCGAAACGGCTTGACCGATTCTCATAAAATTTTGTGAGCATATTGAGTAGGTCTGAGAATCGGCCAACATCTATTTTTAATCGTGCGCGGACGGAGTCGCGGGCGACTGCTAGTTGTGGTAAAATTGTCGAGGTTGTAGTCATCAATCAATTTCAAAAATTAAATACTTATGGTTATCAAAAACGCTGTTTAAATCTCTCTTGCTTAAAATGTGCAATTCGCAGATCTAGCAATCCATTATAATCGAATAAATTAATGGATCCAATCGATTTAAATAGTTTTTTTTAAATCGTAAATTGTCAATAATTACATCTAAAAAGGCCCAGACACGGCACCTGGTAATAAATCCTTAAAAACAAAAGAAATATAGACTATAAATCGGACCGCAATGCAATATACGTCTATTAGGCGACCACTTGAAAGGTTGTAAATCTTTAGCCGCCCTAAAACACTCCTGTTTTACAGCTATCCCCAACCGTGCTCCGATTGCTTAACGAGGGAATTGCACGATCACTATTTTTTTAAACGTCCTCTAGAACAGACGCAATGAAAACAGTTACTATCGACGGTAGAGCAATATATTTTTCTTTACAGATCTTCTTATAGTCATCCAGCTCAGTAGAGTACTAAATCCAAAGTCGGTACGATCAAACGTAAACTCTATGACCGTTATGTAGGTTGCAGTTAGGTGGAAGGTTGTGTTGCAATGGAAACATTTCCAGATTATTTTCATAGCAAACCTATTGATATAAATTATTTAAGTCCCAATAGGACTCTTGGGGTTCACTGTAGTCCGGTGGTGTATCGTAAAAATGTTGGGAGAATTGATTGTTTTTACTAAGAAATAATTAATATTCTCTTAGAACTTTGTCTGAAATGACTTATAATGTCAATTGATTAATTAATTACCAACTCTAATGTAATTTTACGTAAAACTTATATTTGAGTATACGTAATTTTTTTGTAAATACGTTAATCATCAACTATCTTACTAATATTATAAATGTGAATGTTTAGATGGATGGATGTATGTTTGAAGATATCTTGGAAACGTATGCATGGATCTCGTTAAAATTTGGCATAGATGTAGAACATAGTCTGGAAGAAAACATAGGCTAATCATCAAGTTTTTTTAGTAAACCGCGTGAACCGATTCGCGGGTGCCAGCACTCCATAACATATGAGTATGATAAGTAGGACGCTGTACATTAACTAACTTACACATCAACAACAATAAATCCAAGGTAATCATAAAGCAATAACGTGCAATGGAGATTTACAACGCGTACCGTTCCCGCCCGGGGCAGATTTATTTGATCGACTGACGGTATGCATTCGGTGCTAGACCTTTGCACCTTCATACTTTCTATATTTCGGAGATAATCTAAATTATTTCTATGTCTTTGTTATTTCATTTTTTGATATCCTGAGCTTTTTCCAACCTAAGCCTGAAAAAGCTGAAGATATTTGTAGTGAAATTTAGTATTAAAGTTAACTAAGATTAAAAAAAATGCTTTATAGGTTTAGTTTTCATATAAAATATTAGTTTACTAATTTAATTTCAAACGTAAACTTTTCCTTTCATTCAATTTATAGCAGAAATGTAATTAGAAGTCAAACTCTACAGAATCGTAGTACTTTAGCTTTGCTTCAAGTTATTACAGTAAATATACTTCATATAACTTTTTAATGATTTTAGATTAACATCGAAGACAAATTTTATATCAATGTAATAAAAAAATCGTGATAAAATTTTCTACAAAATTATCCGTAGTTACGATGATTTTTATTAGATTTTGTGGGTCAGTGGCCATTA
This sequence comes from Papilio xuthus, assembly GCF_000836235.2. Lineage (NCBI taxonomy): Eukaryota > Metazoa > Arthropoda > Insecta > Lepidoptera > Papilionidae > Papilio > Papilio xuthus. The sequence continues at coordinate 6,368,772 of NW_013532534.1, read as the reverse complement.
AAATCTATAATAAATGATATCTGTCATCAAGTTGAACGTATAAAAATTTTAAATGTCCAAGGATTAACGCCTCCAGTATTAAATCGAGGTTCATATTTAATGGAGCCCAGAGCGATTCTTAATCAGATTGGAACACGGATCGACCGGGATATTAGCGCTCGCTTTTTTAAACTGTCCAGGATTTAATACTTAAGCTTTAAAAATATCGTTTTAAAACATCGCTTTCACAACGTTCATTATTTCACTGATGAAAAATTTCCACAAGACTACTGAATTAAAACATAAAACAAACTAAAACTAACAAACAACAGTAAATTTAATGATGCTCTTAAACACAAAAGTTTCATACAAATCCCAATATTAGTTCGAAACGCACGAGCGGACTAAAGCACAATTCAGACCAGAAAGGTACTGCGAAAAATAAAGTATAAGATCTGTACTGGCCGGTTTGCAAACTTTGTCTTCGACGGGGTGAGGATTTAGCAAATTGAACTCTACCTACGTAATAATAAAGAGTCTCCAGATTGGAGAGGCCACTGCAGCTATATTTCAGCATCCGAGCGAATTCTAAATTTGAACGCCACTCCCGGGCATTCCGATTCGGTTTTGAAAAGGCGAGTGCCTCTTCAAATTTACGAGCGGTACGAATCCCGTATAGCGCCCGATAATCGATTCTAACTCGATCTTTATAACGCGTAAATTCCTTTGTAGCTAATGTCACTGGTTTGTTGAAACTTAAAGCTGTTTTGGTTGTTATAAAATTAATTCGATGATTGACTAGGATTATTTTGTTATCATCATATCATGTATTTAAAATATCATATCGGTGAAAGTGATATTTGCATTTTAATTTAGGACGCTATTCAAATATTTTAACATTACTTAGTACTGGAATGCTCAATACTATCTTCATACTTTTAGACATTAATCAGAATATTTTGGCGCGAATGGCGCGCTTTCGTTATTGTCAGTTTGATTAGTGAGGGAACATAAACCTTGTCATTTTAATAAGGCTAGCGTTGCGCCGATACACCGACACAGTGTCGGATTGCCTTCCTAACAGTTCGAAATACATTAGTTGGTAAACAGTAGTTAATTAGTATTTAAAGTGAAAACTGGAAATAAAACAAGCAAAATGTTTTGAAAAGTAAAGCGTAGTTGCCTTAATCTAGAAATTTCACATGAAGTTTAAACGTTTAATTCCTTTCGGATACAAACCGAGCTAAAATAGTCTAGTGAGCGACCGAACGAATGAATGAACGTAATATGTCGCGAGCTCATCACTCAACTAAGATGGACCATTATGCTAATGGAGCTGCGACCGGCCGGCCGTTCGACGAGTGAGCACTGCCACGAATTATACACATTTCCAATGAAATATTTAAATGATGCAGAATGCTTAAACCCTTTATCACAGGTTTATTTATCAGTCAATACGCAGAAGCCTTGAAAATTACATACAAGAATCTTGCCTAAGAAAATTTAAATTTGTACTGAAAAAAAAACTTGTTCCTTCTAATTTAGTAAGTATTTTTGTGTAAGTATACCATAGTATATTAATATTTGACACAATATAGTGATTTTATATTATTTGTGGTATCCAGCTATTTTGTAATGGGTTTTTATGGTCGATTCTGGTACAAATATACGGCTTCAAGGACACATATGTTTATAAACATACAATAGTATTTGATAGAATTCCGATATAGTTTCATTATAAAAATAATGTAGGGTTATTACACCTAATATCAGCATAACGTTAGTCTATAGATAACTTAACCGCCACTTCAGCTTTACGACAGAGCAATACTATATATACAAGGCCCACTGCAAGTCGGGTAACCGCTCGCGAGCACTCGTTCCGCGATGTAGGTTAAGAAATACCCGCGCTTACAATATGGAAACGCGTAAAAGCCTCTAGTAGTCCGTCACGCGAGCGAGGCACGCGAATCAAGTGCCGCCTTGTTGCGACGATTTTGTTTACAAACACATTTTAATATTAAGTTCACAACTAGGATTTACTTATAAGTCTTTATTTACGACGTAGCACCTATAACCAATAACGGTTTAGTGTGAATTAAAAGGTGCTACTTTAAATAAGTCATAATAAATATAAAATTTTGTTTGTTTTGCAATAATATTATATTTTATTAGGATCATCTGTGTACCAATGTAAAATTAAAGTAATGGAAGTAACGGGACAGGTGTTTCATGATGATACAAAATTGAATGCATTATAATGTAATGTAAGGATATATTATCTACTCACTCTTCGCTTGTTCAGATTTGTGACCAATAAGGGCGTAGCGTTATAAAATTCGTTGTAAACCTACACGAACCAAACAGTCAACTAAGAGCGTTCGTCGTAGGTAGTCCGCACGTGGACTAAGCAAGCACCGGCAGACATAATGAAAGCTCGGCTGGTACATATTTTCTATGCAATTACGTGCGCCCTCCACACGACGCCACTTTTCACTGGATGCATAAATTATTTTGAAGCAACCTTTAATGATGTCGTTTTCACATTTTGACAGAGGCGTATAACAAGCAGTTGACTCATTACATATTCGCGATTCGTTGAACCAAATGATGTTTAATGCTGTAACAAAATTATAAGCGTAGATTTCCACTGCTGTTAAACTGTTAACTATACATGTTCTGATACCTTTCATTCTCTTTGTCAAAATAAAGACTACATAATAATACATGTGTCTCAGCAGTGGAGTTCTACTTTTAAATTCTTTCAATTTAAATAAAAAACAATGGATATTATCCCGGATACCCTTGATGTATTCATTGATATCTCTCACAATTAACCACAAAAGAAATATCAACAATATACAGTAGAATAACTGGAATAAAGCAATACAAAATAACCAATAAATTCGCGGCTTAAATCGAACACTTGTCAATTTGTCTCTCATACATTTATGCATGAGTGTCATCCCACACAAAAAGTATGCGCTCCGAGCCACAATACTCAGCGAGGAAATACCTTTGTAATTCACTAATTGGACTTATTATTATGGCATATTGGAAAATGTAAACGAATAAAATTTTATAATAAACAAAACTGTCGATGTCTATGGATAGCGGTCGTTTCACTATTTCGGCGAATTCTTTTTGGCTCTTATACCAGCTTATAATACATAAAAAAAACATTTTGTCTAATTTTACTCATGAATGTACTAGTGTTAGTATAAAATTGAAAGTTAAATCTATAAGATAAACATTTATTTAAGTTTTATTGCGAAGAAAATAACATCAACTCGTCTGTCTGTTAAATAAAAGAAAATACGATACATCCACTATCTTGACACCACTATGGCGGCAGTATCTTAACGTTATTTTCTTTTTGAAGAAGGAACAATTTTTTTAAAGCGACGTACTAAGCAGTACATCTTTGGTACATTTTTATGGTACTAGATAGAATAATATTCACTAGGATACACCCGCCATCTTGACTCTCACTCACAACTGTAGCTATAATGATTCTAAATGAACTGTTACAGGAAGGGAATAATTGTAGAATGTTCGTAACAATTGACGGACGATGATGACGTATGCCCACGCGTCGTCTTACCCACGCCGCTAGTGGGTGGGCTAATCGCCGTCGCCGACTTGCCCTTTATTAATTCCATTCGAATACTTCCTCAATTCTAGCTAAAGTGACCACGACTGCATATTATAGTTATTTAGGTTACGATAAGTTCAGACAAATTGTGTTTAAACAAAGATAAGGAGTTTATTGTGTGCTATGTGCAATGAATTTCAACTCTCTATTAAATAAAAAGAACATACATTTTGTAAAAGTAAGCTAAAAAGCTAAAGGTTTAGCTAAAATTTCAAATTAAAAACTACAAGTTTTTGAATCGCTCAGATTGTACAACAGATGATCAAGGACTTTTGACTCACACTGTGTGATATATTTTATTAAAATGTACAAATTATCGAGCAATTAGTGTAGTGGGTCCGGTAGCGCTGACACCGCAGGTGGCGCCCCCTGGCGAGCGAAATTAAATGACAAATTATTTTCCCACGCAGCCTGCGCCCTTGTTATTAATCAGCTCGACCGCACGAGCCGCTCTGATTTGGCAGCCATAGAATTTCACGCGCATAATGTTGGCTCCGAAAAATGGCTTTACAACGCTGTTCTGGTTATAAATTTAATTTATATCATAATATGTAAGGTCAAAAGACATAAATGGAAATTATATTTAACGAAAATGGAATTGCACCTGGAAAATTAATAAGAAGTAAGTTAGAAAACACACCGAAAGCCGAACTTAGGTCGCCTCGGAAATTATAACTAGCAAAAGGTGAGTTCTATTTTTATGTTTACTTACTAACAAAATAGAAACGAATGTTTAGATGGATGGATGGATATTTTTTTGAAGACTTTATAAATGACTAGCGGTGGCCCGCGACTACGTTCGCGAAAAAACATAATCAGTAGCCAATGTGCTCTTCCAGGCTATGCTCTATTCCAAATTTCATCCATCCGTTCAGCCGTTCTAAACACAAAAAGCAAGAAGTTCTATTTTGACGTCTACTACTAAGAAAAAGCAGTAACAACAGTTATAAATCTGTGTATTTTATATATTGAAATGTTAAGTCATCGGTGAAATAAAACATCACCAACAAATATACACGTCAAGAAAAATGTCTGTCGATCCCAAATGTAACAGATTGACAAGTTATACCGTAACTGTACAAAATACGGCAACTTTGCTGACTATTTTATTTGCAAAGTAAAGTGATCTTGTTGTCATCTACACTTTGTTGTTTGTGAAAATAAAATAATTTGTTATTTTCATACAAGTTTATCTATTATATACTAATATTATAACAAAGAAATATTCGAATGTTTGATTGTATTGAAAAGCATTGAATCGATTTGAAAAATTCTTTCACTACTGTCTACTCTATCCCTGAATGTTTAAATTTCGCGCGGGTAAAGTCGCGGACAACCGAAAGTTTATTTATAAATTGATTCAATTATGAATCGTCACCTTACACTCAACAATAATCAATGGACCAACAACTCCAGATAAATCTAAATATTGTAAATAATTGTCAAATCAAAAAGAAATCTACAATGAGATAATAAGCAAAATACGTATTTTTATACTTTTATTTTGATAATATATGTAGTACTAGCTGTTGCCTGCGACTCCGTCCGCGCGGAATTAAAAAGACTTTAATAGCATATATGTTCTACATCTATGCCAAATTACAGCGACATCAGCCGTTCTGTAGATACCTTCAAACAAACATCCATTTATTCATCCGACCATCCATCTAAACATTCGCATTTATAATATTGGTAAGATATAGTTTGCGGAAATAGCTTCATAACGTAGGATCCATTGATGATTAATAAGTTCATTGTAACAAAAATCGCAAACTTTTTACCTCTAAAATCAATCTTGTGAAGGTCAAGTTGGTCAAGTTTGAGTACTAATTAATATGCACAAACACGATGTGCCGGCCGAGATCTGTCCGTCTGTCATTAACATGAGCTTGATAAATGAATCCGCTAGACAGTTCCCAGAGTTTGATAGATGCGGTGTGTGATTCATATTATATGATTTGCTTTTGCGGAATTTGCAATATTATCAAATTTTACCGCTATTATCACGGAACTGTACAAAGACAAGAGCCTGTGACTTATTAAATGAAAAATAAAGTTTCTTTTATATGTCTATTCTGTTTTTTTTGGAGAAAGCAACAATGCGTCAGCGGATTGCCTTGATTTTTTTAACTGTAGACATAAAACTTTAACAATTTTAAAGACTATACAAGTGCATCAAACTTTATCAAGGTGGGCTCTACGTTTTTATCAACTTAAGAACAGATCAGAAGAATTAAAAAAAAAACAATTAATTAACGATCAACAATTTTCCACTTACACATTGGTAACACTAGGCAATTAGAAAGAAAATATTGAATCGATAAAGTCGTTTAGAGGTCCCTTGGGCCGGGACCTTTTGGCCGTAAAATTAAAAATATTTTATAGCAGGTGATTATGATTGATTCGACTCGACTCACACTCTCCGGTCGGGGGAATATTAATTAGAAAACTAATAGGGAAAGAGCAAAAAGAAAGGCCCGTAGGCATGACCTTTGGGAGCGTCGGCAAAAAATTGGTAAAAGACTTTTTTTTAAGAACGAAGACTTAATTTGATTTGTGATCGTTTTATTTAATGTAATGTTCGTGAAACACTTTAGAACAAATTAACGCTAAAGACATAAACGGACATTTTCTATTTTTACAAAATATGCGTAAGCAAAAGCCTACCACTGCTACTGCTATTATTAATAGTATTATTTATATGTATGAATATTTGACTTCTAAATATTACTATATGTACAATATTTTGTTTACTACAAGCAAATTAATAACCACGAAGTGTGCTAAAAAAATTATTATATTTTTTATTTGTTTTGCTGTCGTTACATGTGAATACCATAATGTAAGGTTCACATGGTGTTATGACAAGGGCGTTATCTCATTAACAATCTGAACACGTCAAACATAATGCCATTGAGCAAGCGTAGATATAGAAAAAAGTGGCCGCTGACAAGTGCATCAATACACACGTTCATTATTACATTTTGTTTTGATACTATTCAGTTTTAAAAATTTTTTTGTTGATAGTACTTGACCACAATTCAAGATATGTCAATAAATATGTTGAAGTAGATACGAAAGTTCGAGTAGAAATATGACGTGAAGACAAACATAAGACAAGATTTTATTTATGTATAACTAGCTGTCGCCCGCGACTCCGTCCGCGTGGATATATAAAAAAACTTAATTAGTGTAGCCTGTGTTCTTTCAGACTAATTCTATACGTATGCCAAATTTAATCGAGATCCGTTGAGCCGTTCTAGAGATATCTTCTAACAACCATCCATCCATCCACATCTCATCCATCTAAACATTCACATCATTAGTAAGTTAAATAAAAAGCAGTTCTTCAAGGCATAAATTCGAAAAAAATATAAAAAATTAATAAATATTATCATATGTCCGTCTCCTGGCTCTAAGCTACCTCCTCACCAATTTTCAGCCATATCGGTAAAGCCGTTCTTGAGTTATAAATAGTGTAACTAACATGACTTTCTTTTATATATACATACAGACTAGCAGTTATTTGGATAAAATCATAATATAATATATTCGACCAAGATATGTAGGCTTGCGTCGCACTTGTTTTACACATACAGGATGTGTTTATTTTGTTTTTCATAGTTATGACTTTCGTTAGAGTTAAGTTTATTAAATTTTTAATCCTTTCCTTAAATACTGTGTATGCACTAATCTAGATGTTTAATGTTAGTGCTGTAACAGCTATTTCTTTGATGAAAAACTTGTAGTAGTGAGCCGGCGTAATTTAGCGTCGGTTTTTGCGGCGGCAGATGAGTGGCGTCTCCAATTAACTTCGTATTAGTTTGACATACTAATGATATTTTAAATGAAAACACTCTACGAGTGGTTGTAGAGTTAGCAAAAAAGGTGAAATATAGAATTAATTTGACTTATATGCACCAATGTAACCTGCATATTTTTATTATTATTTGAGCAATTCTTTATCCTTTTTTTATTTTCTTACTTCGATTTTTTAATATGCAACTATTAAACTAACGTGCTGTAACCGGAGACAATATTACTTTTAGCTTACTCAAATATTGTTTTTTTGTTTCAGGTAATACGGAATTTGAAGTTATAGAGGTGAAAACAACATTTTACATGTAGTTGTTACCATAACATATTGATATCGAAAATATAGATTTTGTTCAAATTGCGTAACATATTTGATGATTTTGCAAACGGTACACTAGATGGTATCTCGAAAATTTCAGCTGGCACTTGGCTTGCAGTTTTTGCCGCTTTCGCTACATCCTACGTAATTACCGGAGCTGTGATGGAAGAGCGAAAGATTCGTTAATTATATTTCTACAATATCTAGCACTTACCCTCCACGCCGTAGCGCCGCGTCGGCGGAGACTCACTACTTTTAAAATGTTTTAAACACGATTATCTCATATTTAGTGGTTTAACTTCAATTTAATTTTTTTATGAAAACAACAAATTTTCTTTGTAATAAGGAAATTTAAATAATACAAAACATTTTATTATATTTATCTCCTTATGCTTATTTAAAAAAAAAACTCTCAACTAGCAAAAATATACCGAATCAATGGCATCTAAATCCTCTTAAAGATGTGAATCCTCATAAATGTATTGTAAATTATAAGTGGCTTTTGAGAAATAACAAGCAGAAATCCGTTTACTCTGGAGATTTTATTCAATTGAAAACACGTGGTGCATAAAATTTGCCAATGATGACAATATTTAAAGGAGATCATCGCGGTAAGCTTCTACATCTATATACCAAGAAATCGTATATATCAGGGCTGTCAAATCAAATCATTATTTTATATAAAAAACATTTTATTACAATTCTTATTATTATAAAGATATATAGATAAAGATACATGCCTGGATTTATATAATATAATATCAATAACTACTGAATTAAGAGAGATTCCAATTTCGATAAGTAATTTTTCTAGATAACATTGTGATCTAATGCCGATAATCTACAGAAAAAAATATATCTCTTTGAAAAGGCTAGAAGTAGTCTAGTTATTCAAGAAGTAGATAGTAAAAATAATTAAAACTAAATAAAAAGTTTGCCAACCCTAAATTGATTGCAGACAATGGTTTCTCGTTTGAACAATTCTTTAACAATCACATGTCGTAGCTACATGTTCGACAGGGACCGTGGGACATTTTTTGTCACTAGGTATACAAGTACTTGCTTGTTAAACATGATAGTACACCATTTTTATATTTATTGTTTGATTATAAAAAAGGCAACGGCTTTATTTTTTTACAAATGGTTTAGATTTAAAAAAAAACTACAAACTTTCATAAGAAAAAACCTATTTAAAGGAAACCTTCCTTTAAAGTATTCTATTAAGGTTAGTTTTATGAAATATCATAAAAAAATCGTATAAGATTCGATAAGAAGAGAAGATTTTTAAAATTGATAGTACGAGGAACATTAATGTAAAATCTTGAATTCTCATTTAAAAACAAAAACAAGCATTGTACTGCATCCAACTGAAAGTTTACGCGGGAGTTTTTTTTTTCAAACTGTAGCGCAGTCCAAGCTATTAGCATTCCGCTTCTCAGAATCGCGAGCATATTATACAATAATTTCTCATAAAGCTTCGCTTTTTCTCACGCCGGAGTACTAAACTATGACGTTATAAACTTGCCTCAAACTGAATAAATCACAACTTTATGCCGGACCGCGATAATAAATGAATGGCTCGAATTTACTTAGTAAACAGCATCCTACTGCTTTACAATATAATTCTATAATGGTGTAATGCCCAAAGTTTCTTTCGTAGTAGGTACCATCACCTCTTTGTCGAACTAAACATAATTTTAGTAAAAAATAACACATAAAAACTAAGACAAATAACCATAAAAGTATATGCATTATACGTAAAATTCTGCTACAATCAGAATGGCTTAAAAGTTTTGTGTAGGATAATTATCACGACATAATACATTGCTAGGACAAATTAGTAATTATAGGCATGAAATTTCTAGAGGTATGCTGCTTTGACCTTTCGATCTTCCCCCATCCTCATGAGGTGGCCCAGCCATCGGAGTCTTTGAGCTTTTGCTTCTCCGATGATATTCGGTTCACCCACCAGCGTCTCAATTTCCGCGTTGTAGCGGTCCCGATTGGCCGCCGACCCATCGGTCGGCCCAGGTACCGCTGGCGAGACGCCGTAGAGCTGGATCTGCGGGAGCTACAAGCGATGGACTGGCAGGAGAAGGCGCAAGACAGGCGACTTTGGCGATCTCTTGTGTCGGAGGCCAAGACCCACTTTGGGTCGATGCGCCAACGGAGTAAGTAAGTAAGTAATTTCTAGAACGAATGCAAATTGGTTTTTAAAGTCTTAATTACTGATATTTAAGTACTGATAACAGTAACTCTAATACTTTAAGATATAATTTTAATATGAAAGTTTTACACAAATAAAGTCCAAAATAAAAATATAAATTAATTTATATAATAAATTTTAAAGAAAGCGCTCTTCGGTGTGACGTAGGCCTTATTCTATGGAGGAACATCTTTATACCCGGTGACGTCAGCGAGGATCTCGGCTCACGGATTTATGACCGTCTACACACCCTCCTTACCTTTTACCTTAACATGCAATTTAGTTCAAAATAAACGCATGGATTTTTATTAAAGAAGATATCTTTGTCCTTTGTTACATGACTATTATAATTTTATCTCACGTTATTTAATAATAAATATTAATTTTCTTTAAATTAATCGTTATTATTAAACATCCACGTAACCTAAAAAATCAGTGGTCTGCTGTAGAATATTTTCCTGCGCAATAATTAGAAGCAAAAAACAGATTGTAAAAGTTGCAGCTAATTTTAACTCAACATCTTCAAGATATGACATTGAATACTAAGTTATTACTAATTTAAAAGTAAGCTTATTGTGTCTTGCATACAAAATACTGGCATTAACTGACTGCAGGCGCGAGGCATAAAAACTCAATGAATATATAACAAAGTTCACTCTTGCATAAACTTGCCCAGGCCCGTGCGGACAAATTAAACCGCCCCTTCGGAACAAATCCACGGAATTAAAAAGCCAATCTAAGTTATCCCATACAATTACCAGCCACTTACCGCATCCCCCCTTTTGAGGGTGGACAGCGGTAATAAACAGGCAAGACGTCACGTAAGATTGTTGGGTGCTACGGTAATTTGTCGGCAAGGGAATATCGGTGATGGTATAAGTTTCAAAACTTTATTTTCTTTTGTAATTTGTATGTTTTCATTAAATAAGTAATGGTTTCCTAAACCTTTATATATAATAAAACAAATATGCTTTGTCAATCATACATTAATATTCCACTTTAAAAGAGTTGTAATGAAACATATCGTTATCTCAGTTTTTCTAAACAGAATGAAAGAGATGACAATATGTTTCTAGTGGAAACTGCTTATTAAACAGGACGCTCGCAGTTTGCTACAACGAAAACTTAGATACGAGATAAAATTTCTCTATATCCGAATCACCATTACGATAATTAGGTCGCATGTTTTTTTGCTGACGGTATCTTGTGATCTTGTTATGTACGATATGCTAATATTAACTGGAACACTGATTTTCAGTACAGATATAGTGTGCAGAGGATCAATATCAGCTACTTGTGCTAAGGGGCTTATCGCGCGGGCTATGCAGAATCTAGGCACGCTAGTGTCGTAGTCGAGCTAGACTTTGTTACACATTAAACCTATTATAGTAACTTTATTTAAGGATATCTCCGGCAAAGTTGTACGTCGTAGTTGTAGCGGCGTTTTATGGGATGAGCACTTCGTTAAATAGTAACTGGTCATAAGAATACTTAGGTCGATGACAGTGGGTAGTAGCATTTTGAAGATGTGGTGAAAGTTCTTTTCTCTATGATAAGTTTTTGAGGATGAAACATTTTGAAACAAATTACTACGTTCAAAACAAATTTAATAAGCTAACTAAAAATTTAGTAGTTACAGTATTTTAGCTGTATTATTAAAGATATTGTGATCCATCCTCTATTCAAGTTCCAATGTGATAAGGGCACGGATTAAACTAGCATTTCCTGGTGCGAGGTCCACGCAGTCAGCCCCGAGGCATCAGACTAGTGCGGGCATAAAACGATGCCGCATTACAAGGCGTCTGATGAATCGGTTCACGCGGCGAGCATAAATTAACTTGTTGCAAAAGCGGCAATGTATCGTATACACCGATTTGTGTACTGTCAGCAGATTAGATTCGATAATAATTCGCGATTTAAGTGAGATTGGAATTATTCATGTGGTTTAATACTTCACTGTTAACTTTTGAAGTCGATACATGTATGATGTATATTTAGAGTAATAATAATTAATCACCTCAGGCTAATCTATTAATTAACTACAGAAATTCAAAAACATCACTAAACCAACACTTTTAAATTAGTTAGGTTTTTTAAATGCAATACGCCCATTCTTGTTTATTTTCTAAACACTATTTGAGGCATAATTTTTTTTGTCTGACCGTACCTACGCGCTATCAATGCATTGCGGCGTACTGAACCTCGCACCTTGACCTGTAGTACAGGTTAGGCGTAGTTTCCTGTTATCATATACTATGCAACATAACGTTTCGAATTGCAGCCGCGACTTGTATGTTTATGTCCACGAAAGCTATAACTTGTGTATGATAACGTGTGAATTGCGATAGGTCAGTGAATTATAAATTACATTTGACTATAGATATGGTTGTTGTGAATATTAATGTTGTAGTGTTTCATTTTAGATAACGTTGTTGACATTTACATTGACCACTTTGTAGTATATATGGGTTTATATAATATTGTAAGGCCATTATTTTCTTTTGTATTGAGATTACTGTGGTATTGTGGTTTAAATATTAATAATGCGAATTTTTTGATGAATGGATGGATAGATGTTCGTTAGAAGTTATCTTCAGAACAGCTCAATGGATCTCACTGTAAGACATAGATTATGTTTTAATTTCACGCGAGTGGTGTCGCGGGTGACAGCTAGTTTTAAATATTACATACATTGAAGCTTTGGAACATATAGCTTTTTTTATACACTAAAGTTATAATGAGTCTATGGTATGATTTATTTACTCTATTATTAATTTATGAAATTTATGACTCTACTTTATCAAGCAAATAAATAGGTTATAAAGTATTGTGATCATTTATAAATGTAACATTTTAAAAGCACCTACAAATGCACCCCTGACTGGGTACTTTAAAAAGGTAAACAAGTAAATCCTATCATCAATTCAAAGTGAAGCCTTCAAACAATTTAAGCCGTGTAAATATTAGGGCCGCCATCTTTCAAAACGTCAGCGGATACAAGCAGCGCCGCGGCGACAAATAGCTAAAACACTGAATACTGTAAAGCTTCAATTCATTTCCGTTAATTGTAGCCTCTTAATTTTTTACAACCCCCACCCCTTGGCATCGCTTTCAACAAAGCTTTTAACCGATATTACGTCACCTATCGCGAGGGCTGCGGAAGTCATTGCTAAATCTTACTAATGTCTATAAATATTTTGTATAATACATTGAAAAAGGCTTGATTAAATGGAAAAAATAATCTACTGAAAATTTTCGTTTTTACATAACCTTTAGTTACATTATGATTGTGTGTAAATAACTATTTTATTTTAGTTAATTAAAAAAAAATAAGAAACAAAAAACATTACGAGAATAATTAAAATTATATGTTTTTTGAGAATTTGATGACAAAACGTAGTAAAAAAGACGCTTACAATTTAGTTATTCCAAAATTCTTAAGGTTAATTTATTCCATAATTATAGCACAATTACTTATGCAGATGACAGCACTTTATACTTTTCATTCCTTAACGAGGCAATCGGCTTTTGTTTTGGGCCCTTTACACTAAAATGTCGGGTCGATATAAATTCGCCTGTTAGGTTTAAGCTACCATTATACGAAGAGAGTTCACGGCTGTTAGAGCAATATCGTTTGGACCCTTTTAATTCGGTAGCGTTATAATGAAACTTTCCTTCCTTCTAATAAAAATAAATGCTAAAGACCAGGCTTAACCGGCATCAATGCTTCAGCTTTCGTGTGTGTAACCTACTAATTTACGGAGGTAATTTGCAACGAGCGGGAGGAAGATTTCTTTAGGAGAAATACTAAAAGACCCTAGAATAAAACTGTTTTAAGGTTAAGAGCTGAAATACAAAAAAAGTGGGAGACACTGACTTCGCTTTATCGCATATAAAAAATGCCGTCTTAAACATCCATAAAACTAAAAACATCAATTGCACTGCGACAAAAGCTAAAATTTTTGTTCTATTTATAATTTTTATCTTTATTTATTCTTGGTATAAATATTAGAAGTATAATAAATATTAGCTACGATTATTTAGTACTTCAAAATATATATGTTATGTATTCATCCCAAGTAAGGTCAAAGGCTGGAATACATCCGTTAAATTGAACCTAAACATTAAGTTTTTTGAAACCGTGTGCGCTGACCCCAAGTGAGTGAGAGCCAGGGAGATGCTGAGTTGAACAGCCGGTTTTGAAGATTAATAGAACTAAGCAATAGATTCAGAACGTTGATACAATTTCTTTGTTGAAGGTGTAATGTCAGTATGTAATACGATATGACAAAAGAAAATTTACTCAATAGATATCGTATTTGCAAACCGCTTTATTGTAGAATTTCAAATATTTCTCTCAATGAAATTTATCGCATTTTGAGCACAATATTATAGATTGTACAACATTGATGTTTCTACAGCTCAAGTAAATGTACAAAGGTTGAGTCTGAGAACCCGAGACTCTTTTATTCCGATCTCAAAGAGATGTCCTTTGATGTTGAGTACTGAGTAAAGATGGGCCATGAAACCCTATCAGTTCAGTTAAATAAATAATATTAATTTCGACATATTCCGTAAATGCACTTTATACTATACAATTTCTTTAAACTTATCAAAATATAATCGTAATTGTTTATCAAATGTTGACAATCCTTGCTTTGAAGATTCTAGAGTTATTTAAAGAACACGTATTTTGTTTGAAAACTTTTGACAAGATCAGATAATTACAGACATCTATCGGAATACTCAAAATTTTTTTTTCATGGCCCAACTTGGTTGCCACTTATTATATAGGTACTTATATAGAACAGGTTCTCATAAATTTGACCTTATTAATTTGGTATATATTGGTTTTCTGTCATCGTTTACTAAAGAATTTACATTTTTTAAAACATTCCATTTACAACAGCTATGAATATATGTTCTAGAATTTCTCATAGTTTCCAATATTTCCATCTGCTTCCTATCTAGGACTACCTTAATTATTATTTCTACTAGCTGTCACTCGCGAATCCGTCCGCGCTGATTTAAAAATAAAACTCAAAAAGTAGACTATGTGTTCTTCCAGACTATGTTCTAAATGTGAGCCAAATTTCATCAAAATCCGGTGAGCCGTTCCGGAGACACCTTCGAACAAACATCCATTCATCCATCCAAATATTAGCATTTATAATATTAATAAGATGTAAGATTTAGGCAGCGCATGAAATTAATTTTATAATGTTTAGTAAACAGAAAAATATTCTTAACGTCATCCTGATTTCCAGACTTAATCGGAAAAAAGCTTCCGCAGTAGTTTATTGCGAGATTAAATTTCAAACAAGTTTAATAAAAAAAATGCGAAGCGAAGTTTTGTGAAACAGCAACAAATGAAGCGGCGACCCTCGACTCCTCAAACCCAATGACAAAGCCTGCGGCAGCAGACAGGATTTTTTCACGAGGCTATAGAAAGTTCTAGACGCTCATTTAGCGAGTTCGTTTGGACAAAGGTCGCTCTGTTCCCATGAAGCTGGCTCACAAAGAACTCTTTACTTCGCTTTAATTGGACGGCGCTGTAAATGATTAGAAAATAAATGATACATTTTCAAAAGTCATAGTTTCTACACGTTTTATTTGACGACCTTTTTATAAACCCTTTGAACTATTTTCATAGTACACTTGCCACTCTCTCAATCTGTAAAGAGAGAGCCATAAACAAGCAATTAAAATGAACTATAATATTTTTATTGATTGTCATTTGTTATCCAAATCAAAAAATAAACTTAAATCAGGACGGCTCAATATTTTTCATTGAAAATATTTCTTTTTTAAAGTCTCAGTTTCAATTTTGTAAGGAAATGGCTTGAGTTTTCGCTCAATCTCCTCCACGAATTGATTATACTTTATAATAACACCTTTTTACCCTCATTAGTCGTGGCCTGTTGCTTTTTATGACAGATTCATTACTGGTATATCCTATTTGCGTATTTTTTTAACGAGATCAGTACGACGGCCGGTTTAGAAAAAAAAATCTCTCCCAAAGGACCTCCTGTCAACGTTCATAGAACAGAATGAATTTCGCTCTAGTTAATTAGCTTATGGGGGGGGGGCTGTTTCACCTAAATAAAATAAGTTTTGTTTGTTTTAGGAGACGCAGAACTTTGTTAAGGAAATTGTTTATAGCATTCAATGGGTAAGAACAAAATAGCACAATGTTTGAAACAAAAACTTATCTTATATATGAAATTCTCGTGTCACAATTTTCGTTCCCATACTCCTCCGAAACGGCTTGACCGATTCTCATGAAATTTTGTGAGCATATTGAGTAGCTCTGAGAATCGGCCTACATTTATTTTTAATCCCGCGCGGACAGAGTCGCGGGCGACAGCTAGTTACATATATAATATTCGACTAATTATCTGACTACAAGAATCTGTTAGTTGCATGTCAGGTTAAAGTGCGGGCTTTAAAATATTTTGTAATCGTGAAATAACTTTTATGACTAACCGTAATGGTTTAATGCAGCAAATATTTCGATGTTACCCAGCTACGGCACTTAATTTGTTTATGTTTTACTTTTTATAAATTATTTGATGTAGAGTTGTAGCTGTAAATTAATTAGAAATGACTCTTTTTTTCAAATATCTCTTATAATTCCTTTGCATCTTATATTATCCAAACCATGTCTATCAATATTACTACCAACATAACAAAAAGCTAGTGGCATTCATCATCTAATTAACTATAATACAATAGTGAAATATTTATTAACCTATGTTTCCTCTAGTGATAGTAGGGTGGATGATAGCTCTTCCGTTATCCATCCATTCAACCAAATTCTTATAAAAAGTCTTATACTCGTAATGTATCTGTAACTATTCTAAAGAACTAATGCTATTGTTAGATAGGCAGTCGGTAGATACACAACGTCCAGCTGGTCTATACACTAGAAACGCGGCGCGGCGTGGCAGCGCGCGTCACGTGCCGACCTATTTCTTCCCGGGCACGGGAGACTAATGCCGGCCGTAGAGTCTTAATGGGCGACCGTTTAGGACCTGTTACGACCAGTCCGGCCTCGCAGCGACGCTTTAAACTCTCTTTATTTGCCTTTTTTGGCAGCGGAGACGTGGTCACAGTAAATTTGAGATTTAACTCTGATTACAGCTGACACGACGCCGCTAAAATTAAGAGTTATGTTACCGTTTATGGTTTGAGCTCGTAAAGAAATTACCTTTAAAATTATAATTAAAATGTTACATAATAATGTGTTATAAAAATATATTTAAGACAACAGCTGTTGCAAGAACGAACCAGTTTGACTGAAAGATAACCAATTAGCTAGCCTGATCCTCTTTTCATTGTCTTTTGGAAAAACAAATCTTAAAAATCTCATACTCCTCTCAATAAATACTTACACTAAATAAGTAAAAATAGGGTATTTATAAGGTATGTATAAAATGGACAGAGCGAAGTGAAAGAGACGGATTGGAAAAGCTGACCACCATGTAGGATGCAAGCTAGGCAGAGAGAGAGAGAGGGAGGGTATGTGTAATATAGCATCTTATACAATAATAAAGTTTGTCGTCTAAATAAATGTATAAGTAAATAAGACATACGGCAATCCATTTTGTGAATAATTAACTAAATCACTGCTGCGCTGTTTACAAACGGTTATTTGTTCGAAACAGAGCACTTTAAATAAAGCAATTACAATTATTAACCCGTCAATGGAACGAGGATTTAGCGATGCATGAGCGCTACGAATTATAGGCGGTCTACGCTTTTTAATCCGCTACGTTTAAATTTCGCGGCAGGAAACCGCAGAATAACTCCGTATGTCCGAATAAAATACTATCACCTGTGATCCCATGTCATAAGCGGTAAACGGGACACATAAATTATTATTCACAAGTTCACAAAATGCGATTTTTTTTTAATTTAATTGTATAAAATCATTGATTTATTTATTGATTGATTAAGTTTATTTTTTACATAATATGGAGTCTGCAAATGTAAAAAAAAATATTTTTTTTGTATCATAAAATTATGGAATAAATTTTCTTGCAATAAGGTAACAAAGTAAAATAAATCATGTGAGAATAGCTTAATAGCATTTATTAGCTTAAAATATAAAAGAAAATCGAATGTTGCATTAAATATCTTTTATGTTGTTAAATTTTGTTAACAAATCGCTTCCGCTTTTAAATTGAGTAATACGCGGTGACCACCTATAATAGGGTTTTTGATCAATCGAGACAATGATACTTAATACAACCACATTGTTTGCGGATTTAATGTTATTACGAAACGCGCGCTGCACGGTTTAAATTCGAAAACATACGTATTTTACATTTTTATATTTTTATACGTAAACATAAGTAGATGCAGTATCCTTCTGACATTCTGGTTCATTTTAAGTTAT
Source organism: Papilio xuthus (assembly GCF_000836235.2). NCBI lineage: Eukaryota > Metazoa > Arthropoda > Insecta > Lepidoptera > Papilionidae > Papilio > Papilio xuthus. The sequence goes on along the minus strand of NW_013532534.1, from coordinate 6,350,396 downwards.
TTAACTATATTAATTATATTCTAGAAGCTAATTTTAACTTTCTTAATACGTCTCTCTCTTATAAAATAAATAATATTGACCGTAGGTTTCTGACACTAAAATCTCCGTTTAAATATATCTTTGTTTTATTAAATATAATGATCATCGATATTCAGGTATTTTGGTTTCAAAAACCCATGATAAATAATTTAAAACTAACATTTTAAGATAGCATTTGTTTATCGGTTAATAAAATAAAAAAATGTAGAACATTTTTTTTAAACAAAGCTCTTTAAATGTTGATATAATGCTACGTTCACACGTCGTAAAATATGTGTTATAATTCGTAAAATTAAGCGATTACCGCGACGTATCTTGCGGGTAAAGGCGCGCCCACACTGCCTCTGCGAGCGCGGAATAAATCAACGTTTTTTGTTCCCTTACTTTTTGTTATTTAATTATCTCCAACTCGACCGATTCTCGTAAATTGACAATATTAGCGTACTATTAAATTAATGTAAGTAATCCGTTGCATGTTTACTTTAAGGATAGTTTTCGAATGGCACAACGGTAAAAATAATTTGGCAGTGTTACGATAACATCACTTTTCGATACTTTTATCAGTATGTTGGTAATTGTCAAGCGTGTCGCTTTGATGCGTTTTATTATATGAGTATTATATTAAATTGCCTTCGTTAGCGTTGATTTTGTTGTTAAAAAGCTTTCTTCTTCTTTTATTGTGACGCAACTCCAACTATGAAGATGAAAACGAATTAAGCTAGAATTGAACAATCATTTGTTTGATTTTGTAACATTTTTGAAACAACTTAAAAAAAAGGTTATAAGGAATGTTTAATTTTATTGGACTTTATACTTTAAAAATACAACTATTTCGTTCAACAGGAATACTAAAATACACTCTACCGTAATTCAAATATGTTCAAAACACTATTCCCTACTAATCCCATTGATACATTATCACGGTTTCTAATTTAGTCCCTTAAAATCACACCTTACGCATTACGTATTTTAGTTTCGTTATTCGATTAATAACCCCCCTTTTGATAACCACGAAAACCCATCCTAAATAAGAAATAAATTAAAATAAAACATAGTAGCCACATTTAGTTCGAATAAAACAAGTATAAAATTAATTACGTCCAATTACTAGAGAGGCGGAGGATAAAGAGTGTTATAGACGTAATCTACAATCTCTGATTCACCTGATATCGAGCACATGTGGCCTCAATTAAAAAACGTTTTGAAGTTGAAAAATAAGTAACAAGGTTGTCGTTAACGATGCGCCTCTCTTTCTGTTGTCCGCCGGTGTGGGGACGCCTTTATCTTAAGGCTCTGCATTCATTTATTAAGCGACCACTATGGTTGCTTTAATAATTATTTCAGCTTCAATATTTACGTACAAGTTTCTGTTTTTTATTTTTTTTTATTGTAAATGTAGTCAATCGATAGTCTATCACATTTAATTGAGTATTGTTAAATATTTTTATTCTATGTATTAAAACCTTTTTCATAACATTTTTTAATCTTGTAAAGAATATTTTTCAGGAACTTTTTCACTTTATGTCGTATCGCGTAACATCTTCCCCTTAAATCTTCCTGATCCTAATTAACTATGACGAGGGCATTATTCAATGCTATCTTCGTCCTTATCGATTACTTGAAAAAGGACAAAGACAAGACACCTATTAAAATTAATATCTTTTTTCACCGTTTCACTTCTGATAAAGAAACTTCGTGCACTTTAATTTTAATAACAAATATTTTGTTTATTTTCAAAATTGAGACTTACGTGTTTGTGTTAAGGTAGTTTTTGTGATAACATTTGGATAGTTAAAACAATCCATGGGAATAGAATTTACATGGTGTTTAATAATTTCAGATCAAGTGGCTGATATAGCATGAGAAGGTATCAAAATAATTTCGATAACATCTTGATTTAGATGCAATCTGTTGTCATATTTTAAGTGGGGTTCCGTAAAATCTCTTTCAAGCAGTACTTTGTAAGTTTTTTTTAACGCGTACATAACTATGGTATAGAATTATTTCTGTACAGTTGTTGTTAAAAAAAAAATATAATTAGTAACTGAATATATATTAGAAAGATAAAAACACTTTTTATTTTGTCATCATAGATTTTGTCGAATTTAATTCAGAGTAATTTAAAAAAATGGTCTTACAACAAATTAAAATCTAATATCCAGCCTGTACAGTAAGCATTAACAAATTCTACTCCGTTAAAGGGAAAATAAGACAGTAAAATTAAAGAAATTCACTTTCAAATTAAGATTATCTTTTAAATTTATAACTTCTTATTTTAAACTTTCGAGTCGGATGCAAATTATGGTTATAATAAAAAGCAAGGACCGCGAGATTAAGGCGGTGTTTTTCACAAGTTAGTAGAATGCGGGATTCTGAATATTTATACTCGGCAGTTAACTAACAGTGCTAAACTTTAACCAACTTAGTTAGCGGCGGTGTAGCGAGGTGAAAGGATTTACACGGTACGATTTGGATCGCGGTTTGCTTTGCAAAGGTTAACTTTGTACATGAATTTTTACTAAATACATTTTCACAAACTTAACAAGAATAGTTCATTCGAATTAAACGTTTTTTTTCGTTTCTTAACATATCTTTTATCAATGTAATTTACACAAATTGAAATAAAGTAAGTTAGAATTTCAATTGTAATTAACTTTACTTATTCATAATAATTTATAATAATAATTAAATTATTCGTTATTAATGGTAGAAATAAAACACAAATTCTACGTAATCCGTGGTCAGTAATGGAGGTACAAGTGTTATTTTTAAAATAAAAATATAAGCTTTTCAGTGATTTTCGGCGTAACAAAAATAATTTTATTCGATTATTCTACTCGTTTAAAATACTTTTAAAACGGTCGTACAACTGTGTTTAATTTAGTACCCAAATATCATGCAATAATCACATTACCGGACTGTCAATTAAGGATGACGTAACAAATAAATGGAATGCTAATATATTTAGATAATGTATAAACAAATCTATCTCCTTGACTTGTAAGTCAAACATAAAAATACAAAAAACATGTTAGCTTCAGAAAGGCTATAAAATTACCAACGCCATCTGCAGTCATGAGGAAACATTAACCCATTTTTATATCATAATACAATTAAAAATAAAATATGATATGTAGGTATGTCATATCACTGAACTTGATTAGGAAATAATTTTTAAATATTAAACAAATGAAATATAATATGTCTATGTCAAGAAAGAAACGTTTTCGTTTAAGGAATTAGATAAGGTTGTTAAAATTTTACATTATTTTACTAATATCATAAATGCGAACGTATAGATCATCATCATCAGCTCACTATACGTCCCCACCGAGGGGCTCGGAGCCTACCCTATGTTAAGGGTGATGACATAGTCAACCATGCTGGCCAAGTGCGGGTTGGTTGACTTCACACATATCTTTGAATTACTTCTCAGATATGTGCAGGTTGCAACACGATGTTTTCCGTCACCATAAGAACGTCCGATAAATGTATATATGTAAAATCGGAAATTAAAAAACCACATTGGTACATGGCGGAATTCGAACCCAGGACCTGCAGATTGCAAGTCAAGTGCTCGACCACTGAGCCACCGACGCCCGAACGTATAGATGGATGGATGTTTGAAGGTATCTTCAAAACGGCTGAACGGATCTCGATGAAATTTGGCATACATTTAGAACATAGTCTAGAAGAGTACAGAACATTACATATGTATGCATTATATAGAACATAGTGTGATTTATAAAAAAAATTGTAATAAGATAAAAATAAATACAAAAAGTTCTTTTATATAATATTCATTGTTGATTGACGGTGTTTTATTTCTTTAAATCATCGTCACTGCCTTCCCACAACTTCTGATATCGTGTTACAGTTAAATGATGGTAACTTTCTATGACATTCGTAATTCTATTGAAAAATGATATAGAGACATAGATCTCATATCGAAGGGATTTTTTGTAAATATTCATCAAGCGGAATAACACAACTTTCTTAGCTCAGAAAAATTAGGTTAAGATATTAATCTTTTTTTTGAAACCCATTTAGGCGAAAGTTGTCTAACCGTGGGTTTGTGAGACTAAAACCTCGCTATTAAACATATCATCTCTGATATGATCATTGACAAAACATATATAAATATGTTTTAAACGGAGACTATGACCTCAGAAACTCACGGTAAATATTTTTAATATAACAGATAGCGTCGGTATTCAAGAAGTTAACGTATAGTTAGTGCTTACAATGAAATGCGCTCAGGCGAGCGAGTGCGACGCCGAACTTTGCCTGCAACGCAGCTGACGGACCAACTACGATTTCAATTTAGGAGAATACTCTGACAACTATATGTATTGTTGTTCCTCTATCTTTGGTATATTGGATCTTATTTTCAAATATAATTTGTATTTATTATAAAACAATATATATTTACATTTGCCAATATATTTATTTGTATTGTCTTAAAGTTGTTAAAAGTATTAATAGTACGAGTACACTCACATATTACTTAAGAACTTTAAATCTGCTCTAAAAATCTAGTCGTTTTGTGTTACGGATGATTTTACAACTCAACAGCGACATGCTCATAAGTTAAACAAGTTTACAAAATCACACTCACAATACAATTAATATGCAGTAAAGTTGTTTTTTGTGGTAACAACTCTTTTTTACTGTTTTATTTTATTTGTAAAACAACAGCAGAAAATAAACGAAATTCAAGATAGAGTTGCAAGTAATAAAATCTTATGAAACACTTCGGCGTTTCAAAATTTAAGTGCTCATGTCGTAAACAGTGTTCTGTTTATCTTAGATTGATCTCGCGACCTTGAAATGTTCTGAGTAAGCGGTGAAACTCATAGACAAAGAGCTAAGCCAAAAAAAATACTGGTATTAAAAAGAACGTAGTCTAAAAAACTAAAGTAGGTACCTAGGTCTACAATTACGATAGTAGGTACATCCAATAGGATTCCTTAATTTTGCTAACATAAAAAAATAATTTTAAAATGTTATTTCTCTCTTTTTATCCATTTTTGAATGTTGCTCGTAATACAAATAATTGAAATTAAAAATGAAATAAGTTTCTGGGAGCCATCAAAATGTTAACATTATGTATGAGACCGGTAAGTGCCTATTAAAAGTACTGAATGACTGCGGAGCAATTAATAATGTATTAACGTTAATGAAATGAATGCATTCAGAAGCAATTTCGTGGAGCCAATGACTTCATTAATATTGATTTTGTCAGTCAATCAATCTTATCATGTAAACTTTATTACGTTTGGTCGCTTTTTAATCTAGATTGACTACCACATGACCCATTTAATTTTCCAATAAACAAACATTTTTAATATGTATACTTTAATATTTCTGAACACTCTATTGTGTAGAAGAAGATATGCGTATGAAGGGAGTGAATTCAGATATGACAGAGATGTATATATAAGGGAGTAGTACATACTGTGCCGACACTACGTAGGAAGAAGAGCAAGATGATGATGACTTTTAAAATAAAGAACCATCGAATAAAAGAGAAAAGTATAGACTATGTAGTCTGGTTGGTTTCCCCTGTATTTACTTATAATAAACATAACATTTGAATATAATGGCTCTTAGACTATGCAGTCTACATGTGGTTAACAAGCGGGTCAGAGATAAACAAACAGGGATCTATTTCTCTATTCGCAGCGGTTACCGAGCCTCGGCCCGCACCGCCGGCTGCGAAAACATCGCTGCAGACATACGCTCGCCAGATAGCGGGGATTCAAGGTCGGCGAACACTTCGTTTTATTTTTATCTTTCTACTTTAATTATGGAATTTTCACGTTAAACAGTATTAAGTGTGCACACAAATAACCTATTTGCGATACAGTATTCCCCAAAGAATTTCTGTAAAATTAAATTTTTGTTGAAGAATTTGTGTTTACTTGGGAAAAAAATTGCGATATTTTCGCGTCTGTCAGTTTTTTTGACACAAATAAACGTAATTAAACTTTAAACCTATTTATCAATATAGTGGAGTGATTCGATTCAATCAATATCTATAAATAAATAAACTATCCAAACTGTTTGTATAAAAGTTTTATATTTTGTAACACTAGAGCGGGACGAGAGAGATATCTTTGACCTGAATCTGTGAAAAGTGGAAGAAACTTCATCTGAAAATAAATTTAACATGTTATTTTGTAGAACGATGTGAATAGTCACGTCCGATCTTTAAATAACAATAATCTTTATTTACTATTTGAAAGATATAAGTAAATAATAATATATAACTTTTATGTTAGTGGTCCTCGGAGACAAATTGATGTTCTAAATTCTGCTACAATTCGGTATCGTTACCAAAAAGTTTGCAGCTAAGAATAAAATACACATAATATATTGTAACACATTTACAAAATCGTGGCGAGATAGTTTTTTTTTTAATTCGCTACAAAAAAGTTTTCCTCAACCAAAATCTCGACTCAAAAACTATCCCAACCATTCAAATATTAACTTCTTAATTGTATCGTTAAATTATTATGTCATATTTTATTTATTAACGTTAACGGAGTTTATAATTTTTAATGTTTTTAAAGAATTTGTAAGTTGATTGAATACAACTAATTAGTTATCTGTGGGTTATATGATAACGTTTAAAAATATAACCTAAAAATTATTTTTATTTGTCTCCCTTCCACTTTGGTCGTTGTTCTCAAACATCTGTGTTCTGTCAAGTGAGTCGTAAAAACTTTTAAAGGGATGTAGAACTCAATGGAGGCTTTGTAATATAAATCGATACTAATGTTGGATATAATTTATTGTTCAATAAATGTATTTTTAGCATTCAAGTCCATTTTTTAACGATTCCATTTTTTCGAATATCTACGTAATTAATGTAAAGTGTCTATATGTAAAATCAAAATGCTTAAGAAAAATTCACAATGTGTCTGACCGCACATGAGCTTCAGTGAGCGGAGTACTATGTACATTATACTTTCTTTCCATCTCTATAAGCTATTTTGCGAATCAAATATCATATTTAAAATAATAAAATAATATCAAAATTGTTTATATGTGAAATTTTAATATGCGAAATACATTAAATGTTAAAAAAAATTATCTCAGTTAAGATCTTTGATTTGATATTAGTTTGCTTGTAATTATGATTCTTTTGACAACTTTGGCTTTGATTTATTTTTGTTTTGGAATCAAGTAAGCAAAAACATTACGGTCAACTATTATCATTCTGACAAAGAATTTAAGGTAATTCATAATTTAACAAAATATAAACGATGTTCTTCGTTATCATAGAATGCAACGATCGATACGGCCAGTCGCTTACTAACGCAAAAAGATAACAAATATCATTTGAATAATTTATAAGACAAACAGACAGACAGTGCGTTCGTTTATTTCTTCAACACGGATTAACAATTAGCCTTTGTTGTTTATTATGAGTCACGTCGCGGCCCTCGGTCCGTTTATTTATGGACTTGCTTTGCAAATATGTTGCGAATTAAGAATGTTCTGCGAATTCATGTTATTAATTCGATACCGAGCTTGTAGGAACTTTTCAGTTATTTATACAATTCAGTGGAAGTAGACCGTTATATTCTTTAAATGGTTTTTTCCACTGGATATTAATTGAGAAGACTAGAGATACAAAATGTAACATTTATTCTAACAGTAGTCAATTTTTTAAATAACTTTTTCTCTAAGACAAAGATATTTTTAGAACATGAAATGCAAGCAATGAACAAAAATGTTTAAAAAAAAGAAGTTCGAAATAATAACAAAAAAGAGAACGTGAAATATATTTTCAAGGTCATTGAAAATAATGCAGCCACGGCACAGAGTAGCGAATACAAAGCACTGTTAAATTGCATATGAATGTAGCAAGTGGCACATTTGTTCGCGACGTAATCTTAAGTCGTCCGTCGCCACAGCTCTCGGCGTTATCTCACCACGTTCTCCGCATGGTAACTATCTCCAGGACAGGTATTTGTCACTAAAACATATTTTCAGTTGCCTTGCGACTCATGAACTTCTCTTAATAAAATCATGTTTATGTTAGGATAAAACGGAATAAAATCTACGAAATAGAGTTGATGAATAGAGACTAATTTGACGTGTTCTTGCTTTTATGCTATAATTATAATACGTTGCCTTTTAACCTACTTACAACTTATTTAAACGTTGTCTTTATGGTTGGTTAAAGATGACAAACGTGCAGCGAAGTGAGCGCTGCCCATAGACAACCGCAGATCTACTTCTACAGACTATTCTTAATCAACTAAGGAGGGATTGGAGGGCTTATACAGAAAGAGGATATTTCCTCTGCCGTGACAAACTTTTTTCTGTAAATTGTTTCTTTGCACCAAACGGATGGGAAGGAGAAACATCCAGCACGCACACTCATCAGATGAAACGCGGAATTACTTCAAATTTACACCTGTCTTAAAGTGGTCGTGTTATTTCACCCGTCGAGCCAGCCCGATAGATTTTGTTTTTGCTAGCGTCTACTGTTAAATGAATCTTGTATGCCGATCAAATGTATTTCTTAATGTTGACACACATACTAATACTCGTAATAATAGAACAAGAGTTACACGTGTTACACAATCAAGCGGAAGGACATTTAAGTGAGTCCCAGGCACGGCCACCTCGGTGCGGCGTCTCCCTCATTTCACGGCTATTAGTTAAACTTGTTACGTACGCGTGGATCTCTATTAAAATGCAAATTGAACGCCCCTGAAAATGTTTGTGTAATATATTTTTCCCTCTCCCGCCGGGACAATCATTAGCCTGTATTTTTCTTAATAAGGAACAATAATAAACATCAATTATATTCGTTTCTATGGTCGCTTGTTCTACAATATATTAACAATGTTCATTCAACAACACTTGTATCGCAAGATACAAGTACTGTTTTTGTTTGGACATGTAGAATACTGCAGTATGTAAAGTTAAGCTGTAAGGGCCTATCATGAATATTTATGACAATCGACATGGTATCGTCATCTTCAATTATTTAAAAATACTGTCGAGACTTTTTGTGTTCTGTAGGTACGTCCGATAAGCTGTACAAATTTTAATACTAATATTGTTGATGACGATACAATGACGATATCTGCAAATATTCATGCTATACCCACAGTTCACTATTACTAACATATGGCTTCAAATGTCCACATTGAAAATAAATTTCGTTAATGTTATATACAGCTAAATAATAAACACTAGTTCATTCAAGTTTGAAATCAAATTGAAATCAGATCTCATGTCGTAGACAAATCCGATGCAGTTGTCATCTAGCTATAAAACCGCATCATGTTAAAATAGGATAAACGTGTTAATTTCCTGTTTGCACATCACCATCCTTTTGAATTTCATTATCGTATAAATATGTGTGAAATGTAAACATTCATATTAGATAAAAACTTAATATTATTTAAAAAAAACATGACGACAAGTATTATTATAAACATTTTATAACAATAGTTAAAAGCAAATTTGGGCTAAATATAAAATAAAATTTATAGTATTACTACACAAATGAATGTTTATTGGCAAAGCAGTATATTACTAAGAAGTAAATTCTTAAGGAACTTTTATACATAAGTTTGTTTATTATAAGAAGTTATTAACGACCACTATACCTTTAACATATGAAACGTAAATTTGATTACTTCCCTCCTGCTGAGGTAAGAATCGTTGGAAATGAAGCCTCCCCCGCGACCCCCGTAAACCCCGCAGTCGTCCGGCTGCCGCCCCGCCACCGGAAGTGTGGAATACTCGACTGTGGAAATGGAAAAGCCGTCACCGGATGTGACCGGCGCAGGTGTGGATTATGCCTCTCGGAATAAACATGGCGGACGACAGTTTTAGTTGGAAAACCTTGATTTGTAAGATATTGGACGAGATCGTGATCTATGTATTGCTGTTTTTCACTATAATATACAGAAGGTATATTAAATTTATTTTACTGCATCTATCAAATATTCTAAGAAATTAACTTTTTAAGATATATTTTTAGACTACTGCCTGATGTTGATACGTTTTGTTTTTAAATCAAATGACATAAAATATGTTGATTCAAATTACTTAACGTTCTACGAGAAGTTATGTACTGATATATACATACAAGTAAATACTTACAGTTTATATGACTACGGTGAGGTCTTTGTAGGTTATTCTTGCTTTCATTATTGTTATTCAAGTTCGAATCCAGAGCATGTGGGCGGGCGCGGCTCAGGGGAGGTACATTGTGTACAGTTATGGATCTTAAATATTACATTTCATTCATAATTCTTTGCTTTATTAAAGAAAATAATAATAATATTGTTGTCTGGAAGTAAACTTTAAAGTAGCCTTTAGGTATTTTGAAATATTTATGGCAATTTTAAAGCAAATTTTTGTAATCAAAAACCTTTTATAAATGTATTTAAACAGTGACGTATTTTGTTTATCAGATGTACGTAAGCTTTTAAAATACTAATTTATAATAAGACCATTGGAAGTGCATTTACAATTCAAAAATAGTGAATCCCCTAACATTGTTAAAGTGCAGTGAAAGTCAACTCGAATTACTTTGTAACGCGCGTCCGGACGGCACGACGGTAATCGAATTGCGACCCAGCGGCTGCCTGTTTAATTGGTCCGCACAGCCATCGGATTGAGAAAAGTCTCCGCATTTATCACTTGATCGAGTATACTATAGTAGGGGTAATGATCAAGGAACTGATAATAAGTGGTAACTTTCAGTAGCATTTTTGCACGAATTAAACAACGTATAGAGTTGAATGATAAGATATTTCGTGCAAAACACTCGAAGCCTAACATCATTTACTTTACAAACGTTTTAAATACATACATAGAGGACAAGCAGTCAAGTCAACTAGTATGTATCAAAGGAACGAGACCGATTGCGGGATGGAACCTTGTCGTACGGACGGCGGTGGGTGATTTCAATTAGCCGCGTCCGGGGTAAGTAGCGGCGACAAGAGCGCGGGATTTATCCACTAACCGGCTATTACCGTCTTAGCGGAGCCTTCATTTCGCTCCCATTACGTCTGTGTTAGTAACTCTAAGATGAATCTTTCTATTGCACTATTTATTACTATAAGAAACAAGTAGTAATAACGCCGAAAGGCAATTTTCTTAAAGAGTGTTAGTTAATCGATCGGATTATAATATGTTCCTTTATGCGAATTCGGTCATTCATTCATTCAAAATGTAAAAGAAAAACTCCATTAAACTCGCATTTACACTAAACTAAACGAATATTTATCACAACACGACACGTGCCATCAAAACGAGTCAGCAACATTTCAAGTAATAACTTACAAAAGGGTTACTAATGATTCTAATAACGGTAATTGTGTCCGCCCCAAGATGACTTGCGCTGACCATAGGAAGCGGGGATCAGTAGAATTGCAAGTCACTCACCGCACGGTTTGCTGTGAAGATCGAGTTTAATCCCATCCATGAATCTAAACGTTCAATGGTAGGGGATTCCCCGGACAAAAGGAAGACGGGATATGATTGTGTGGAAATGGATTTTTATGTATACCGCGGATATATATGGCAAAGTAATGGATTGAATATTGCCAGATGTAAAACGTGTGTTGATGCAAATAATATTACAAAACAATACACACACACACACACACACACACCTGTAAGAATAATGCAATTTCGTGTATTACATTACACTTTAAAGTAATTTAATATCATTATTTGTGTACGAATAAGGCAACACTGTAATAAGTAATTGCTAAATCCCTAATGGAGATGTTAAGTAACAAACATTAAGGAATCCATTAATAATATTTATTGAAACCTTTCACCGAGCCCTTTTAATACAATTAAATGCCGCGATAAAACACCACTTGCTTATTTTTATTGTTACAGTAATTTATTACACCTTACAACTCTCGCTGTGCAATTATTTATAGCTGAATGTGTAATAAATAAATGCCATGTGGCTGACCTGTTGCACAGCTTATGAACTAAACGTACAAACAATCTTTACCTTTTGAAAACTAATTACATTTAATTAAAGATCCACAATTATTTTGGACACTGATATTGGTTTCCTGCACTGACCGGTGATTTCTGAGGCCAAAATATCTGTATCTCGGCATCCTTGTCTTTACCTTTAACCAAAGACAGACAACACTATGTATTAAGCAGGGATTTTGGTATCAGAAATCTACGGTAAGAGCAGTTACAAAAGATAAAGTTTGATATAATTATACAAACTTATTTTTGATGCAGTTTTTTCCATCTAGCCGTATAAAACGCAGCGCTATCTGGTGGTCTAAGCAGCTATATATTCAAGTAGCCGTACTCGTCGTCGATAACCTTAATCGGTCTCCCGAGCAGTTTGAATTGCGCCACTACATCTCGCGCGCCATCAGGTAAAAGTAGCGACAGCAGATAAAATAAAAATTATAATAACCTATTAAGAAATTTATAGAAATGCTTCAAAGGATCGATCATTACGAAATTCACTACAAAAAAACCGCAGTTTTGTCTTTATCAATGGGTTCAAGCACCAATCTGTAGTTGAAGTTATCCGTTGTATGGTTCCTCTTTTAAAATATTTGTTTTAAGTTCCTGATATTAAGGTAATTGATACTATTAAAGAAAAAGTTAATTTGCATTTTTATTAATTCTTTGATGACCGTACCTCAATAATATGGGTAGCTGGAGTAATATCTGTTAGCAGTGACCTATGTGTATGCAGATGCCGACGGCCTCGTATCGATTAAGTTATAAAGATTCCTCAAGCTTTCCAATAAATACGTCGCGCCGATAAAAATTAAAACATTTTCATAAAATGCTTGAGAAATTCTTGAATATCAATGAAAAGTTTCTTCACCCTGACAGATATTTCAATTAAATTATCCTAAATATTGGACCTCCGTTACTACATACCCAAATGAAACTTATATAGGAATAAAATATAGGTTTGTTTTAACCTTCCTAAGGTAGTGCATACGAATTCCTATGTGTTGGTCACTAATCAACTTTACCTGTCTAGGGCTTCTTTAACGCATTCTTATAATATAAAGCAAGAAAGCTTTCAAATCCTAACCCTATTAAGGTCTTACAAAAGGAAAGGATTGTAAAAAAACTAACTCTGTACCTTAAAGAAGTAGATGTGACTCGATTATATAGTTTAAATTTTCTACGTCCGCGCGGAATTAAAAAAAAAACTTAATGAGTAGCTTATGCGTTCTTTCAGACTACGTTCTACATCTGTGCCAAATTACATCAAGATCCGTTGAGCCTTTAAGAAGATATTCAAACATCCATCCATTCATGTAAAAATTTGCATTAATAATATTTGTAAGATAGTAAGGTTTATGAAAGCTATTTCCTTCAATCGTAAAAGTAATCATAATAACAATTAGAAAGCAAACATTGGTAAAGGTAACAACTCAACTGTAACAAATCTTTAAATACCAAGCGATTTAGACTCGGACACGAACCAACAAACAAACTGAACATAAATGACAGAGATCACAAACTTGGCTAGCGATATAGGTGGGCTGAGAAATGAAGACAATCTCAGCACTGAATATATTAAGCGACATAACCTATTAGATTTTGGATGTGATAAATAAATTAGTTTCTAAAACATATCTTAATAGCAAATATCTGTTTAGATTGATATTATAAATGCCAATGTTTGGATGGATGGATGTATTGTTTGAAGGTAATCTCTAGAACGGCTACATGGAATTTGCTGAAATATAGCATAAATGTAGAATACGGTTTGGAAGAACACGTAGGCTTCTCACTAAGTTTTTATTTAACTCCGCACGAACGGAGTCACGGGTGACAGCTAGTATTTCATAAAGATGTAGTACTTTTAGTTAGTCGTGCCATATCAATGTTGAAAATAAGATTTTTATTTTTAAAATTGACATCAGATAAACGGCTTTAAAATTTTGAACAATTTTCATGATAAATAAAGCACTCAAATGTAAGTTGGGTAGTTAATTATTCTCCCTCGGCGATATCTTTAAAGCGTACTCGAGTGGTCGCCGTAGTAAGAAAGCGTAGGCGTCGCTGCTCTCTCGGTGTGCGGTCTTTTTATCGGTCAACCACCAAACCAACACAACCTACAAGCAAAAACCAACTCTAACAGATTCGAAATAGAAGCTAGTTTAAAAAAATCTCCTTAAATTGACTTGATTCATGAATTACTTAATTAATCATGCATATTAATTTCAGCTCTAAACACTAAAAGGTAAGGTTTAATTTCTATTGAAAATGTATGATTTACACTATTAAAATAATGAGCACTCGTAAGGGTATCCCAGTAATTTCTCATGTGTTGTCCTGCTTTATTTATCGTATGGCGAATAAGGCTACTGTATCGCTTTGTTAAGCCCAGAGGAGATGAGGAATGAAGGCGGTCGCTTAATGCTTCCTGAGGCAGCGTTTGTTGTGGACAATGGAAACGGATTTAACAAAAGGAAACAAGATTTAATTAACAAGATATTGTATAGATAAACAAAATTAAATTTTATATTTAGGGTTAAATAGAAAGATCATTAAATTTTGTGCAATATTTTTTCAGATTTAACAATAATCTCTCAAAAACAACTTCTTTAACATTTAGTTACCAGATGTTCTGTCGGCAATCATATGGCCCAATACAGATGCAAATTTGATTGATATTTGAAGTGTCGTTCCTTGTCTCCAAAGGGGCGTAGTTTCAGTGGAGTTGAGACTATGTCGCACTCATGTCACAATGAGACCGGGCCATTCATGATCGGAGCCGATTTTACGTTACAAATGGAATGACTCGTGAACGCTTTCAGGCGAGTCATCGTGACGTCATCGTGGACAGGTGAGCGGCTCGTGTCTCGTCCCAGTTTGCTAGAGGCGTCACCTTACAACTCGACCATACAATGCATACCAGTCATTACCAAAATTACAAGTACAAATTAAAATACTACATTTTGTAATTACGACTTTATTGCGTTTAATCTAAATATCGTACATATTCAAGAACCATAAATATATTTCAAATTGGTGTACACAATGTGTCCATTAAATCTATCAACCGTCACTCTATTATATTAGAGCCGCAAATAGCAGTATTTGAATTATGAAGCAGTACAATTATTGCTATAAATTCAAAGCGATATCCGCACAACATAGAGTAGCGAATGTGACAGTATTGACACTAACATCGTGCGGGCTACAAGTGATTGCAGCGCCCCCTATCGATATCCTATACACATTGATAATGAAAGCGTAAGGACCGTTCAATTATTTAAATAGAAACCAATGTTTGAAGTAAAAAATACAGTTTTTATTATTTATTTTAATTAGTTGTTGAAAGTTGAGGGTAAAAAAAAAGCGGACGACCATCTAAACGCTGGTCTGACCAAGTCTAAACAATACTGTGACTCGACATTCCGATCGCCATAAGACAAGCTGCGGAGTGATCGGTATAGAACCAGCTCGTCGACACATCGGTATAGACACTACATGATGAACACTACCGTCAATAATGAAGAGCACACAGAAGATTTGGTCTTAAACCAAATAAACTTACAAGAAAACTTAGCGTAGAACTATTATATTACGATTTACTTGGTTTTTTGTGTGCAAAGGAAACAGAAATTCGTTCCAACAAGCTGGAGAGAATTGAACAGTAAAAAACTTTATGTAAATTAATACAGTAACATTAGCTGCTTTGATCGTTACATAAAATTATAGATATAAACTACATCTTTAGAGCTTCCCGGCCTTCCTTAATTACTTTAAGGAAATTTCAACTTAAACGCGGCACCGGTTAAAACAAACGATTGTTGGAGAAAAAAAAAAGAATACCTTTAATTTGGAATTAAACATAAAAAAGAGCGGGCGACGTTGGAGCCGTGAAATTGAACGGATCCGAACAAAATAGCCTCGGGCGGTTATCGCTGGAGCAGATCTGACAATTTGTGAGTACAACAACACGCCGCCCTGTACAGAAACCACAAATATTCTAAACAAACGTCGTATTGATTACTCTACGCATTTTGACCTTCATTTAAGTGCAAGTTACACGAAACTGTAACTACGGAAACATTTAAGCTATAACCAACATAAAATAAATATTTATCATTTTTTAATGTTGCTTCATTATTTTGATACTTTAAAAAAATTACCTTAGTTATAAATATGGCATAAAGTAAGAATAGCATATCCTACTAATGTTATAAAAGCGAATGTTAGGATGGATGTATGTTAGGAGGTGTCATCAGAACAGCTGCATAGATCTCGCTGAAATTAGGCGTGGATGAAGAACATAGTCTGGAAGAACACATAGGCTACTATTTGAGTATTTATCTTATTACGGACAGAGTCGCGGCGACAGCTAGTATCCAATAAATGGAAACGGGTTATAACCCTACATATAGTACTTATAAATGAGAATAATTTTGTACGAAAACGGCTTGGCAAAAGACACTCTATTTGATTGCAACATTCTAAAATGCACATCACGTAAACAACAATCGTAAACATGCTAATCAAATCTACTTCAGAATACACTGTAGAACACTTCAGAGTATACTAGGAAGTCAAATACGAGTACTCAAACATTGCTGCACCTTAAATTAATTTTGACATGTAACTCAATCCGTCCACAAACTGTACGTACGTTCTCACGGAGTGAACGCGTCATGTTTTGTTCACCGCTCTGTCGTGTATGTTACCGTTTTAGTGGCACATATTTCGTGGCAAATAAATATAATGTTACCAATTTGAGAATGGATATTGGACGGGACGGACATTGTACGGCGTAAAACAAAATACGTTTATTGTCATCAGATACGTAACTATGGGTTTTATTGCGTTTCATTTTACGAATCTTGTCTCTTTTAACGATATGTAGTTGACAGATTTACTTTTACTCACTACTGACCTTATTTGAATGTCAAATCAACATTCACAAAAATAAAAAGCTCTATGAAAGCGTTGAATTACTGTATGGGAAAATGATGTTTACTGTAAGCTACAGGATGTTCAATTAGTTAATGATGTAGGGGATAGAAAAGGAAGAGACAGTGAGATGATGGTTTGAAATATTTATCTATTTTAGACAATTACTAAATTAATGAAAAATTAACGTATATTTCTAAATGAGGAAATAATAAAAAATATAAAGTTATCAAAGGTTAATAAATCCTACTGAAACTTGTTTTAAAGTTTTTAGTTAAATTTTCAGCGAGCATTTTAAAGTATTACAGCTGACCCATTATATAGTAAACAGATGTCCATTAGTTAATTATGTTAAGGGTAATATCAAACTTTTATCCGATTTAGTTGGAAGAAAATATTATATAATAGAAATTGGACTTTTTTAATGCGTATTACTCTAAAATAGAATTCACTATTATTCTTACTTAATCGCACAAAAACAGTGGTAGAGCCCGCTTTAACAGCTTCGCACGAATCGGCCCGACTCGCCCGGTGAAATACCACGACCATACAGAAGACAGGCGTGAAGTGGAAGCGATTCCGCGTTTCGTGATGACTGTGCGTCCCGGAGGCATAATTTAGTCCTCTTTCCCTTCCCATACCTCTTCTTATAAGCGAAGGATGGGAAGTGGAAGTGGACTTTCCGGATGAGAGGATGCTTGGGAAGGGAAAATATTTTCTTTCTGTGCATCCTCTCCTCCGTCGATTAAAGGTAGGCAACGCATATGCAATTGCAATAGTGGACAACGGTCACTTCGCTGTTTCAGCGATTTCAGGTGGCCGCTCGCTTGTTTGCCATCTTATGATATAAAAAAAGTTATTATAAATAGTATATTTATGGGTAAATAATTAATTGGTTACAAAAAGTATGAATTTGAAATATACAAATCCAAAGTTAAAGCAAAAAAGCTACACAACGTTGATTTGTAAAAGTGCTGCAAAAGGTTTTCAGACACAAGCATTATGACAGCTACATGACACATATATGGTACTTCATTATGATTGCATATGGGCTATTGTGTTGAATGTATGTCAACAAACACAGAGCAACACTCTCCGCGGAGCGGTGACACAGTTGGCATTATGCTAGTTTCACACGGGGGCAGAAGTGCTACAGTGCCTTACAAAACAGTATTCTTCTGAGGCAACGTATTTTTAAATAATACCTATACTGCACTTTCCTATTCCACAGTCTCAATGTTCTACCCTTGTATGAAACTAGCATTACAATCACAGCTTGTGGCGTCCGCGGCAGGCGTTCGCAAAGTGAGACGCCGGTAATGAGAAAAGACATTGCTGTGGGTGCCCTTGTCACACTTTTACATTTTTGTATTTACTGGAAAAAAAAGCTTAATATAAACAGATCATTTATGATGTCGTGTACTTACAATTATTATCAAAGTATAATATTTTTCGTATGAACAAGCATAGTTTGTTTGCAATTTATATTTTACAATGTTTTTAAAGTGTTCCTTAACTCAAACAAAACATAAATCTAGTGATGCATCCAAATGTCCCGAAGGTCAAATCGATACATCATATCTCAAGTATTTATGATCAAACGTGTAGACATTCAATGTTCGAACGAATGCAGTCTATTTGAAAGTATTATTCCAACATTTGCCTATCAAAGACGCAGTTCAAAAGATCGCACACCGCACTAGCGGACAGCCCTATCTGGTCGACTTGCTCTTCCCGTACCTGACTATTTACGTGAAACTTTAAAGGATTTTTATTTATTCTCGAGGGGAACAAGTTACAGTCACTAAGAAATTCAATTGGACCGAGTTTTACTATAGGGGCGGTTCAATAGGTTCTTAAGCTTTCGAGTAAATAGGTTTTTTATCTGCAGGAAATGTTAGAAATTGGTCTTTAAATCTGCAGTTTCTTAGTAAACGTTAATAATAAAGGAAAGTACAAACTTACTATATAACAACATAATAAAATTAAAATTAAATTGCTAAAACTAAACACATAAAATCGAAAGTGTCGGACTTAGAAAAACTACAAATATACGCCCTTTGTATTCTGCATGCAAGTACAGATGTTAATCTGTCTTGTCGGGCCTCGGCGAGCCGCCGCGCCCGCCGTCGGGCCTCGCCGGGCCGGAACTGTGCGGGCTATGTAATAAAAACTGCCACTGTTTTTTATAACATAATAAACAAGATGACACAGGCGCCGGCGCAGTCGATAAAGGGGTCACAGCTGACGAATTGATATCAGAGTTCAATTTTGTTAATCAAACTACACTAGATTTATGATTCGAACCCTACGATACGTCAAATGAAAACAAGGATTTATTATTTAAATGTACTTTTCTCTTGAAGTCTAATATGACATTCAGTGAACAATCAAGTATTACAAATCTGTGATAAAAGCGAAGTACTAATACTTATTTCCCACAGTGTATTGTTCTTAGTCTCATACCATATGAGATCATATGAGATCTCATACAACCGAACTATAATTTGTTAGTACATATTGATGCCTTTATTAGTTAAAGAGCGAAGATAATTATGGTGATAGCATGAAATCGTTTTAAAATACTACGCTAAAGTGCTTATTAAATCTACTTACTTTGCTTTTGAAGAAACAATCTGAGAATGCAAAGTTTAACTCGTCTAGCAAATTGCGTATTTCAATATGAAGGAAATACCGAAGTACAGGGCGCAGCCGTTTCTTAATATTTCCCCGCCATTGAGAGATCTAAACAAATTTTCAGGAAAGGAATTTCCTCCCCGAATACGTCAATCAACTTTTGTTGAATTCTAGTGAAAAGATAAGGGCACCGAACGTACGGATCAAAATCTCGCTGCGATCTGTAAATTGTACGCGACCGTCAATTGAATGCGGTAGTCAAATGATCTTAAGTTTTATTTTATTGAAGACAGCTGTAGTGACTGGACTTATACAGTTTTTACTTTTTAGCTCAACAATAAGAAAATAGAAAGAAAGTAAGAAGAACCATTCATTACCACACATAATACACATATAGGACACAAAAGTGTAGCAAAAATAGACCCCTAATTCGTAAAATAATACAGTTCAAGAAAAGACAATAAAATATTTTTCTAACACCCATGATCAGATCTGTCTGATGTATTCAATTAAGTTATTAGTTCGGGAATGACAACGTACCTACGTTGCTAAGTCAAATGTTGCAGAATTCACGGCTGTATGTTCTAACATTCATCTGAAGGAAAAAATATTTAGATGTATTTGGACAACGTGGGCTTGTCGTAAACGCGAATGGGAGGGTTAAATCTCATTACTTTATAGCAGATGTAAAGCGATTTATAGAGGTAGGCCCCTAGGCTATATTTCGTTATGTTCCAATAATTCGAAGGTTTTAGATGCTAGTCTTTGTGCCAAATCTGACTCGAGCTACGTAATGACCGGTTGTAACTCTCGCTTTTATTTGGTGTTATCGTAATAAATTCATGTACTTTTTATTTCATAATTATTTAACGAGTTATAGAGCATGTTAAAACGTTTGATTACTGACTGTCTTCTAAAAATAATTGTTTCTGGAATGTTCTAGCAATTTATATCGCTTATTTATATCAGGAACAGTTCGATTGAACTATACTTTCGTTAGTATAATTAATAATAAGCTTTAGAGATTCCCTCATTAACTTTGCTATTAAACTATATAATTTACTGTTTTATTTAAATACATCAATGATGTAGATAACAGTCATAGTAAATTTAATTCCAAGAACTCGATAGGAAATTGAAAAATAATATAATTTGTTACAAAGACGCCGCATGCAAAAATGTTGAAAGGGCGATGCTTCGCAACGCTGTGGCAGCCGAGAGGCATCTGTGTCTTGTCGACACGTGGTCTTGTTTGTATTGTACAAACGGGCGGGTAAAACGACGCGGTCGGAAAAACGCTAGTTAATACTGCAGTACAGAACATTGAATATTATAAGATTTTTACGATAAACGATTTTCTTTTGAAATTTTAAGAATTTCCCGATCTTTACTAGCAAATTTTGTTTTGTACTATTTGTTTTCTTATTTCAAGTACCTACATATATAAGCACATTAAGAATAGTATCAAAATTTAAATTTGTACGTAATTGGTTTTTTGTTTTCAAACCAGGCACTCATCATGTTTTGGCTCATTATTTTTAAAATATTATTGAAGTTATGCCACATGAAACATAGATAAGATAAAATATTGCAAAGACATAAAAGCAAAGTGTAAAAATCGCGCGTTTGTACTTAATATAATTTTGTTTACGTGCCGCAGCACATGGCACAAGGGTCGCCTTTAATTAAATTTAAAACTTTTGTGTGACGTCACGCAGGCACGCTGCGTGCACTAACTCATCCTGTTGCCTCTATCTAGTGCACTACCAACTTATACTTCTGTAAATTAATTAAAAATGTCATTGAATTTTTTTAAAACTTTCCTCCTGAAGTTATAATTGCGTCAAATAATTAAATATTTAAAAATGTATACTCGGTAAAATAATTTAAGTAATTTTAAAATATACTCAACCTAGCTAAGACTCTGAAAAATTTGGGACTGGGACTGTGGAAAACCTTAAGCTATCATTCTTATATGTACGTTAGGACTGCAAATCCACCTTAAAAATTGAGTCAGTTTTAACCATATATACGTCGTTATAGTACAATTTATATGCGAAGATAAGACGGACGTCTTAAGTAAAGTACTTAAAAATTGTTAATATAAATAAGAAATTTTCCAATCGACAATTTGTATCAAACGAGGCCATAATTTCAACGATAAGAGGTTTTGACTTAATTTCATTTTAGAACTTTGCCAAGATTCGCGAAAAGCTCTTTAAAGTTCGCTCGAACACATCGGCAGATGATAAATCTTTAAGCAACACACAACTTTACTTTTCTCATTGTACTAAAGATGAGATTACGGGGCCCTGGGAAAATTATTTTATCAAACACGTTCCGTTCTCTGATGTAAGCTTCAAAAATCTTCCTCGACTTACAGCGAATTTCAACTAATTGAAAAACTTTTCTAATTATAGGCTTAACAGATACTTGGAGTAAATCGCCTTAAGGGTAAACAACACCTCAAGAATTTACGCCGGTGAGTACGGTCGGTGTACTGCATGGCGCAATACACAAGCTACTGGACTCTGGAAATGTTAATGTTTGATTAATAAATAAAATTATTATTTTATATTTTTCATTTTCGACATTAACCTAAATATCTGGACTGAGCTTCACGGAATAGTCACGGAGTACATAATCCTTGAGGAACCTTGCTATCTCCAAGAGTATGATTGGACGTAACTAGCAAAGCCGGACAATACAATCTAATATCTATTATAGATGTCATACTGATGTTAAGTTCTATCTTACCTTTTATAAGATGGCCAACTTAAGTGTCACCTTGGACATAACAAGGACACCAGGGTTGGCAGACACAGTGAGGTATTAAAAGTAAACTAAGTTAAACGCAAGCAGCTTTGTTGATATGCAAGTGATTGCAAACTCGCTCGCTTCAGTATATGGCTTATGTCTGAAAATTCACAAGTCTCTAGGAATTATCGCGACTGCACCTTAAATTTGAGTTGAATAAAAATCTCATTATAGCCCCTGTTCCTCGCGCAAAGCTTTCGATGCAGCCCCGAATAGCGATAAACGTTAAGTCCAATGGCTTTGTTTCAATGTGTAAGCTTTTGTAAGGGTAATTTTATAAGGCAACTCTGTTGCAACATGCTTGATGCGGGGAACTTGCAAATTTTATATTTACTACCCGACATTTGAATACAAACTGCGCGAAGTTTGGTAGGAGGGTAGATAGATAATTTGTGTTACTCTTAGTTCTGTTACAATATAATTCAATTTATTCGACTATGAATAACAAAGTAATGGATGATGCTATAGAAATTGTTATGGTTCTTTTTAGAAGTTTTATAGTCAATGTATAAAAGTTACGAAATATTAATCAAGTCTGCCTCTATCGCCTTCTTTTTCATTCAAAAATTTCATTAATTTAATCCCATGAATTGAATATTCTATAAATTTATGTCCATTCGTATATCAATTTCAGTACATTTAATTTTTGAAGCTGAAACCTCAAACGTCCATATTACATTTAATATTTGACTCATTTACAAGCCGAATGTCGAAATGTCGATGAATCGTTAATAACTCAGAGTCAGCTGGTTACAGCATTCATCTCGATATTTAAAATCATTGTAAGTTTGGAACAAAAAGTATTGGGTATGTGAAATACTACATTGATTCTTATTTCAAGAGAAAGAAACTAAACTTTATGATATTATAAAATAGAAAAAACATATTACGAGTAAATGAACATACTATTTCGTACTCTTCTATTACGCATCATACAAATTCAAGCTTTTAAATTTATATAAAAGGTCATATAAATCATTTTCCGGACTTCGCAGAGTACGATACTTAAAACAAATTGGTCCACGTGTAATTTGAATACACCATCGTCGTTAATCAAAACAACTCAAAAGTTATTTTCCGTATGAACAATTTTAAGATAAGTTATCCCCACATTCATTCTTTATTCATCGAAAGTGCACCCAAAAAAACCTTCCCGTCTTAGACGCTCGTTAAGTAAATTAATACGAGTATAAAACATGATTAAAAAAATTACACCGACAACCTCTGAAGGGGCGACCGAAACGAGGGGGAATCCCTCATGAATGAACGCTTTCTCATAACAACAAAACAATATTATACTTTCAAGTTTAAATATTTGCCAAGCGAATTCCGACTCTATAAGGATTGCGTTAAGTTATTCCATGTTTGTACCATAAGCATGTTAGCTGCATCTAAAAGTTAACCATGAGGTATGGATACCATGCTATTGTTTATACAGAGACGGCACTATATTTAATGTGCTTTCTAAATTTATACTTATTACTAGCGGTCGTTCGCGACTAAGTCGGCGCAGAGAAAAAAATATCCCATAACATTCCCGCATAAGTCATCTACCTTCCCTTAAAAGTAGCAGACAGACAGACAAAAATTGTTGGGCTTTTCGTTATCAGAAAATACATGTTTTTTTGTACAGACACTGTATTTCTGTACTCTTGGAGAATTCAATTTTAAAGAAATATTGTCTTCTAGAAGAAATATAACTACGTATGCACGGATTTGTTTGAATGGACCTCATAGCGGCTGTTGTCCCAAGTTATCTTCGAGGTGCTAGCATCAAGATTTTTAAGCTATGTAGTTCTGATATTACAGGTTAAAAATGATGGCGACCTTTAAATATAATAATGGTAGCAAAGCAACTCGGCCGAGGGTAGAACAATGAAAATGTTAATGCTCGCCTCGCACCCGCGCTATTTATTTTTACCTCCCGACGCGGTAACGGCGTAGTTTTCTTACGCTTCTCTGTTTCAAGACAATTTGCTCTGATTTATTGCATTCGCCGAGAGAATATAATGACTTTTAATTCGCCTCACGCACCACCGCCGCTGCTGAGCGACGATCTTTTACTTCGAATTTGCACTCGTGTGCGAAATTTAAATACCCGGTAAAGAGATTCTATGATCTTAAATTCAATCTTGCTACTTTGCTAAGGCTTTGAAGATTTACTGAGTTACTTTAAGTGGAACTGCTTTGTATTATGCATAATATAAAACAGTTGTTAGTGTTTCGTCTGGATTAAAGTTAAAGTAACGTGAAGACAATAACGAAAAAAAATATGTTAAGAGATAATGTTAGATAGAGCAAGGTTTACAGATACTTAGTAGTATAATTAACAGAATGCGCATTTTAATGAGGTTGGCAAAGATAACTTCATAGAGCCGATGTTGATATTTCAGTTTTTCATGAGAACAGCTGTTTTTATATAACTAAAGTTAACTTAAGCGTAATATCAACTCTTAGTAGATTTAATATTTTCGTCGTCCACCTCCAACTTTATTAGGGTACGCTTGAGATTGCTTCGTAGCGGAGATACGCGTAAAAATTCGACGCGTAAAATTTCAATCAGTCGGTTATTCATATGCAAAAGTTCGTTCCCTTGAGCACTCTCACGTAGATACGCATATGAAATGAACGGATCCACTTCGTATTGTATAAGCTCGTGCGACTCCGAATACAAAATCTAAATGTGTCAATTACAGGACGCGAGTTTTGAAGGAAAAATAAACGGAGCCAGTTTTGTCTTTTTGATTCTGTCTATTCGACATGTTTGCGAGTCTTACCGGGAATGTTCGCTCGATGAATTTGTACGACGTATTGCTTAATGGAACGAAAATGGAATATTACTTTTATCACTCATCTTTTCCTTTATATTTCCTGTATGTAATTTCCTTTTCAAGGTTTTCAATAAGCAATTAGCAGGAGTATTTTGTCAAGTAAATGTTACAGAGGACTAAGCCTTTTGTGGTTTTCGATACTTTTTTAAATTCCAGGTTAGGTTACAGATGCATAGTTTAAAACCGCAGACGGAAACCATATAAAACCTCATACTATCACGACTGACTATTTAATTTTGAATTTGAAACTGTCTATAATTAAGGTGTTTTCACTTGACTTGTACACAATGTTTTATGTTTTGATATCACTTTATCAATATTTGGGTATAGCATAATGAAATTGATCTTGGTTAAGTCATTAATACAATATTAGTAGCGTTAATTGTTGAAAATAATAAAATTTATTGATATTTTTTATATATCTTACAGATCGATAACTTAAATTATTCTATTAGGATTCATAAACCGTTTGAGAATATTAAATTTCATGGAACACATACATGATTTCTAATAAGTGGATTTCCATAGGAGATGATGCATTCTGCTCAAGCAATGTAATTTCCATACGGCCGCTCCACATACCGCGCCGGAACGCGCGGCACGCAATGTATTGAGATCACTTGTGATGCATTAACATCTCTATCAAACTTTCATAGAAAATCTCTTTTATTACCATTCCTTGCCAATAGACCAGGATTTGAATTTACGTTTTTAATAATTTATTACAGGATATATATTAGATTTTCGATAGAAGGAAACACATTAGAAGGGGAAATTATCCTCTTTCAGTGCATCCCGTGTCTATTGAAAGTAGAGAACACATCTGCAAAGGTTTGATGTCAATGGACAATGGTGGCTTCGATATTTTGTCGAATTCAAGTAGCCGCTTCTATGTTTGCCATCTTAGTCTATTAAAAATAAACTAAACAATTAGTTACTCTCATCTTTTTATAGCCAAAAACAAAAATGTAGGTTATAAAAAAATGAATATGAAACTTTTTTATCACTTTCAGTTATTTGTAGATGATTGAATGAAAACAAATTGAAAGCTTTTTTGATCGGCGTAATCAATGGTCTATCAACGCGTTGCGTTTCTTTTTTGTTACAATTCTGTGTTGTCTGCGCTGTAACATTTGGGTTTTTTTAAAGTTAAACTAGGACAGTTATAACAACTAATAATAGGTAAGATAGTAGATGGGGTAGATATTTGTATGATTTAACTTAAAATAGATTTAGTTAATTGTCACAACGTAACAATCGGTCCTACATCTGCAACGTTATGCAGTGTAACTTCATTGATTTAGTTTTAAGGTGTTTATAAAATTAATTTAATTTGAAACTCTTTGTTGCAGGTAACCTTAAAACGTATCAGTAAGTATTGAAGGAACTCGAATATGGCTTTACTATTACTCACCAAACTATTGTAAACGCTTCACGTTCGCGTTTGAGTTCCAGTGAATAACAAGACAATTTATCTTAATATTTCAAAAGCATTAGTGTAACAGGCAAGCTAACCCGGTAGTGAAATCACTGAATTGTTATTTTTGTTAAAAATAATTAATAAATATTAGATAGAAGCAATCAATTACCAATCACGCTAACTTTCACGCATCCATCGCTTTGTGCGATGACCTGCCCTTTAAGGTCATCGACCCCGGAAGCCCTTTCGCGCCCTGCCCAACCCCTGGCTAGTGAGTTTTGTGATTTTGTGTAAACCACCGTTTTATCGCTGTTTAATGCACGAACACACAACAATTTATCACTTATCTACTTGCGTACAATTTGCGTCAACTATTAGAATTAAAAACTCTTTTCATTTATTCATTGATTATTACTGTTTGATATTAAATTTATCTTGCGCCAGAAATAATCATCTTTAGAACGTTTCAAGATACATTAGTAAACTCGTGCAACGATAATATTAAGACTTGTTTGAAATAAAAACTTCATGAAAATGTGAAATGTAACACTAGCGATTTCATTTTGGTAAAGCGCGGTATTATGTCAAGTATAATAACTCATTTAAAAAATAAATACATAAATATCACGTTTAATAAAAGGACTTTATGAATAACAGCAAAAATGAACTTCTCGTAAATGTTTTCATTTGCGAAATGTCACTATAAATACCGATTTCATTGCGCTGAGCGGCAATTCCGAATGCAGGTAACGCAATAGCGAACTCTTAGGGCGACGATCAAAAACAAAAGTGGTGCCCGAGGGAGTTATCCGTCATTACTGTGTGTTGTTTGTGCCCTCTTCGCAAACACAGCGAAATGTCGCACAATTCGAATGCATTGTTGTCGTAAAAAAGGTTATCTTTTGCTGGAAAATTTAAAAAGGTGTTTTATGCTAATTTAAGTGGATGGCCCTGCTGTGCTGTGCGGCCGGCCATTGTGGATGCATTGTTACATTTATGAATATATCGCTTGCCGTAATTCGTATGCCAAAATATAATCTCTTTTTACCCTTTTTAAACTGTACTCTTTTAATTCTTTTGTAAAATATTCGCGACCATTTAAACAAAAAGGGATTGTCAGAGACATCAACTAGTCTAAGTTCATTTTGTAGAGATTAACGAAGTGACCAAGAATTAACATCATGCTTAAGTTTACAAAGATTTAGTGACTTTTCATTTGCAAGTACAGTTTTGTAATTCACAAGAGATTTGCAATTTTTAGAAATAAAAATAACTATTCGGAGGATTATTTTGCTCTCATTCCGATCTTCAAGAAACAATATCTCATGAGCTCACGTTATTTCTTGAATCTCTCAGAAATAGCCCAAACTGTATAACTGTATATTAAGGTGTCACCCCATATTTTGTATTAAAACACACTTAAGGGTCGCGAGGGCCCGCCCTGCCACTTCAGACAACTCGCAACTACCACCATCTAACAATAGAGCATCCGACGTTTTCTTATATAATCAACAGCCGCGACTATACAGTTACCTTTAGGCCGCGTTCACACTGCGGCCGCACTCCAGAGAGAAAGATTCAAATCAATGTAAAATTTCCTTGAAATTTTGAAGCAGATCAGTTAACAGGTTCGAAGCACAGCTCAATTTTTACCTGCTAACTGCAAAACACCGGGCAATTCGAGGCTGTGGTGGCTCGAGGTGTGTTGCCAATTTGTTGTTGAGGTCCAGCTCAATTATTCATGTGATCTGAACCGATTCAGATTTACACATGTCTATTAAGATGCTACTCTATAGATGCTTAGCTTTGTAACACTTGTATAAAATATTGAGATACAGTTGTGCGTTGATGCTCCGAGTGTGTCCCCACACGAAGCTCTCAAGAGGGCCCAAGCTAAGGTTATATAAATATTGGCGCCTCGCTTTGAGGCTAAGTGCCGGCTTTGTCTCGCCAATAAAAGAATAACATTCATTTATGAGAACAATGAAATGCTTACGACTATTCACTTTGCCCAAAACTTCGAGTTTCAAATAAAATGTATGTTTTTAAAGTTGCCCACGAAAATAAAACTTTAACCTCCTTCAATCTCGAAATCACACTTATTTAAATCATTATTATCGTAGTTATCAAGTCCTAAATAGAAACTATTTGATTTGTTTTTTTTCAAACCTTATCATTTTATGAACAAAGAGTATTATATTGTTAATGTGTTGCTAATAATATAATTGAGAAAACCTGAACGGATCTTCATAAAATCTGGAACAGAAATAGACCTGAAAGGCTAAGGTTACTTAGTTC
The DNA here is from genome assembly GCF_000836235.2 of Papilio xuthus. NCBI lineage: Eukaryota > Metazoa > Arthropoda > Insecta > Lepidoptera > Papilionidae > Papilio > Papilio xuthus. Next base: position 6,321,419 of record NW_013532534.1, on the reverse strand, counting down.
TTTTTAGTCCAATCTGACTAAGTCGCAAGCGACAACTAATATCATATAAAACTTGTTGAATATACTATAAGCGGAAGAATATTTCGTAGTCTACATTCTTCTCAATTGAGTGGTGGAGGCGGCGGCTATAAGAGAAGTCGTTAAGACTTGCTCGGGATGGCCTCGTAACTTGCGGGCCTGTGTTACTTGGCAAACTTTGTGCTAACCGCCGTACAGGTTATTATCAAAGACTAGTTGCTGTTTTAAAGGGTTATAGAGTTTTAATTTAGTCTCTACATTAAGTTTAAAGCCAAATTTTTACTCTTTTATCTGCCGTATTTTAAGATATTCAAATGTACAGTGTAATCTTATTTTTCTACTTTTTTCGAAAATATATAAGGTTAGGAAATATTATTTAGTATTGTATTAGGTGTGAAAATTCGTTAACATTTTGCGTGAAATGATCTTTGACGATTGCCTATTAGCAATTTCTAAGAACACAAAATACTGACGTCATCGTACACCAGGAGGCGCTAGGATTGCTTATCCTTTATGAGACCTGTTAAAACTAACTTTCCAATAAACTTAATATTTTTATGTGACGGGTCGGTTGTAAAAATGCCTTGCGTTGGAAGATTTCGCTGAATTAAGAATTAGGTCTATGATTGTTGTAATTCTCCGCAACATTTTTGTACGATGATCGCTCGAGCCGAAAGTTTTACGACCTAATTTCGTAACCTCAAGTTAAGCGTCTCTTAGGAGTTAAAGTGGAATTAAAAAAAGAACAAACCTTAACTAAAATAAAGTTCTTAACTTATGGCATATTTTTTACAAAGTTGGATAGATTTTTTTATTAAAATAAATTAAATATTGGGTATAAGATTTTAAAATACGATATAAATGTTTGGCTTAGTTCTTAGAAGACTAAGATCATAATTCGTATTACATAGCTCTTTAATATTTCATACCGTTTTAACTAACAAAATTACTTTCATGTAATTCACAAAAAAAACTGAAAGCACTAATTTAAGATATTTTAAATTCAAATAAAGTATTCAATAGAAAAAGCGATCAAATTGAAACAGCAACTGCAATAAAATGAACATAACGTAACAATACAAAACTTCGTCTCCCTAACGAAGCAGACTGTGTTAGGGCTTAAGACAATAAACAATCTGAAAACAAAAATAAACTATAGAGCGTTCAGTTGACTAATAACACTATACTAAAGGGCCATCGGATCTTAAGTGGGGTCTAAAGTGGAGGGGAGACAGTATGGGGTAGTTAAAACAAAGGCAGGCCTATATTGGAATAAATTACTGCTTGCGCGGTGCAGTCGTTCAGACATAGGGGCAGACTGCCTTTTTATAGTCCCATTCTCTGTTGTTTTAAAGGGGTTAAAACACATTATTTTGATCAAGTGAGCCGTTTTAGAATTAGTTTTGTCAACGAGTTGGAGTTTAATGATTAAATTTAAAGCCGTTGTAACAATAAATAACAAAAGCTTAGTTGTTGCTAGTTGTATAATATAGTTTAGTGATCCTCTTGTGATAATATCTAGAAATAAATACTTCTTACGTATTAGTAAGATTAGATATCAATAAATAGATGGAGAAGTAGCCGAAACAGATGTCTTTCAATTTTGTCTTATTTAAAAAATTTCATATCAACTTAAATTTCTGTAAATTTAAACAACTTTTGCTAATAATGAAGTAAACAAAAGCGCCGAATGCAAAACCAAACTCGTATGTAAATACGAAATCCCAATAAGTTTGAAAACTGGATGACCGATTTAATATCTATATGAAACGATCAAATTAAAATTGCATTTCATATCCGAGAATGGAACGTCCAACTGGGTTACCCGCCACACTAATGTATGATGCATTGTACAGAGCAGCGCGAACTCGGACCGCTCCATTGTGATACTGTGACCCGGTTCTCTACAGGGTCGTTTATACCTCACGGTCTGTGCAGTTGCCAGTTTAAAACAAACTTCAATTTGTACTTCGCGCTCTTTGATCAGTTCCCAGTTCAAAACAAAATTGAATTGATGAATTACTTTACCTTATGAAATCAATGGCTTATTTTGATTCGATGATTCCATTGAAATTATATTCTTGAACATAAATGTAGCTTTATTGGGTTCAGTGTTTCATATTGCGCTTTGCAAATCATAGTATTCATATTTGTTACTAGGTAGTAGAAGTAAATTAATTATTTTAATACTACTTATCTTAAACATATTTGTCATGACAATGTAAATTTTATTTTTGACAAATGTCTTAATAAATATAAAACAGGGACTTGAAGTTTTCATGATTCTGGTATGGAATAAATCGTGAGATGTAAATGTGACTCAATAAACAGCAAACAGCGAGGCGCTGTTGAGCTGGTGCGCGACGAGACTGATAACGAATGTGCTCTTTGAGATAAAATCTGTGTATTAACCCACCATAGCATTTGTTCTAGATTTTAGCAAATTACATTATCGATTACATATAAACAAACAAATTTATTGTGCGATTTAATTTAAGTTTAGCGTAAAGCACGCATTTAAAAACTTCACTTTTGTAAGCCCTGCATCTGTGTTGACATTCAAATATCGAATTTCGCTAGTATTACGCGAGGCGATTAATATCTCTATTCCTATAACAATACTTCTCTTGTTGCTTTCCCACTTTATTGGAGGAACTTTTGAAACCAGCTTGACCCTTGCAAACCTGATCATTAGGTTCAATTGCCTAATCTGCTTATATCGTAATAATATCGTATTTTCTAAACATCTCGTGTTCAAAATAATTTATCTTGAAATGTTTAAATTAACTTTTACAATTAATTAAATAGTATCCTTGAATTGTTGAGACCCTTGTAACCGGTAACAACTATCTCGTACAAGATAAAGTTAAGATGTTATCTACTAAAATTATTTCTCTAAATTCCAACCTACGTTATAAAGATGTTTTCATAAGATAAAGCACTTGTATATGTTGTACGTACAATGTAAATCTATGTCTCACATATTAAATCAAACCTGCATGAATATGCAAATTTAAGGTTTAAAATATTTTCAGTATTTCTCCAAGAGTTGGGGACGGAAACCTTCACTAATGGAATTCATGATTTTACTCAACAATATTTATTTGAAGACTGTAACCGTATACATTTAAATTTATGAAACACAGTTTTATGTAATTAATTAGAGTGCATTTGCTAAAAATATTATGCCTGGATGAATTTGACTTTCTACCAATTTTAAGTAATGCTTGAATTACACCTAAATGTTCAGGGATGAATTCAATAAATCATCACTGTAGTTGTGAAAATATTTACAAAACTAATGAACCGTATTAGCAATGGACGAACCGTAATTAAACTATAAATCATTCTCCGAAGCTCAATCTGACACTCTCGCGCTCTGAGCTGCTTTTGCTTCGTCGAAGAACCTCTCCGCTGATTCAGAGTTCGCTGGATTTCCGTTGAAGTTGCACATTAACTTAATATCTGTATAATGTACTATGTTACAAAATAACCTATCAGAAACGCAACTCTAACTAGACGGTGTAAGGCACCGTTTAGATGGCTTCCCCAAGGGAGCACGTTTGGACCGCAACTGTAAGTGTTTGCAAGTGAAGCGTGATCTTAAGATGATTTATGATATGTTGTAGGCTTGACATTTACGAGTTACCACCAACACCCGGCAGGCCTTTTAATCAACTGTGCTAACGTTATGCGTAGAGATTTGAAATGCCGTTAACATTTGCATTTGGATGTCAATGTAATATTTAATTTCAGAACTGCTTCATTAATAACATGTACTTTAGATCGTTTTAAGTAATTTAAGAAATTCACCATTGTTTAAAAGTAACATTCTAATTTGTTGTATATTTAATCATCTTTTTTTTAATGTACCTATTGAATATTGTACACTATCATTAACAATTCAAAAATAAATTTGTAAATTTACTATGTCTCATATTTTATGGGCAATCTAATTCTCTGTTCAGTTACGGTCAAATCAGAAGATTCGATTTTAAAATCCAGCCGTAATTTCGTATATTTCTCCCTAAGGTATCTCACGTACGATCAGCATTACGGTTTGGGGATGGCAGAAGGGTAGTCTAAATCGTTAAGTGTGATAAGAAAAATACAAAATCACCTGCAATTCTAGGTCACGTTTAAAAAGGTTTTAAATAACCTTGCCTCATGTATAATAAAAACTAGTTACGATAATAACCGGCTTATGTGAAATATTAAATCTCCTCATTGTATGTTTTACTGAATATTTTGTAAAAAAAAAATAAGACATTGTTTTCAATTAAGTTGTTTTAATTTGTATTCAATAGAAAAAAATCTGTCAAAAATAAAAATGTCATTATAACACCTATTCTTCTAAAATTATTTTCCTTAATTCAAAGCAATCAAATAATTTTGCTTCTGTATTTACACGTGGGTTTTGTCCGGTCACGGCGTGGGTCCGCGCACAATGGGGCATACTAATAGGCGTCCCCTATTAATTATGTCGGACGAGAAAATTTCAAGGCAAGAAATCCTAGCCATCAGGCCTAATGCCAAATGAAATGGGTCTACTCGCTGGACCCTTGAATTACTTGTTGGTGTGTGGTTTAAGTCACGAAATGACGACTTTGAACGTTTTGATTAAAATTTTACTACATCTTACTAATACTTTAAATATTATGTACAGAAAAATAGTTTCTCGAATCAACAAATGACAAAAATAAGCATAGTTGGTTTAAAATTAACCAATAATATGGAACAAATAAAAAGAATAAAGATTTTTGAATACTGCTTAGCAATAAAAATCTTTTTTTTTGCAATGTTAATGATTGAAATGTTCTACTGTTCTTTTCTATTCTACTTTAAAGTACATATTATTTACATCTATAGTCATTTATGTAAATGATGAATTTTTTTTTATTACGCCTTTTTATACGTTTACGGATTTTCCGCTTGTAACATGGACCAAACGTGTCATGTCGTCGGCTACAATTCATAGCCGTCATAACTCCAACCTGTCCGGATTGTCCGGCCGTGTCGCTTGTATTTTGCACCAAATGCCTTTGCGAGACTACATCGAGGGTTTTCTACAGGCCGAATGTACCTAAGAAACGGATTGAATACAAACCAACTTTTTTTGTTGTTAATCATGTAAAAAAGCATGATTAAAAAGCAATGTATAGCTTTATCTTTATAAATACTTTATAGAAAAACATGAAAATATTTTAATTAAATATATTGTTTATATTTAAACCATAAATGAAGTCGGAAAGTAACCACAATTGTTACCGTTACAATTTTGTTGGCTGGCCGCAATTACAGCTAGCAATGTAGCATGTTAATAAAACTAATAAATGCGGTGAAAAATTAATGCCATAGGTATTTTTAACCACGAAAATAAAATAAAAAATATAACGAAATGTTTTAAGTACGCTACTTAAAACATTTTTGAAGCAATCGAAATCCATAACGGGTTCGACAAATATTAATCCATAAAATCCTAAAAAATACAACTCAACTGGTAATTGGTATAAATAAAATATAACACAACTAATGGAAGAAAATAACGTAATGATGCGAGAGAAGCGACATCCTCGACCATTATTGCTAAATCAAACGTAACACAAAACAACTTAATACAATACACAAAAGGAAAAATTGAAACGCAGAAAAACTGAAACGCGGAGAAATGCGAAGAGATGGGTCGGTAAATAGACGGACGACAATTCAACGACCTAGTTGTGAACAATTGGACGGTGGGGAAAGATTTATCACTGGACAGGTCGGAGCGGTGCGATCATGTGGACTTCTGGTTACTAAATTGATGATGTTTTTTTTTAAATATGGGATAATAAAAATTAATATTTTCGCAACCAACCTCCACATATCGATAAAGAAATTCAAAGATATGTCGTAATTAACCAACCTACACTGGGCCAGTATGATTGACTATGGTCAAGTTACCTTAGGCTCTTACCGTACGATCGTCGGTAGCTCAGGGGTCAAGCACTTGATATGCAATCCGAAGGTCATGGGTTCGAATCCTGCCATGTACCAATGTGTTTTTCGGTTTCCGATTTACATATGTACATTCATCCGACGTTCATATGGTTAAGGAAAACATCGTGATGCAACCTGCACATATCTGAGAAGAAATTCAAAGATATGTGTGAAGTCAACCAACCCGCACTTGGCCAGCGAGGTTGACTATGATCTAATCACCCTTTACCTAGGGTAGGCTCCGAGCCCCTCGGTGGGGACGTATAGTGAGCTGGTGATGATAAGTTACCTCTAAAATTGGGCAGCACTCTTTACCATTATTTGATTTTTTAATTTTCATTGGGCTACACACATGATTCATTTAATTGAGATATAATTTTACGTCTAAATCTTATTTGATGGCATTGCTTCATACAAGTAATTTAGTCGATTGGCATTTATTGGGCACTTCCTTCGTTGCTCATGTTTGCTTACTCCAAAGACATTGAACTAAAAACATATTTGTTGCTTTAAAATAAATTTATTATATAAAAAACTGAATAATTTATTTTGACATTACTGAACCCGCAACGAGTTTAATAAAAGTAAAAGGTCCTAAAATCTTTTCTTAACATCAAACAAATATGAAGTTAAAATTATTTAGAGATCGCAAGATTTTCTAAATTCTAATTACAAAACGTTTAAATTCACAAATTCTTTCTCCGCACAGTTTAGAAACGCTCACTTGACAAGTAATTTGAGATAACAAGATTTCTGTTACGCAAGCGAAGATAAAATGTTATTTTATGGATTACAACAAAAAAAGGAACGAAAGTATTTGAGTCTTGCTTGTGTTTCTCCGCATCTTAAGCTCTTGAATTCCACAAAATGGCCTTAAAAATACATCGAAACGTCACGTAGTCGTGCCGCGGCCCCACTTGTCTCACGACATTCAACTCCGTACACATAAATCAGGGCTACTTAAAACACGATCTGTCAAATGTTGAGACTTTTACACGTTACTGCAACAGAGACAAACTTCTTATTCTGTAACTTAACGCAGAAGTAGCTGAAAATTGTAAGTTAACATTGTTTGTTCGTCAAAGTAAATAATATTACCTTTCTATAGGCAAGTTTTTCTGTTTTTTACTATTTTACTTTTCGTTTCTTATTATTTATAAGAAATCAAAATATTTCATACCGAATAAGTCCCATCGCATCGCTCAATACTAATTGATGAGGTCATAGACAATCGCTACAGCAAAGGAACCACAGTACTGTTTTTTTTTGTTATTATGTCGGAGTCGTTACGTGATGTGTAAATACGACGTGTTATCTGCGAACACGTGTTGCGGAGAGAAATTAATAAAAAATATGTAAAACGCAATGTATCGATACACACCAGGGTGGTCTATGGAACACGTGTGACATCCACTTGTATGAAGTTTAATGGTTTACTAAGAGATTACTAATGATGCAACGTTTTCACATGTTTAATATTATTTTAATTTGCTATTGTGCTATATTTTTTACTTTTTTTAATAGAAGGGTAGGGAGGGAGTAATTAACACAGAGGTGATCATCAACGCAACACCAGAGGCCGGCAACTGCAGATGCGTTGCCGTCCTTTTAGATATGCTCGCTTCTTGAAGGAACTTTAGTCGTAGTAATTTGGAAACATTTAATATTTTTATGTATAACATACTTTTATTTACAAAATGTAAAATAATTTACCGTGGGTTTCTAAGACCAAAATATCCGTTGACAGGTGTTACGACATATTTTATTCACAGATTTTAGTCTCAGAAAAGCTAGCCCACGGCTAGTTATACAAACTAGGGTTTAACTAAAACTAAAAACATTATTTAAATAATACCCTTTGCAATTTTTAAAAAAAAAATAATCTCATAAAATTGTGATACCGAAATAAATAAGAATGTACATATCTTAGAAATATAGATTTATGAAAAAGGCAGTCCTTTTGGTCTCACTCATAAACGTAGACTTTAATATAAAAACTTCTTCAAAGAACCTTGTAATTTTTTTTCGTCGTAAAATTTATAATACAATAAGAAGCATAAGGTTTCTCTAACGTACAAAAAAGTAAATCTGAAAACATCTAAAGTTCATTTTTGGTAAACTTTGAATTAACTTTATTATTTTTAAAATGAATCATTGTTAATTTATAACTAAACTAGCTGTCGCCAGCGACTCCGTCCGCGCGGTATTAAAAAAAAACTATTGGTCACATCGTAATGTTATATAGCCTAAAGCCTTCCTCTATAAATGGACTATCCAACAAAAAAAGAATTTTTCAAATTTGACCAGTAGTTCCTGAGATTAGCGCGTTTAAACAAACAAACTCTTCCGCTTTATAATCTTAGTATTAGTGTAAATTAATCGCTTTTAAAATTATACTTACATAAAGAAAAAACTCTTTTATATTCTACTTGATAACTAATAAGTTAATAATGTTAAAATAGTTTACAGCTATAAAATAGAATGAGTACTTGTTCAAAACAATATAATTTTTAAAAACTTTTAGAGTAAAGACTAATTAATTTAAATACAACTTGCATTAGCAATTTCTTTAACTGCCTATCAAGAAAACAAAAAACACTCAAAACAAGGAAATTTACAAAACTTTACAACAAACATCGTCAAATTTTACAACTCTGCTCGTACTGTTTAGATTTAGGTTTATTGTGTTGCAACCCTCCTGAATTAGCGATGGTCACTTTCTGCTTCTAAATGCGGAAAATTATCAATTAAATTAATAGCCAAGCGATTTTTTACCTTAACACTTAAAATTTATAACTCAATTTGTTAAACTCTTTTGTATATCAATTGCTAAGAGCAGCAAACAAAATTATTCTTTTTTCGTATTGTAATAAAAGTGAAATTCTATTAAATTTTAAATCGATGGTGTGACCAAAGTATTGCTGGCAGTTCAAATTACGTCTGAAGTGACGGACATTTGGCTTAGGGATAATGTGAAGGAAAGCGAGTCCAGGACAGCTCCCTTTTGTTTATTATTACAATTAAATGCTTGGCTTGACAAAACGTTGCGACTTCAGAAACGGGCGTTACATACTAAAAACTCTTGTATATAAAATTATTCTTATATAATTCATTTAATAATTTTTAGACATCAAAGTGTGAACTACAGACAATCTATTATCAGGTAGTATGTGTAAGATATACAACTAGATTTGACTCAATTAACAAAGTCGTTTAACAAATTTGTGTTTTACTTAAGATATAATATTTCAATCACATAAGATTTTATTTATCGTTAAAAAGCTTCATGTTTTTTTTTAGTTATAAAAACGTACATGTAGATGTCATTCTTTCAAACTTATTTTTTGTCGTGTAAACCGAGAAGAGCTTATGAGTTAGAATAAGTGACCGTATTCGTTGCGTTGTTCTTATGCATATCTGAGAAAAAACAGATAATAAAAAAATTGTAAGACTCTAAAAATTGTGTCTTATATGATTCTTTTATATGTACATATCGCTCGTCGTTATGTGTGCGCGGAATTAAAAAAAACTGAATAGCCTATGTATTCTTCCAGACTATGTTCTGTTATGCCAAATTTCAGCGAGATCCACGCACCTGTGATACTTCTAACAAACATTCATCCATCCACCCATCCTAACATTCGCATTAATAATATAAGCATGATATTAGTAAGATGAGACATACGAAGACAACGACAACGTTATTATTGATGAGACGCCAGTAGGCACGTCACAGCCGCCACGGTCACCGACCAATTAACTCTAAGATATTCAAACTATAAATTGGTACAACCAATTTGCTAGTTATAAATTCAAAATGCATCCACCCGGAAAATTGTATTGGGATCCCGAATCCATGCGTACAGATCGGGTGGGGGTCGGGTACAGGACCGACCCTGTTGTGTGCTATCGTATTTAGCCGTTTTATAAAGGCCAGTTTCGGCTTTTGTCCGGCCCAGTGGCGTGCAAGGGGTTAGGTGGATTCCGTGCCATCTCATTTTGTCGGATTTCGTACAGTGGAACGAAAGTTGTGTAATGGAGGAGGAATTAGACCCAAATTTCGAGTGCTATTCGGATTTTGTAGACGTCATTTTTCATTGATGCAACCAAAATTATAAAAGTAGCAGAAAAAATGTCTAAATTTTCTTAATACATCATCAACACAGCAAATTGAACGAAGAAAGCTAAAATGTAAATGAAACTGAAGAATAAAACCATATCTTAGTGTAATTTTCAAACCAAATCAGATTAAAAGTCTTAGACAATCTCTCTTCTTTACAATTATCTTTATATTTTCCATGTAAGTAGATTTCAGAAATAAAACAAATAAAAACTGTCATTCGAAGATCTACTAACCGCCTAAGGCATCAAATGAATATCTTATTTAAAATTCAATATATTTCCTCCCTCTTTACTTAAGAGTGAAAGAGACGAACACATGTATTAATATAAGATTACTTAATTTAAATTGCCCTCTAGTACTTTGCCTACAGTTGAGAAAGGTAATGAAGAGGTACAGTCAGCATTCGGTGCATTAGTTACCATTCTCGGTGTATTTACGTTACTCTTATCTTTCTCTGTTAAAAATAGAAACCACTTCATAGCTCGCATGTGGCTCGCAAGATAAATTAGGGCTGTTCAAATATAATATAATGTTTTGTATACAATTATCATTTAAAATTTATGATATTGTTATGAACTATTTATAGCTTCCATCTTACTAATATTATATTAAAGATTAGCGTGGTTTGGACATGTTATGAGGAGGTATGATGATGATATAAGCAAAAAAGTAATGAGATTGAATGTGGATGGCTACAAGGGTAGGGGAAGACCAAAAAAATGTATGGAATGACTATGTGAAAGAGGATATGCGTAAGAAGGGGGTAGACTCGGATATGACGGCTGATAGAGATGTATGGAGGAGTAGTACATACTGTGCCGACGCTCGATAGGGATAAGGGCAGGTTGATGATGATGATGATCTTACTAATGTTATAAAGGTTCAGATGGATGGATGTTAGGTGTCTCCAGAAATGCTTCACGGCTCTCGATAAGATTTGACAGTTATGTAGAATATAATCTGGAAGAACGCATAGGTTTAATAACGTTTTCTTAAATCCTTACGAACGAAGCCGCGTGTAACAGCTAGTTATAAATAGTTATAATATTTAACAATCATAATTTATATTATTAGTTACTTCAATTCAAAGAAGATGAAAAAAATGATCATTATCATCAGAAGCATGCTATTAGCTTGGGCCTGGTCTAGAAATTTACTCCACATCGACTTTTAATTAGTAGTTGATGTTTACTTTAAAAACATGAAATTCTTCACATTATAAATTCAACATGGTTCTATTTATTTTACAGTCGCTAACAAACTGTAGTACCTACTTTGGAACTCGACTTAGACGTCAAATTTGACGATTACACTAACGTAAAGTTACAATATTCCACGCTACACTGGAATTGTACTCAGGTTTATATTTCTGCCAGTGCGACTCACTATTACTTAATTAACAATGTTATTAAAAACATAAAACAAATGCACAATGTATATGAACTTTATGTACATTTAAAAAAAATGTAAATATAAATCGCTGTAGAATTAAGACACGCTTCTCTTTTGTTTTCACCTTGTTATGTTCTATGTCGTACCATATTGCTTTGTAAATCTCAACGCTCATAATCACGTTGATTAAATATCCGAAGTTCAAAAGGACATTAAAAAGCTTAAGTCACATTTATGCTTTAAATAATATAGACGTGGTTAGTGTTACCTTTGACAATTTTAAAATTCCTATTCAGACTTTTTGGTCTTCATCAAGTTTTATCACTTAAAACATTAAAAAATGTACTACATTGCACAACTCGATTGCAAAAGCGTGAAGTGCCCTCTAGCGTCGACAGCCGACAAGCCGCATAACGCGATGTCCTCTTGTTTGGCCGTGTTTCACCGTTATAAAAATTTATAAAATTTCAAGTAGAATTTGTACAGACTTTATAAAAATTGTTTGCAATCCATGAAGTCGACTGGATCATTTCTTTCAATTAATTTGAATTGCGATTAGTACGTGCGATTTAGTATAAATCATAAATCAGTCAGGATTATTAAATAGGCCATGGTGCAAGCATATACAGTAACTAGATATATCAGAATTTTTCGCTAAATATAAAATCAACAATTACCGTATGGACTTAAACTATTTACAAAAAAAAAATATCAAAAATTTCAAATGACACTTATTCAACAAAGTTATAAAAGTAATTTGATTCTACTGCGTCCTATATCTTTAAATTAACGCTAATCTCACGTATTCTGGCTACCATTTAATAATAACTTTATGCAGAGTTCACGTAATAAAGAAGTTAAACACTAAACAGAGACACTTCCAGTATTTCACGTACCAATGTTAAGATCACACGTAACCGTTTGAGTACTATAATGTTTAATTTCATCCCCCACGCAACCTCGATGTACCCAAATGAGAGGTGGGGTGTCCCCTACCTGTACTTACGTTGTAACGTATGACGGGCATAGTGCACGGTAATCACTTATTTAATTGCAACATTTATTCTGTTGATTAAAATACTTGTTCAAGTGTACTGTTAGAAAAAAAACTGTTCCTGTTCTCAAGCACATTTAAGATATAAATTAAATTAAGGCATAGTAATAAGAATAACTCAATTTTCAGTTATATGACGCCCACAGTTGGGTAAAGGCCTTCCCCAAAGAACGCAACGATGATCGGTCCTGTGTTACCCGCATCCAGGATACTCCCACGGATAAATGTTATGAATGAAGTTGTTTCGTCATTTAAAATTTGATTGGAATGATTCTTTTTTTAAACATTAAAATCCAGAAAAATTATATTCATGTATCGGTACTCAAATAGATTTAGTGTAGAAAAAAACTATTACTGTATTTTATTTAATATTTTCTTCAAAGTTTTTAGTCAAATATGAAAAATAATTTGCTATCTGTACCGACCTTAAGAAGAATGTACGTTTAGCAGCAAGCGTCGACAATTTAAACGGCACCGCTCTTCGCAGGACGCAAAGTTTATCGTCGCTCGTAACTAGGAGCTCCCGTATCTAACTACCACTCAACTAGACCTCTCTCCTCCCCCGCTAAATACGTGGAATTGGAGCAATTGCGAAGGTCGACACTCAAACTGGGGGTCTACAAAGCTGGTCGTATGATCAAGGTATTCGAGATATTAAGTCCTGGCCCTCCCGTTTGCTTGACACCGTTAGTAGTAATGGTGGAACGGAAGAAAATATCTTTGACCTTGTTACGTTTTAACGATTTTATCGTTTTAATTGAAAGTTCCAACAACGTTTCGTTAATTTTAGTTTATTCGATTACTACAATCCGCTATTCAATCACTGTAAGTACCTTAAGTATTGTAATCCCAGCTTTAATACTAGGATTATCTTTGTTAGTAGTGTGAGGAATAACGTTAATAAAATTTGTTAAGGATAAACTTGACCTTAGAGATTTACTTGTTATATTGTAATGTACTAAAATATTTTTATTATAAGGTGGCAATTATAAGGAAGCGACCGTTGCCTATAAACGTCTGCAATTCCAGATGCGTTGTCTACCTTTATTCAATGGAGGATGGGACACAGAAAGAGGATATTTTCCTTTTATGCATCTCTTCCCAATGCTAACTCACTTCCTCTCCCATCCTTTACTTATAAGAAAAGAGTGGGAAGGGAAAGAGGACTAAAATTAGGCCTCCGGCGCACACACGCACGCTTTTTACACGAAAAGCGAAATAATTTCAGCTTCATGTCTATCTTTTGTGTAGTCGTAGTATTTTGCCGGTCGATTCGTGCAACATCTGTTATTGTTGGCGTCTACCACAGTTATATAGTAATAATGTAGCTATACCAAGTATTTTAATAATACCAAGAAAGTTTTACCTTAGTCCATTCACATACGTCAATTTAAAATGCATAATTTCTTCTCTCTGCTTATTGATGTGCAATAAAGACTAGTCCTTGTTGTTATCCATCTAGGTCCGTATACACCGACGCCGGCGCGTCGCGGAGGACCGTGCGAGCGACACTATCTCTATATAATTAGTGCTGGTGCGTCCATACACGAGGCTCGGCTAAGAAACCGACGCCCACGGCCCGCCCGCCATAAATCAAAGTCATACGAGACCTTTTCAATTAATTCTCGCCCGCGGCACCGGAGATATTTGCATCTGAATATGTAATCGGTATAACCGACCCGTGTCACAGTCTATCGATATCAGTAGAACTACTTCACATTACCATCGAGTCATAAACACGTTAGCTTTATTAGAGCGCATAAGCATTGACCTATTTTAGTCGAAAATTAATATTATACATTTAATTGATTTAATTTCATTTATTTTCATAAAACACTTTGACGTTTATTTGTATAAACAAAAGCTTTTTTTGTTTGTCCCAGTACCAAGTATTCGTAGTAACTAACACATATTATTTATTTATAATTGGGTCAGCTGAAAAACCCTGTGGCAGAGCGGAACATTGTCGGTTCTTAGTACGTAAAAAGGGTCAAGAATTGTTCGGTGTGGGCCTATTGTGCGACATAGGGTCTGTTTGTCTTCCGTGCGAATGTTCATATTTGATTTCGGGCAATGTGCCGCCATTGCCGTGTACATAACCGAGATACGACGCGGGCCGTCGAAGATTTTCGCTACTAATTTCGCCGTTTTTACTCCGATTTTTGTTTGTTTGCCTCTTTGTTAGCTCGGTATGTTTGTGTTTTTATTTAGAGGATTGCCCGGTCGACTTTCATGATCCCGTATTAAGCTATAAAAGGGCAAAACAAATTCTCTTATTACGGATCATTGCTAAGTTTTATTTTTTCTTTTATTTATTGAGTTCTTATGTAGTGCCTAAAGTATATAAGACAAGAATTATTTTTTATTAAAACATTAAAGTTGAGTACTTCAACAATGCGACAGCACTTATGTAATACTTTACATACTTAGTAAATTTAATATGAAGTTAAAACAATGGTTTATGAAATTGATCATTCGCTGTCAACAGAAACTAATCTAGTTGCCGAGGCGACGCCTACGCGTGCGGACTCGAGTTTTATTTACTTGTTCATTGTAATTGAATCGTCGAGTACATACATCACAAGAAATTCTATGAAGCAGTTTCTAATTATTTTTGTCGATTCTAAAAAATAATTACAAATATTTAAAATAATTATAATTAATTCTCAAGACATACAGATTTTGGTGATTGAGTTGAGTAATCTTTAAATTTATAATTAGTTTGAAAGTTAAATAGATATTTTTCTAACACTATATGTAAGATAAACCTTACTACGACTACTAGAAACTGAGAACATAAGATTTTAATCAAAGCTTCCTTAGAAATGTAGGCGATTACGTAAGGGTTTTTAAAATTCAACAGCGGTTAAAAAAATAGTTGAACAAAAGTATTTATCGATCGAGTATTTATCGAAACAAAAACTTTTAAAAGTATAAATTTAATTAATTCGCAGAATGAAATTTATCTATAATAATCCGTAGATAGCAGAGAGGTAATCATTAAAACAGTGAAATCATGAGCAATACCGTTGTATCCTACCATCTCAATGGTCCTTTTAAAACATTTTTGCGTGCGTCGCGTCGCTCGCGATCCAGCGGCGTATTGTTATCCCGCCGTATTCTCCTATCATCCTTGGAGCTCAGTTCAATAACTCTCGTTACCCTTTCAAAACTGTCCAATAAAAACTATAAATACGGCCGAATAGCGTTCCGATTCCTGTTATATAGCCGTTCACTTGCAAATCGACGGATCATGCAACTCTCGAAGCCGCTCTTAACTTTTCTTTAAGCCTTAGGCGGGAATTTACCGTCTCGGCTTCTATAAAATGTTTTTATGGAGCTGGCATTATCTGTAAATGTCTTTTAGGAGTTATGAGTTAATTTGTCGTATGATAATAAAGAGTATTTTAGGCATCCACTGCAATTAATAAATTTAACATATGATTTTTTTTATATCATAAGGTGGCAAACGAGCGAGCGGCCACCTGAAATCGCTGAAATAGCGAAGTGACCGTTGCCCATAGACATACGCAATTTCATAAGCGTTACCTACCTTTAATCGACGGAGGAAAGGATGCACAGAGAGAAAATATTTTCCCTTTCCATGCATCCTCTCATCCGGAAAGTCCACTTACACTTCCCATCCTTTCCTTATAATATAATTTTATATAATAATAAAAATGTAATAATTAAATGACATAAATAAATTTTATCAAATATAAGTAGCATATCCAGTTTTCTTAGATCCAGTTGATCTCGCGCGCGGTTCGTTTCCCCGTGAGAAATACGCCAGCGGTAATGGCCGTCCGTGATTTCGGTATAGAACGTTGGATAATTAAGAATTTAGCCCCTCGCCCTCGCATGAGCTACACGAAGGATTAAGTACATTCAGTCGTCTTTGTGACGTCTCTAAGGTCATTAAGTCAGACCTCATTTCGGGATAGACATTCCTAACAATTTAAAGTAAATAAAGATATATCTTATTCGTCTAAAATCTCTCTCTTTTGTTTAGTTTGGTTTATACATCGAGCCAAGATTTTTGGATAACCTTTTTTATTTAGTTCAATTGGTTAAGATAACTTATAAGCATCCAAAGGAAGAGAGTGGTGTCCAAACTTGGTCTATTATTCCCGCTGATATAGTTACATTCAAACTCTATGGTGGCTCGGAATATCGATTAAGACGCTATACGGAGTATAACTAGGTAATGGCAGGACGCGGGAGAGGGTCGCACGTGTACGCAGTGTGAAGACGGGCTCGCAGCTAAGCGCAAGCCTCCACTAAGTTTAAATCTTATAGTAACAACGTCACTGTCAACGATCCAACGTAACCATGGTTATATTGCCGACATAAACTTTGTTAATAAATCACGCGTCTCATGTCCACTGTTTATTTTCAATTACTGGGCAGCGGGTACTGGGCAGCAGTGTGGAGCGCGTGAATAATACCAGAACAGCTGTACGGTTGGCAGATTAGTGAGTTATTGTCGTTATGCCTGTTCCGACATTAATTAAAAAAGTTGAAACTACAGTCAGCAGGCCCGTAACAATAGCTCAGGTGATTAATTGACCCGGACTAGTCAGACGCCCACTAACAGGGGAATTGCAATTCTTATTACAATTTTACGACAAGTATTATATTTGAAAATTGTGATTGATTGTTGTGATTTAATGATTACATAACAAAGTTTAGGAAGTAAAATTTCTTTCAAAATATTACAACCAATGACGCACTTTTTCATACTTCCGAAATAAATAATTTTTGGTCTTCAATGTTTTATTCACCGTACTGTAACCACAAAATAAATTTATATCTGTATAAAGTGATTACAGAATCAACTGGATGCGGTTTCTCTTAAGCAAGTTAGGGTCCGCTAGCGGCCGAAGTCCTTCGCGGTAGCTTAAGCGGCTTTTCTCATTTCAGTCCGCGGGCGATGCATTATGCAGGAGCGAACCACCCACAAAATTAACATTTACCTGTTCCTACCTCAATTATTGTGCCCATAATCGGAGTAAAACCCTTCAATGGTATATCGTAAGAGTATTCTTAAATATTGATACACACTGACATTAAGAATGATGAACATTTTGTTGTACCGAGCTTTGAAAATTGTTGTTAACGCACAAATGGAATGTCTTATTATTGTCTATTTTAAAATTATTACACACATTGAATTAGTGACGAACTACTGAAATATCTACTAGGAAAAGTTTTATAACTTGATTTACGGTGAGTCTTTGAGTCAAAAAACTCTGTTTAAAAATATTTGTTATCTCGGCTTTGTCAAAGATTACAAGATAGGGACATTATGTTTTACACGGAGATTTTAGTCTCGGAAACCCACGATTAAAGAGCTAAATATAAGTAATCACCTTTTCAAATAGTATTAAAACAATCAAATTATAATGTAGAAATTGTATTAAATCCGTTGGCGATGTTTCGTACCAGTGTGTCCACAAGCAAACAAAACCGCTTCTGAACTTAAAACGCGTAGAGCGCGCACTTACAAATCAACGCAACTATTATAATAATACACTTTGTATCTCATTACTGACTCGCTGACTGAGGATAAACATATTATTTATCGGCTCCCGGTCTCGACTTAGACCTTTACAACCCATTAAAAATGTACCGCTCGAGTTTATCATATAAACCATTCTAATGCATTCGGTAAGAGCTTAAAACATTCAATTATTTTAACCATTTGATAGCCATTATAATAATATTGTAAGGCAACGGACGGTCGATGGGGCCGAAAAGTCTCGGAATGACTGTCACGGACATCGACATCGTGGGCAGGACTATCGCAAGATGGACCGATGACCTGAACACGGTTGCGGGAATATCCTGAATGCGGGTAGCATTGGACTGATCATCGTGGCTATCTTTGAGGGAGGCCTGTGCCCAGCAATGGCCATTATATGGTTGAAGAGCGAAGAAATAATATTGTTACAATCCTTTACGTGATAGTCAGAATCCAATTTAATTTCAACGATTTCCGAAGGCAGTCTGGTAAAATTATACTAAGCGTTTATAGATTAGTGACTATTCAATTGTCTATTAGCTATGAAAGCCTGTATTCATGAATTCCAGCACTGGAATGATACCTTGTAAAAGCAGTCTATTGTTTGAAAACGATGAAAGCGAATGCATTATCACCTTGTTAGTCCATTGCTAAAGTTCATAAGGTCTAAGGTGAACTCAATTGTATCCGCAAATACTTAATATGGATAGTAATCTGTGGTCAATATAAGTACTACTAACGCTTATCCGTTATATTTTGTGCCTTAAGAATGAAGATATTTTCGACAAATTGGATACCATATTTATTTGTTTAAATTCGTAAATATTTGTAATTTTTATTTTTGTATTTACGGTAGTTTGTTATTGAAGATTTTCTACATGTTACTAATAGAATCTGGTAGATAATTAGAGTTTAAAGTCGATGTAGACTTAGAGATATCATATAAAAATAATGATACCATACCTCATATTAATAAGTACGTGTAAAATTATATTCATGACGTCTTTTTTAAAAGAAATAGGAATACTTCATCCTAAGATCTTATTTAAGTGATATTGAGCAAAGCGAAAGAGATTTTCATAGAAAAACATCATTACATCTTCCAAGAATATTGTAATCAACATTCCCTTTGTCTTGAGTATAATTTTCTGTCACTAACTGTTGCTTATTTTACCGTATTATTTGATCAAATATGCGACTTAAATATTCGTAAATAATGAGTCTAATTTTAGATTCAAAAAAGGGTTAAAATTACTTTAATTTTATATACGAAAACATTCGACAAAAGAAAAGTATAAATAAAATTTAATTGAGAGCAAAATAATATCAACACAAAAACAGGTATCAAATAACATCAGCGCCATAATATCAAAAATAAGGACAACATTAAAATTAATTATAATTATAATTTTAAAGGGATATTGAAATTCGATGAGCTTGCAAATTGAATTTAAAAGGGAATTCATGAGCCAGATTTTCGTACCAATGCTAATAACGGAACGTTTGGATTGGTTATTACAATATTTATTTGTTTTTTTATTCACACCTAAAAGATCGTCGCGAACCGAATTTAACTTCTTGACTGACCTTTATAAATGGACTGGCTTTAAGACGTACGATTTTGTGCCTATTTCATTTCCGCCATTTTGGCGCTGATGGTAGCAGTTTGTAACGGTGGTGAGGATTCGAACTAATAATATACATAAAATTAACTGTCATCCAACATCAATAGGCGCGTTTATATTGGAACGAAGCAAAAGCCATTTACAATCAATCGTCTATCCATTTATGAAGAGCATAGCTTATACACCAAACATAATTTACTACTTCAAATTCTTTTATTTGGCCGATTTTAATAAAGTCACGTCTTACTAGGAATCGTGTTCTATTTTGGTACTAAATTATTGCATGACATTCCAGTGACTTATTAAAATACTTATAAGAATATTAATTACAATTCAAGTGATATTAAGATTATTTACAAATTCCTCTGTGAAAATGATATAATTTAGTCTATTGATATTTCAAAATCGATGTAAATTAAGGCTCCTGGTCTACAAATCTGACTTGATTTACGTCAACTTCTGGTGGCTCCGCTCGCCGGTAAAACTGCGGCTTATCTTTATTTATTGAGATCACTGCATTCAACTATTTAGATCGGAATTTATATTATACTTGAAGAACGTTATGGATTTTGTGGGAGGACTTTTAGTACTGGGATTATAATAAAACTACCTTCTAGCGATTGTGTGAAAAATGCAGATTCTTGTATACACACTACACACGCCCGATACCAACCGCGGTAAGATAGTACTGATTGATGATACAAATTGTGGATCTAGAATTATTAGGCACGGAAATCGGAGCAATTTTTGGATATATTTTTACGCTTTTAGGACATTCTGATGTTTTGATGTATTCACTATTAGTCAGACGGCAGATGGGGCGAAAAGTTCTAGAGTAGCAGCCGCGGATAGGTCGACGCAGCGTAGGTAGATGCAAGATGGACTGATGACTTGATCAAGGATGCGGGAGTGCACTGAATGAGGGCAGCATAGGACCCGGCATTGTGACAATCGATGGGAGAGGCCTACGTTCAGCAGTGGACGAATACAGACTGACAATGAAGTAATCAAAAATAAATGCGAACGCAAACATTTTTGTTTCTGGTTTTATGAAGTATCATTTGCTGTTAAAGCAAGATACTGCGAAGATATTTCAACGAAAGAAAATGTTGATCACGTACTTTCTTATGTACAGGCACATTTCTTTCTTATTTCAAAAACTAATGTGAACCGACGACATGTATAACTCACACTGTGAGCTGAGATTATGATTCTTTGTTACATGCTCTTAAAAAACGACTCACCGGCATTTTACATTTTAAAAACTGAACCTTATTCTCTGAACTTAAAGTACATTTTCATGCAGACGAAGATGTAGATAATATTTTCTAGTACGGAACGATGGCGCTAACAACGGAGCGACACATTTTTCTCATCTCTGATGCATATATTATGGAGCACGAACCCATAATGGGACTCATTGGGAACAAACAAATTACAGTATTTGATGGTTAAATAATATATGATATATGTGAACGCACTTTGGTTACAAATGACTTGTTGTTTTGTTTATAGACATGGTCTGGCGCAGTTATTGCTTGATCAAGAAGCATTATTAAAGTCATTACTACAAAAATTGTTAATTTAAACAAATAAATTTCCTGACGCATATTTAATTTTCCTCATTTAAAATTCTAACAACTTGACATATCAATGTTTAAAGGAAACATAAATCATCAGTAAATTAGAATACGATGATATGAAAATGTAACAAAAAGTTCCAAATTAAATCAGCAACAACTAGATTCTCGTTCCGGCTGCGGCCATATTTTCCGTGCTCGGCTCGTTGCAGCGGACGTATAAAACAACACGGCACAAGCACGACTGGAAGTCATGCAATTCAAATTGAATGACAATATTGTCTCTTGTAAGGTTCTTGAAGGAAAGGAAATGGTACACACTGTACAAGTGACTACATAAATGAGACATGCAACGCGTCTAGTTTTACAATGTTGATATTCAAACATGCAATCTTTTGAATATTGTTCTGTGCAAAATATATCAATGCTCGACATATGAATACAAGTAGACACAAGAAGAAGTGACATTTGTCAAGAACCAAATCGAAAACTTACCAATAAAGAAGCAAGGTTAATTATGACAAAATTTAATCCGTACAATTTTTAACGGTATTAATTTTGTTGGATATAAAGCAAATGGTGGAGAATTAAAACTTTAAACTGCCAAAAATAGTCTGTTTAATTTTCTAACGAAATATATAATTATAATACTTATTTAAATAAGTACAGGTTTAATGTGATTCAAATCAAACACATCGTAAATTTTCCTCGCGCGTAATTCACGGTAAAGTATTATTTATAATTCCTGTGCATTAGAATGCTACAGGAGCACTTCCACTTGAGTGTTGTCTTTGCATATCGTATAAGGCGAGTTATTTAATTTAAAACAACACATTTGCTTAATGTAAGCAACATATTCGATTGGCCAGTTCAATTGTTCAGTTGTTGGGTGGTCTTATACTGAGTCTTATATTGAAATCTCTATGTCTTTTTAAGAGTAAAGTTTTTTTCTTTAACTTTTTTGCACTATAGAATATACCTAAGATGTCTTGTAAAGATAAACAGCTCTTAATAATATTAAACATAATAATGACTTCAAGCAATAGTATCAATCTTATTTAATATATCTTGATCATGCATCTCCTGATAGAATTAAGTTTCCAATATTAATAACATCGATACACAGGACAAAGTACAATATTGAATTGAATCACCAAAATTTAGATATCACCATCTGTTACTTTGATACAAATAAGCTCTGATAAATAGTGGGTTCAGATAATTACATCTGTGTTTGACATCCCCATAGGACATACACATGATATAGCTTTTAGAAACTTACAAACCATAATGTAATTATAATAACTATTTAGGTAGTAAAACCAGTTAAAGTTTCGAAGAAATTGAGTTCTTCATTCGTACGTGATCATTTGAAACTATTTCGAATCTTGGACATTTCAATTTAATGTCTAACGAATGTAATGTTATCATTAAAACACGCAGACTAATACGACTAGTGGGAGATAACGAGTGACGTGTACAATAGTGTAGACGCCGGCCGCTCTCGCGGACACATACACGTCGGGCGCGTGGGTCGGCTCGGGCCCTGCGCTCCGGGTCTTATCTATGGAATAATCACTTTGAACGACCAAACGGCCTACGATTACCATCTCAAATCCCCCGTAAATTTTCTATTCCGTAGGGTCATTATAATGAAATAACCTCGCTAAGTTTGAGGGCAAAAAATATATACACGAATAATTTCATCACAACTCTCCCCTCTCCTGTTGATTGCGAAATTTCAATCAAGCTCGTAAATGGTATACAGGCTCGCATCGACACTCCAAACGACTTTTTTGGGGTTGCAACACTGGATGGAAATATACATGCGACATTGAACACTAAACTATATAGCTTAAGAGGCGGATTCTAATGTATTTTACATATTGGAATAGCAGCACAGCTTTGCGATAAATGTATGCGTGTACACTAAATGACGTGGATTTATTTGTTCAATACGTATTACAACAGGACTCGGATTTTATACGTTGACATGTTGCACTTCCTAATTATAAGGGACTGTGCTCGCAAATGAATTATGTTCTGAAGTCAATAAAGACTATAATTATAAATACCATGATATGAAATATTAAAATCATATACACAACATATTTTTAGGCTAACCTTTGTATGATATAACAACTCTTTAGTTTGGGTGTGTACTTAAAAATCAGATTAACGTAAAACTAACACAATATTTAAAGTGAAATTTTCTTCAACTTACGACGTAACCTTTCACTTCATTTAGGCGAATAATTTCAACTTTCCTTACTTATTTTGATTAAAATTTTTAAAGTAAATCCAATTTTAATTGCTCTAATATGCATTCATGTGTCCACTCCCAAAATAGAAGAAGTTTCTTAATTAAGTTTTAAGTGATATCCCGCTGTGAATATAAGGGCTAAGACAACCATAACACTGCATCAATTTGTCTTGTAATAGTGCACCCCTCGTGTGTACTTCTTTATTAAAATCATCATCTAAAGGGTCACAGAACACGCTTCCTATTTCATCTTTGACAGCAAAATTTTAACGCGTTATTTCGAACATTAACTCTTCACTAGCGATTGATGAAAAATTTCAAGTATCATCGAAATGTATTCCTTGTGCTTTCGAAATAATAGTCACAGTTGCAAAATTATCAAAACTGACTACTTTAAATTTCGTTTCAATTATTACTCCATTCTATTTTGAATCGTAACCACATATGATTAAAGTTGTAATTTCTTTGTAATCTATAATGTGTTTTAAGATGTTTTTGGAACAGGGTGGTCGAGAGCCGCGTAAGCACGTGCCGCTGGCTCCCCGCTGCTACGCACTCCTCGTTACAACGAGAACTGTACGGTCCTGTAATTACACACAAATTAGACAAGATTTATCGAGGGGTGGAACACCTTGGCAACTGTACAAGGTACTAATAACGGTTGGCCAGTTACGATATTGAGATTAATTCGCGAGTGTAATTTTCGGGAGTTGCGATTACACCACGTCTGTTGGAAAAAATTACCGAGGGATTGAATTGCTCGAGTTGTTACTTCTTTGGAAATAGGTTCCCTAAATCCGTAAGGAAATATTTAAACAGTAACATTTTTAAATAACCATTGTATTATAGTAAGTTGAAAGGTAGCCTAAACCAATGTTGCCAATTTATATACTATAGTGGTATATGCGACAGCTTCATTCAACGAAAGGTGAACATTTAGTGAATAATAACGAGGTTTTTAGTGCAGCTTTTCATATTTTATTGCGTGTTTATTGGCCATTGTGGTCGCGGCACTTCAAGCATGCCGCGTGCGGACACTAAAAATGATTCATTCCCACGGTCAGGTCCCGTCCCATCGACTTAATGAAGGTGATAAATGGCCCGTCACTCTTCCTACTTTATTTGGACGTTGCAGGTGACAGACTTATTAAAACCAATATGTTTTGCTTTCATCATTGTTTGAGCAATCGTGATTTGTTTTTTCCTCCACTTCACCGTTGCCGTCTTAAAGATATACTACGAGTATTTAAACTTCAACAACAATTAAATTGATTAAAATTATAATAATTTGCTTTGCCAATGAGTCTTCTGTGTCATCTATAAGCAATATTCAATGGACCAAAGTATCATAAAGAAATCTATTCTGTGCTGTATCTATCCGATAACTCATTACATAAAATTAAACTTGTCTAATAAACTTAAGAATGAAATTAAAACTTTTGTATTTAAAAGTTCTGTGCACTTATTATCTGCGGATAACAAATCTGTAAAAATTATGACGCATACAATTGTCGCGTCCTATACCTATACCTGGCCTCCCCCAAGGAAATAAAAACTTATCAGCGAACTTTGCTCCCAGTTATCTTCGCTGCGAGTAAACACTTTTTATTTTACGACCACCCACAGTTTTACTACCGTCTACCCCTACCCTGAACCCTTGGTCGCGGTTTTAAAACTATCTAACATTGAAAATACGCGGTAACAAGTTTGCACCCAGTTGAAATCTACTTGATTTTTTAAAAATAACCCAAGAATATTTTAAAATAATATTTAGTTTTAAACGCCTTAATCCAAGCTTAAGAGATTTTTTAAATCCTTTAGACTTCTTAACGGAAATACGAAGTTATTTTAAAGCTACAAGTACCCAATTAGATAACCTGTAAATGATTATATTTAATTTTACAAGCCTGCATTTAAAAAATAAAACAAATATTTTCTTCACTTAGTTTTTAGCTTAATTACTTATTAAAATAAACGTAGAAGTGTTTTAGATCTTAATATAGTTGACCTGAGTGTCTAATTAGGATAGAAGAATAAAGAGAATCGTACAAAGCACTCTAGAGTTAAAGACCAAATACAAAAATTTTAACCCAAATTTACCAAGTGCTAATCTTAGCTCTCTCTTTCCATTACTAAGTAATCTTTTGCTGATAAAATTTCCACTATATTGATCCAATTACTTCATTTAATCACTAGGTGATTGTATTTTATTGATCAAGCTTTTAGACCAACCCGTTTCCCTTGCATGTTTCCATCACATTTGTGAGCTTATCATTTATTCTGTTTCCATTCGTATAGTACTAAAAGCCTTCCCTCTTCCTGTAATACCATCTTATCATTTTTATATCCTTAAACCACGTGATTTGAAAGTGATATCGAGGGTACGTCCTCAACCGTTCCAGAAACAAATAAATCTTTAAGGACATCGGTACGACACGCCTAAATTTACGACCTAGAAGAGAAATCAACTTATTTTTATATTGTTAGGATTAATAAGGTAGATGTAAGCTTTACTACACTATGTTAAAAAAAAAAACATCGTTCTTACTTTATTTAAACAACTTGTAATAACCAACCGCTCAAACACGCAGTAAGATTTTCATATTGGTACAAATCTGCGATGTAATTCGCAAAGACATATATGTGTTCTATTGGTAAAAATTTATATAATATATAATTAAAAACCTCCATTATTTTTTCGTACAAAAAAAGTAGTAAGTGAAAGAGATGTAGCCGCACATCGTTAATTGACGAAGCGGGGTGTCAAATCAATTCATTAGCAAAACCAGTGGCTTAATACTATCTAACAATCGATACAGAGGGCGGCACTGTCTAGGTGTTCATTTAAGTCAAGATTGAACTGGAGATTAAACAGTGGATGGTTAGCCCCCTTTAGGGTATGGTCCAAAAACAAAAAAAACTGAGGAAAAAAGTCTATTTACTGTTTGCAGCCATAGGTTATTATATTATAATAGATGTCGTTATCATTACTGATTTTTAATTAAATATGATTATTAAATAAATGAATTAATAATGAGTATTAACTTTAATTTATTCAACAGTCTATGCAAATGTAACGCCAGAACTGGTATTTTCTATTCGCCTTTGACTTGGAACACACAATCGAGGGGAGTAATTCCTCCTTATCGGCACTCGTTACTCGTCCCCTAATAAAACCTTTCCCCTCTAATCTTAAGGGTTGTTGCGAATCTCTTAAATTTAATAAGAGCATATTTAAAAACAAAAACAATAAGCTGTCTGTACCCGATGTAGTTACTTTTAATTGTTAAGTCTTTGTTAAATATTATTATACTCGATACTCTTAAATTTAAGAGTTAATT
Organism: Papilio xuthus; assembly: GCF_000836235.2. Lineage (NCBI taxonomy): Eukaryota > Metazoa > Arthropoda > Insecta > Lepidoptera > Papilionidae > Papilio > Papilio xuthus. Next base: position 6,294,520 of record NW_013532534.1, on the reverse strand, counting down.
TCAGTGATAAGCAAATAACATTTTACGGTAAATTTAAGTTTGAAAGATTAAAAGAAATAACATGATTGTATATTTTAAATCTGTCATAAAATCGATATTAAAATCTTTACCATAGCGAAATGTTATTCAAATATGTATAAGATCGATTCCAAATTCATCGTAAAATAATCTTCCTTATCGATTCTCAGTCCACTCGTATCAATACTTCATTTTCGATTGAGAACACATCCCGACATAATATCCAAACTTTGGCGTCACATAAAACTATCTCCCTTACTCGGAGCACATATATTACGTCATCGTTCACCATAAACCGACAATTTAGAACTAAGTTGAGCCAAGTTAATGAATAAATCAATAAATTCTGTTACTCTAGGCAAACTGAGAAGGTGAAATTTTGCATTGCATTCACCCAACATTAGATTTTCTGTTGACTCAACGCAATAAAAGTTTATTTATTGCATGATTTCTAATAAGTTGAAAACATTTAAAAAGAACCTTTGTAGATCATACAGAACTAGCTGTAAACCGCGACCCTGCCTGCGCGGAATTAAAAAAAATAATTAGTAGCTTCTGTGTTCTTCCAGACTATATTTTACAAATATGCCATATTTTTGCGAGTTCCATTAAACCCTTCTGGAGATACCTTCTAACAAAAAATCATCCATATAAACATTCGCATTAATAATATTAGTAGGGTTACTATCAACTTATAAAATTCCTTACCCGCACTGAAAGAAACTGGACACAATTATGCCATGTTATGTGATCGTATTTTAACTTTTACAAGTTACTAAATGAACTTTTCTTTAACAGATCTAGCGGTTAATGAGAGTCACATGTTTTAATTATAAATAAATTAAAAACATTATAAATGTTAAACGAGTATGCCTTCACTCATGCGTCTCGCAATTCCCTTTACAGACGTAAAGAGGGACTCGTAGTAAATGTTTACAATTAGAATGCTCGCCGCAAGTCTGTGTGTGCCCTTAGTACGTACTTAATTATAATGTTCATGACTGTACTTTGTTACCACATGAATAATTGTATTGTTTATAAAATCCTACGACGGAATGACCGATGCGAGCATGAATCATTTGTGAATATGATTAATACTAAATTAAGTCCTTTTGTTAATACTATAAAGACAATATACCATTGTATTAACTTTCCCATGCAATAACTAAAGGTTTTAATAAATGATTCTTGAAGCAATTTCGATGATATGCAAACTTTAATTCGTTTATGTTATAGAGGTCGAACAATCTTTTAATCCAAAATTAATGCTAATTAATATAATTAAATTATTATTCCTGCTAATTATTTTCTTTCTCCTAATTTCTAACTACCAGTGTTTTTGTGATTTATTTGTCCGAGTGATCTCATGTAAAAAATGTGCAAATTTTACGGTAACTTAATATTAATTAATAACATATATAACCTTGTACAAAGGTTCTTCGAATGCATTACCACAAGCAAACTACTCACAAATTCAAAATACAAAGACAATATCATACAAAATAGTCTATTGTTCTAGAGTTGTGATTCAGTTCTGGAAATAACTACATACTATCGACATGTGTTCGCAGATGATAACATTTGAACTCCAGCCGATATAAGCTCAGTTGATATAAACAATGCACACATATTACTATCAATTTTCTAAGAAACAGTATTGAAATAATTTGTAACAATGTTGGATAGTATTCTGTTCACACAAAATTATAAATGCCCATTTATGAACACTTTGACTCTTATTACCAAATAATGAACAAAAACTATGCAGTCTAATATAGGAATTGCTTATCATCATTATATAGTTCATTACAAGGAAAAGAAGTTGCTTAACGTCATACGATATAGCACAATGTTTATTGGTAAAATTTAAATTACAGGTCAAAGAGAATTTACAAAAAAAGAAATCACTGAAATTTATTTCGTACTGTTAGGTGACCGGCACTTAGGGTATTTTAAAAGAAAACCCCGAAAGACTTTTAGACTACTTTAATTAACTCTACATATTATTTTAGACTTTCTGGTCTCCGAATCCGGATTCTGTGTTTAAATTGCGAGCTTTTAATTCTGATAGAATTAAAAATGTAATTATACCTATAAGGTAAACTAATTTAGCTGACAGTAACAGAGAAACTTCGTCAGTGTACATGCTGACTGTGCAGCCTTTACATAATAAGTAGGGTTATAACAGTACGAATCATCATCAGCTCACTATACGTACCCACCGAGAGGCTCGGAGCCAACCCTAAGTTAAGGATGATTAGGCCATACTCAATCACGCTGGCCAAGTACGAATACAGAGCATAAATATGCTGTAAATACAGCGCTTGTTTCTTAATTATATTATAAATGGAAAAGTTTACATGGATGGAGTAATGGATGTTTGCTGCTATGTCATTGTATCTTGATGAAATTTGATACAGATATAGAACATAGTCTGAAACACATAGGCTATTAAAAATTTCCTTTAATTCCAGACGGACGGAGACGACACCTATTTTATTATAAAAGTTCTAAATCTTCAAAATTATATTCAGTAGAAACAAAAAACAATTATTACCTTAAAATAATTAACATTCGAGTTGATTATCTTATTTAAACACAAACGCTACTTGTTTTTTTAAACGTAGACTTAAATTGAAATATCAGCCTGACAGTTCATTACGCAGAAACTTGTTGCCGCCATCTTTTATTTTGACATTTTTTTTCCTGTTCAGTAACTTAATACAAATCATGCAAGCGTAGTTTTTTTTCTCAATATGAAAATCGATATTATAATAATGTAAAACGTATAGTTGGAAATGCAAATGTTTGGAAAGATGGATGGATGGATCTTGGAGAAATTTGGCACACATTTGGATAATACCACGCAGACGGAGTCACGGGCGAAAGCTAGCAAAGAATACAAAGATCAGTTGCAATGGTTAAAATTATATCAGTAGCCATTTTAAACGATTTTCTAAATAAACATAAATTCATTTAACGACGCAACAAATATAATGGTTCATTGTGTTCTCTCGCAAGACGCATGGCACACTCCAAACACTCGGCCAGACTAACAAACAAAAACAACTTAAATCGACACCGGACACCTAATGCCCCACGCGTTCCCTTTGATAAGTGATGTCGCTAGCCTCGATTGAATTAAGACACTTTTGATATCGACTAGATAATAATAATACGAATCGAATTATAAGCCTAGTCTGTTTATATTATTTTTAAACCACTACATTTTGTCTTATTACTGGTAAGTATGAAAACAACACTTTTGTTTCTTTTTGGGATAACTTTTACAATTATTATGGCTTTTAATACTGTTACTAGGTCATATTAACTTGGAGGTCCTCTTCCTTATTCCCACCATCTTTTCATATTAGGAAGATCACCACAATGACTATAATAAACTTAAAAGTATAGATACAATGGTCATCTTATATTCAAAAAAAATATAGAGTAGATTCCTCGACTTATACCATTTTCTTGTCCTTTTTGTAACAATAACCGTAGCAAGTAAACAAAAAAACTTTACCCGATTGTCCGCACGGCCCACGTAAACGCACATTGTGCGCTATCTGAATGCATTCTGTTACAGATCTCGGCTTGCTCGACTATTGTAACAACTTCATAGTTCATTTTGTCTTACATACCCACCCCGCGGTGTACTACATCTCTCGGGATAATAACCCTTATGTCTCAAGAGATAAGTGTGTTATTCTTGTATTCTATTTCCAGTCGACTTAATGTTAGGATTGTTTACAGTAATAAGCTCATTGATCAAGCTTGACAGGTTGTAATGTCTTGTTTAGTCTCGCACGTACTTTGACATACTTTTTCATAATTGTATTTTATTTTTATAAATTATTCATACAAAATTAATTTTTATGCGGTACAATTTCATTGTTGTCTTTTAAATCATCCCTATGTAAAGATTACTCATGTATTGTCAAGAAGTGTATTGTTCTAGTATCGTCCAAAGTTATAATTTTGAAATTGCATCCCCCTACTACGATCTTATCGTGTTTGCTTCACGTGCGTATCGTAGTAGGGGAGACAAACTCAAGTATTTCGGCAAATATAGTAAAGTAAAACAGTGTATATTAATTAATTCGAATGTTGGAATATCCAGGAATTATGTTTTGTATCTCTGTCCACCACATTAGGAAATACTTGTCTGTAAAAGTCAAGACTTTTTGGTCAATCATATTGAACTGTTTTATTCCTATTGAGATATAACAAAGCAATAAAACAAAAGCCACTTAAAAGAATAATGACAGATTATTATAACATCTTAAGTTAGATCTTCATTCGAATATGAATCTTAAAGACATTGTGTTAAGTATCAAATTGTCTAATAATAATAGACAGTCGTACAAAGTAAAAACAAAACACTACACAGTACACGATAATATCAGAGAGGATTAAAAGCTGTAATATAAAAGGACAAAAAATATCGATATAACGATAACAGCGCGAAGGCGAAAATCGATTCCAATCGCATTCAGTTGTCGTAATATCGATATTCGGAATGAGATATCGAATGCGAGACGTTCTCTCGATGTGTCATCAGACGTAGGAAATTTGCATTGAATGGGACCATCTTAATTTCGTTTACTATGTATAAGTTTATTCGTGGTATCGTACACGTTTGAAATATTAATTAGGAACGACGTGTATAATTAGATTCCTTTGTGACGTTTGTCAAAATTATACGCTTTCGAGATTGCATCGTGTGATCTCGACTTGATTCGTAAAATGACACACTTAAACAGAAAAACGCGCAACTAAGAAAATATCAGGACAAATATAAACATTTTAACATGTAGTATGTATTTTAGATCTCTTACCGTTGGTTTCTGAAATCATAACCCCGTTTAAAACATTGTCATCTCTATTTTGTCAAAAATAATGGCAGGGATGAAAATATGTTTTATATAAAGACTTTGGCCTCAGAAATCACCAAGTAATGTTATAATCAAATGTAGCAAAATTCATCCTCCCAATGAACGTATATCGATCAGTAAGGCAGGTAAGGTTTGTTCCGGAACCCGGCTGTTGGTTTAGGATTCCCGCGCCCTATCGTAATTACAAAGCCCTTAAGGTATCAAAATACTGTTCTCCTTTATATTTGTGTGTGCGAATGTCTTAAGGTCTGTCCATTTCATTGGACAAGGAAATGAATTGACTTGAAGGTATTTAATGGATATAAAGGTCATTTAGATTAGAGGACGGATACTTGACGAGATTGTTTTCAGTCATCACAAGATAATTGGAAAAAGAAAAGTATTCGCAAGTAAAGCTTAAATGACAGTGACATAAACATACTTCTTACTAATATTTTAAATGCAAATATTTGGATTGATGGATGTTTGATGGAAGGTATCTCCAAAACGGCTGCATGGATCTCGCTGAACTTTGGCATATATGTAGAACATAGTAGAGAAGAACACATAGACTACTAATTAGGTTTAACATTTTTTTTAAATATTTTTCAGCTATAAATATTAATTTACGCTTCAAAAAAAATTAATATAATTATTGTAACGAGGATTTATTAACTTAACTGTAGAAGCAAGACTCTTGTACGACCTGATACAGGCCACGTGTCACTCAATTAGTATTCTAACATCGTGCAGGCGCTTAATGTCATAAATAACGAATATAATAGGTAATCGATAGAATACCGTTACATTTTTATACCGTCCTTTTAACACTCTTTACACGAACGAAACATCCGCCGTATCCTTAAACTGTTTAGAAAAGTATATACAAAAAAATCTACACTAAAATACTGCTTAAGTGTCATTAAGCTAATATTGGTAAAGCAACAGTAGAAGTCATTTTAATCTTAGTAACGTTAACAGGAATAAATTCAGTTATTACAAATCAAGGTGTCTACAAATTAACTTGGAACGAAAAATAATGTAGTTGTGTTTTGTTATTTTCTGCCAAACAAGAACAAAACACATCATATGATTATAAAGTATTTAGTACTTTATTTAATCACTAGCTGTCGGTCGCGACTCTGTTCGCATGGTATTAAAAAAAAACTTAATAAGTAGCCTATGTTCCAGACTATGTTCCAGACTATGTTCTATATCTATGCCAAGCGAAATCCGTTTAGCCTTTTCGGAGATACCTTCAAACAAACATCCATCTAAACATTCGCATTTATATTAATAATATTGAAAAAATTCTAGAGAATAGATAAATGGAACAATTCATATAACGTTTCCCGCTTTCAACATTAGTTGATTGCAATTGTAATTCCACGGCCGTAGTCGCGTCCCACACGGAGATATAAAAGTTTGACTTTGAAATTAAACAGCGGACACGCACGAAGTACGGATTAGTCGGATAAATCGATTATCGAATTACAAAAACAATGGTCGGGCCATCCGATCTCTGATATTAATTCCATTTTGTTAACATTGATATAGATATGTCTGGATATGGCATAAAAATTGAAAAAAATTATATTGAATGTGGCAAAACAAAAATGATTTTTTTTACTTCATTCATGGAGTTTGTTCAGTTAACTAAAAATATCAAGAAAGTTAATTTTACAAACATTTTAACGTTTCATTTTTTTTGTCAGAAATCCATTTTTGCCATCTGTTACAATTCCTACAAATAAATCTGTGTAGAAATCTAAAGTAATGTGAAAGGTACATCTAGTAACCAATTAAATCTGTGTCCCTCATCTCGGTAAAAACTACTACACATTTTACCATGTTTAAAATACATCAAAAAACTGTATCGACAGATAAATAATAGGTTAAAATAACATGGTTAATGTGAAATTTATCTGTGTTGCTACCGAAGCATACGTTGAATCTACGTCAATTCATCGTGATATTGCCATCTCTATCATTTTCTATGAAAAGAACAGAGATAGCATAAGTGTTTGTATACAAGAGTCAGCATTTGAAATTCAAGCGTATTAGTATTCAGGTCAGGAGCGTATTGATACCAGGGCCTCATGACACACCTTGGACAAGCGGTTACTGTACAAACTTTGTTAAATCTATTGATGTTAGCAACATATTTTTAACACATTTGAATATTGAAAAAAAATAAGCCTCTTGTAGTTTTCAAGATTTTAAGTAACCAATACGAAACTAAAATTTCGTTGCATCTTGAGTCGAATGCTATCACGAATAATTTACTGTGTACGCATAAGCTGTAGCCCGCGACTCCGTCCATGCGAAACTAAAAAAAATAATTAGTTGCCTATATTTTTTTCTAGACTTGTGTACCAACATCTATGAACATTTCACAGAGATCTGTTAAGCCGTTCTGGAAATACGTTCTAGCACCCATCCATCCATCCAAATATTCGCATTTATAATAGTAAAAATAAGTAAGGTAAGCGTCTTGCAGTTTTCAAGATTCAAAACATTGATATTTTATTGAGTCTTAATTCAAAATTTATTTCAAATATTTAACCATATATAAAGACAGATGTATGTAATTTTACTTGGAATTCATAAATATTATTACAACGCTCTATTGACATCGTAAACACCAAACTAACATTAGACGTTAGAAGATATATCTTGCAATCTATAGCAAGTACACTGCACATCATAAATGCATTACTAACTTGTAACGATTTGGTTCATGTTATCCTAGTACTTTAGTTACATCTGTATTCATACGTGTGCTCATCCCTTTCTTTATCTTTGATAAAAAAGAGACAGCAATATGTATTTAACAAGTGTCATGAAAGTCAGAACTCACATACATATTGAATGTTATACATATTGAATTTCTTAAGAAAACTCTCCAAAAATTCGACGTGAAGTTTACAAACTACGAGATATTTTACCTTAATTAATATATTACAACTTTTACACTTATGCTTGTGAGTGTACCATCATTATAATGTCGTTGATCAGGTATTATTACATCGATTCGTCTCACCATTATTCTCAGCAATCATACCTGTACTATTTGCGAAACTCACAAATGCCTTTTGCAGGCAGTGCGGCGTTGCAAAACACGTGTCGAATTAAAAGACAATTCGTCAAGTCACGATCCACGCGAGTGTACTTACGATAAATGTGCATTAACTACTGTTTGTTGTAAACTGTATTTTAATTATTATTCCCTGCACTTGATTATAGTATTCATGAGTACAAAACTCTTGAACCTATAACAAGTACACAGAACCATACAAACTTTCTTATTCTAGCCATTTGTCTTATTTACAATTTTATTGTCCAAAAGACTCAGTAAATGTGTAATAAAATGTGCGTTGTCACTTGAAATTTTATTTGTTTTTCTTATCACAAGTCGTTGTACTGATCTCCATTCGAGTTTATCTAAAAAACAATAAATTACACGGTAACGACTCACATAGTTCAACCCTCAAAATGCCGCACGTATTTCCGCGCGCCACCCCTCATAGGTCTCCGGGGCCCGCCCACCGCAAGCCGGCGTTAAGATACAGAAAACAAAGAGCAACTTTATAGTCTGTCATTGTTTCAGTATTTTCCTTAATTGTTTTTCCATGTAGACTCGTAATCGGGGTCTGTTTAATCTGACGCAGGCTTAATCGAATCTTCATATGTACAGCGGTACATCCAGCCGTTAATAGCATTCGGGGGTTAGACAATGCAGTCTGCCTCTTGTCTGCAACATCGGAGATGTATGAATGTAATTATAGGGTTACATCCTCGAAGTTTTATGTTAATTGGATGTAATGGCCTTTATTTAATTTCGCGGAGGCGACTTTGCAAGGCGTCGGGGATATTTATGTGAATATAAATTTCTGGCTTACTGCAGCTTAACATTGTAAAGATGGGTTACGTTAAGTAAATAATTATTATATTTTAGCTAAAAAATGGCGACTATATTAAAACTTATCGCGACTATCCTTACAAAATATAACTGGCTGAATTGATATTCAAACAATGCGTGCGTCATAAACAACTATATAAATCCTACAACAAACTTCACTTATTTTACAAGTATTGCTAACCACTAAGATATTATCACGGGCTACCCACCTCGACAAACATGGCGAAATGGTTTGATAAAATCACGACTATTTCCTGGTGGCGCGGCGGTCGCGTTTACGACGGGGCATTGCACCAAAACATGACCGCGTCTGGACTCATTTTTAAAGACTTGACATTTGACTCATTCTCCTCGCCATCTGATTTATTCGCCTTGGAGTAATGCAATTATTACAATTTATTAAATAAGGCGTTGCCCGACGGAGCTTGCACGCGAAATTTACACCCCTTTTGTTGCAAACTATGCGTAGAGAGCCCGCGCAGCGGCGCAACGGTTGGCTTTTAAATTTCAACCGTAGTCCGAAGGTTCGATTTCGCAGTTTATCGCCCGCACGATACTGTGGGGTCCCTTATAGTGGGTACTTTGCTTATTTTTCTTGCGGCTTACGTTGTCTGTGTCCGCGGAAGGAAATAAATTATTTGTACCCCCAACACCTTGTCGGAGGAGGAGTTGCTAGATGGCGTCATTTTTATAAAAGTGTAATGCGGTTTCCTTGTTGTGATTGCATTTTCTCGGCTCGCGCTCTCGCGACGGATTTCTTCATAACATTTTATACTTCGCGTTTGATAAGTGTGCCCCAGGTTCCCACCTTGCTTATTTACGTAATAAAACGTATTACACTCTGTAAAAAATGTTCTGTTTAAAAATTATATTGTGAAAGTTTTTATCGTGTTAAGTTAAACATGCTTTTATTCTTCTTCAGCTTCTTTAATACAACGCCTATAAGTTAATGATTATATTTCTAATGTTATATTTTTAGTTAATCAAAATTGTTGGTAATAGAAGCTTATCCAGCAATTCTAAATTCCGAGCGGGTTTGCATTAGCTGTGGACCAGGAACAACGGACCGCGTCCAGTAATTAGGAGTAAAATTAAATGACATCCTTTCATGGCGGGTCGCCGGCGACCGCTGATTTTAGTCCAGCCCTTTAATATTGCTTCCACATCCGACCCGCTCTAATGGAGAGCTTATAGTAATAGATTTTACATTTTACAAATTATGATTAGCTGTTGTTTACTATCCAACATCAAAACTAAAACTGTAATATATAAATTAGAGCGCCAATAGCCTAATAGTTAAGGATACGGATTTCCGATTACGAGGTCGGGGGTTCGAATCCCGCCATTCGACTATTGTCGTAACCATATCCTATCACAAGCCTAGAGCTTACTTGGAATGGTACAAGAAATATTAGTAAATTAACAAAAATCTGCTAATATTATATTAAAAAAAAAATAATTTGCAACACGGAAAATAATGAAGTATTAGGACAAATCTAAATTATTTGTTTTACTAATAAATTAATACCCTAGACGTATAATTTATTTAGTTATTAGTTAGAAAAAACTTAAATAATTGCTTACATTTTGTTCCCAAATAATGTTGAACATTGTTATAACTTTAAAATTTCAATTATTAAAGTCTCAGGTATCTTTGAGAGGTAAACAGCTTATCTAAGGCAACACGATACCTGTCGCCTAAAGCATTAAAAATATCCTCACTTGATAAACATCTCATTATTATATCGGCTTTTTTTTTAGATTTAAAACCCGCTTTAACTGAAAGTGTCACCGCAAAATCTCATCATGGTTTTGAAAATTGATGATAAAGTTAAGACATTTTAAGATTAAAAAATTAATTAATGTTATTTTAAACTTCAGTAATCTCTAATTCTCTAAAAAATAGTTAAACTCTGAATATACATTGTTAGACACTTAGGGCCTATAAAGAAGAGAGCGTACTCCTTCGTTAAATGCCGATGCATCTGCAGTTCCTCTAGTATTGCGGATGTCCATGGATATCTTCACTTCACATTGGGATACGTTCTAGATTTACACCTATAATAAAAGAAGTCGTAATTGTATATATTAAAAAGAGGAATATTGACTATTATCGGAAATATGAACGATAAATCGATCTTCTGTAAGCAGGAGGAGAAAGATGTAGATTAAATGTAATTAAAAAAAAATCATAGAGTATCATTACAAATGTTATAACAAAGCATCATATCACAGCGCTGCATTCCGCCGCATCTCATTATCACAGTCAAAACACCGCCGTGTAAATATTAACATGCGTGCTTTAATTCCATTACTGCAGGTACAGACAGGGCTGTTGGAGGTGTAACGATGTTTTAATTGTTTTAAATAAGCGTAATGTTTTCGTTTGCGCAGTTTGCAGAGTACCTAATTAAGTACATGTACATTGATTTTTAGTCTGTGGATCCTTTAATTTCAATACACAAGTAAAAGAAATTGTAGGATTTTTTAAGAAAAATGCGCATTGAAATTTATAGTTGTGTCACTGATTGAACTTTGTAATTTTTTTTAGTAATAAATTATTTAATCATGTCCTAAATTTGCACTTTTTTTAATGTTAGGAATTTAGATTTTTTTTACCACAAAATATTTGCAAATTGTCGTTAACGACCAGTGTAATTGTCGCTGACTGTACCATTGCAGGCCTTTGCCCCGGGACTGGGAACAATGTGAGGCACAGTTTCGTAAATTTGGATCCCAATTTGTTCGCAGAGATGCTGTTTGCATTTGTTTCAAATTGTATGTTGATTATTGTTGAATTATATTGATGCGTTATTTGATTTTATGTTCGCAAACGTAATGTACGTATTATAACGATGTATAAAGTGAGTTTTAATGGTTTTTGTAACTTAGATACATTACAGTCATTAGTTACCTTGTAACTATATCTTGATATGACTACTTATGTTTGAACTATAACCAATGTTGACTAAAAACAGCAAAAATATACTCACAGCTGTATTCTATTCTGGAGTAATTTAGTATCTAGTTGTAAAATCGCTTTACAAAGTAACTATCAAACTGTAACAACTGTTTAACCGACTAACAGCTTAATCAAATTAAGCGAAATTTTATGATCTACAACTCCGTCTTAGTTATTTTTTTAATAAAACATACCATTTTGACAAAAACGCACAAATATATTTGGTGCTTTTGACCTTGACTTTTTTTCTAAATACGGGATCGATGGGAACTTCGCAATGTTCACACATACCTTCTAGTTTCATCTTTATGCGAATTATTATAGTTACAATACCAATTTGACTGAAGTATAAAACGATGTCGCGATACAGCCGTGATAATTACAGGGCCGGATCGTCCCGAACAACGAACAACGGGTCTTAATAGGACCAATTACATCACAATTCACACGAACCACCGCCGGACAGTTTCACCTAATTCGATTTTATTGTCACCCCGTTTCATGTTTTATTTAAACAACGTTCCGTGCAAACGTTTTTAATGTGTCGACATTATAACGTTGAATTATTAAAACGAATTGTCCCGCTCCTCATTATTAATCGCCGTGTCCCATGCATTAATAATACCAATTATTATGACAGTGTAATCGATGTTTACAAGTTGAATAATTAATTCACTTAACAGATGTCCTCCTGACCAATTTCGATTTTGGTCAACTCTTTATGTTTACTTCAGAATATGTGAGTGATGAAACGGATAAAATAATTGTAAATGTAAACAGATACATGAATACAAAATTATCAGAAACAGATGCATCAAGAAAGTTTAAAAGCAAATACAAAAAAACATTGGCGTAACTCGTATCTAATTGTGCACGATATAGTGACAGGATTCTTTTTTTAGCATAATTTACACCTTATTTGTGATTACATTTCATGATAACACTCGGAGGCGACATTCACGAGAAAAACTGCATAACCAAATCATGGATTAAAGAAAATCACATCATTTTGCTCATTAAAATAGAATGTTAAAATTAATAAATTAATAGTTATTTCGAATCGATAAGATGGGTTTGTTAATATAATTTTAGTAAAGACTAGCGATCGCACGCGATTTCAAGCAAGAGTAAAGTAGCCTATACTATTCCCGTGTGCATTCACTACTTTCCTGTCAAAGCCCCGTCAAAATCACGTATCACCGAGCGTATCACCATCTCAAAGGCCGGCAACGCATCTGCGGTTCCTCTGGTATTGCTGATGTCCATGGGCGTCGTTGAACACCTTGGTGTTCCCGCTGTTCATTTGCCCCCTTCTCTTATAAAAAAACGTTCCAGTAGTTCCAGTAATTATAATACAAATACATTGTCTGTACGAACGTTTTTTTTGGTATTACATACAGAAACACCTATTTTAATAATATGTATAGATGTGAGCAACTTTCTTAACAAACACATAACCAATGGAATAATCAGAAATGCTATTTGTTATCTACATTGGAACGTAACTTAATAGATATGTGCTCAGAATAACAATTTTAAAAGGCAAAAAGCGTAATGTAAGATAATACCCGAACTGATACGCGTAATACGCTTGAGAAGTTTTCGTTCAGGATTTAAAAAATCACTTGCCATAAAATAACGCAACGATATTGAATCGTATTTTCTGCGCCATTAGGTTCTGTCTTGCAAACGTTTACCTAAATTGCGAGTCAAATCAATATATTTGCATGTCGATTCAAATAGTTATTTAATGCCTATAGAATAGAGTTTAAATTCTATCGTCTTCATTGATCCTCGACTGCTCCTGTCTATTGTGTGTCGAACAATATCAGAGCATGCGATTCAATGTTAAATATTCAAACCTAATTTGATAGTGGTAGAAAGAAACTCCATTTCCTTAGTTCAAGATATTTCTATTGAATAAGAAAACATAAAAATGGCATAAATCGAATCTCGGTACGCAGTAATCTTCATTACAAAAAGTCGCGAGATCGCATTTATAGTGTTTTAGTTAATAGTCCCATTGTATATAAATTTTATACGTTAAATTGATTTACAACTCTTTCAGTCTCACTCAGAATCGTTTAATGATTACTTAAACAATTCCTCAGTGTAGATTATTCATACTTAATCTACTCTATGTCTTCCATTGTGGCTATGAAAGCGATACTTAAACAATTTAACTTATCAACCTTAAACAGCTACATAATAAATTTAATTTCTGACACGATATATGGTTGATTAAAATTTAATTAAAATTTAGCTAATCCATATCCAGGTAAAGGCCCAGATTTCAGTGCGAGAGAAACGAAGCAGAGATGATTGAAGGAACCAACCAATTCTATTAATCCCTCGGTAGATAATGCACGAGCTTCATTGGACCGTAAAAATTATTTCGGACGATACGCACACGTCAAATTGATTTCGGACTTCGTATTGAATAATAAATTTTCCGTACGACGCGACTGCAAATTTTTATTTGGCAACATTTTTAAATATTTTTAGGTGAAATTACGCGCGGTCTGTGCCGGGAATTTATCGCCGGTTAAGTGCTTAAATTAGATATATTTCCTGTTGTTGCGCGATAATAAAATATATCCGAAAGCTCGAGAGCTTTTATTTACGAACACTTTGGTGGAAATTTATTTTTAATTAACGGACTAAGTTATTTCTCACGTTTTCCCTTCAACAGCGAATTTCCCTGTTACTATTTAATAATCATTTATTTTTTATGTCTAATATTTATTGTTGATTCTTTTCTATCTCACGAATATAATAAATGCGAATGTTTAGATGGATGAACGGATGTTGGTATCAATGTATCTCCGGAGCGGCTCAAGGGATCAAGCTGAAATTTGGCATAGATGTAAAATATAATCTGCAGAACACATAAAGTATCCTATTAAGTTTGTTTTTAATTTTGCACGGCCAGAGTCGCAGGCAAAAGCTAGTAATTAAATACTACAGTGTGCTCACTAATGATTGATTAAAACCTTATTACGCAAAAGATTGTCTATATTGTGATCGTCATTTCTATATCTATAACATGATAGTGTATTTCTTAATAGATAAGTAATTATTCATTTTCCGTGCATGACGGTGTGCAAGGTGGCCGGTACCGAACCCCGATCGATGTGTTTAATGGCGTCTAATTGTTCGGCGCGATTTCGCGAACTGCGCGCTGTCATCGTGTCTGACAGCTCCTTGCCACACCAACTACTTGCTCCTTGCTGTACCTTAATAGCACCAATTACACTTATTTGCATTATTTCATACTAACTGTCGCCAGAAACGGTCCGGGTGAAATTGAAAAAGAACTTAATAAGTAGCCTATGTATTCTCCCTGGCTATGTTCTACATGCATACCAAATTTCATCAACATCCGTTGAACTGTTCCAGAGATAACTTCTAACATCAACCCATCCATCCATCCAAACATTCGCATTCATAATATAAGAACGATATGTATCGTGAGTGAAATACGAGTCGAAGTATGTATAAAATAAAAGTTCTCAGTACTGTTATTGTTTTCATTTCGTAATAAATTCTATACTAATAAGTGAAAGTATACAAGATATTTTAAAAGGAAACAAAACGAAAAATATTAATTAACAAAAACCATGTTTATATGACGATTCCAATTAAATACATCAATACGGAATTATATGGTTAAATAACCAACGCAACATCACAGAAAACGCACAAAAGTTGCTGTTTAATTAAAAATAATTAAGTACCGGAGAAAACAAGATGAGAGAGAAATGTTTCATATAGATTTTTATTATTAATTACCCATAAGTGATACTCATTAATACGTTCCTCCTTATTGAAACCCCAGAACGAAACAAGATAAAGTTCTTGGTGCTATAAATAGTTTTGAACGTATGCAAAACAAATGCAACATATTTTGTTCTGCCTAAAAAGAAGACAAACAATTTTACGTTTACCTCAAACAAACATACCGATAAGTATTCTATTAACCTCCCCTTAAGATTAGGATTTTGAAAGCTTGTTTACAAAAAACAAGATAACAACTTCGCCTTAAGACCATTGCATCCCTGTGGGGTCGAACTCACGCCCACTTTTATTCAAAAACACGGCCTTTAATTAACGCGTTCCTAACTTTGTATCGATATTTTTCTATAGTAACACTGCTGTTGTAAATCACACATAAAGTACACGCTAATTTGATATTAAACAGTATTGAAATAGCAATGAAAATTGTGTAACAGATTGCAAACGTTATACAATAACATAATTATCGAAATCGATTTATTTTATGCATCGATGTAAAATATTTGAATCAATAACATTAAAGATGCATATTAAAAGAAAAATAAAAAGTATTTCAAACATTTGCGTTAACATTCGATTCTGGTCACCATCGTATGAAATCGATTTAAAGAATCGACATATTGATTAACAGTCGGGTGCGCGCGCGCATCGCCCGTACCTTTGTCCTGGATGCAAAATGTCCATTCAATGTAAAACAATTCGTTTTAGGTCGCCTTCTACTGATAATACTAAATGTCTTGCAGGAATTCGTAAAGTTATTTATGACCTGTTTCTCTGCGAATAAGAAAGTTAGGTAAAGAAAGGCGAACGTTTTTTTTTCACTAAGCGATATTTTGGTTAGTTTCCTTCGAAGCATTTTATATTGTAAAATACTGTAATATAATAATACTCTCCTCCTCCTCTCTTATTAAGTCAATAAAAATACTAAAAAAGACTTCCATTTCTTCATCATAGTGGAATCCATAATCACTAATATAATTTCATTTTTCGTATTAAAATTGTTGTAAACAATATCTAACGTTTTATTTTTTTTTTGTTTCAGGTGAATTCGCTGCAGAATAATCGTGTCAACGTTTTGTAAGTTAGACTCTGACAGCGCCTTAAGTTTAATTCTTTGTAACTTAAAGTTAAATAAATAATAAGATTTAACTAGTCAAAATAAAACTTTCGTTCGACATATTTTTTTAAGTTAACTTATTTCATTAATTTCAATTAATATCGGTTTTAATTTAAATGCCACAAAACAAGTTAACTTGCAGTTAACGGCGATTGATATTTGGAAGTTTTTCGACAGAAGTATTCTCGTCGAGAGAACAGCAACTAATTGCATTGGAAACTCATTAGTGAGCTGCGAATTGCTGATTCAAAATTCTATTTTGTTTCTTTCACATTTAAAACGAGGTCGGCGTTAGTCGGGACGCGCTAAACGGTGCCACTTCGCTTGTTCATGGCAAGTAGGAGTGTCTAATTTGTTGCGTTGCCCAATACACTGATTTTAGCAAAAATTACGACGTCGTTGAACTTTGTAACAAATCAGTAATTACACTAGTTCATATATCTTACTAATATTATAAATGGGAATGTTTTGATGGATGGATGTTTGTTTGAAGGTATCTCCAGAGCGGCTGAACGAATTTTAGCATGGATGTAGAACGTAGTGTGGAAGAACACATAGGCTATTATCTTCGTAAAGACTTCGAGTGAACGTGTAATTACCTTTAGTTTTTGAAATTCGGTATAATACGACAAATTTATCCGTCACTTTAGCTCATACGTATCCGATGCGATTGTCGAACTGTAGCTAGGTATAGGTAGTTTCAGACGGAGCTGTCAGAGTTAACAGCGCCATCTCTTATTCAATTTTGTACATAAATCGCTCGTTGGAAATCTAAACAAAGTTCAACAAGAGAAGTACACGCATCTTATATAAATGCATTAGCCCACACTTTAAATCGACATTACAACTAAATCTTTTAAAGATAAAAGCAACAATAGTCGTAGCTGTAGCGGCAATTAATCAAAATGAGAGATAGTTGGGTACAGGAATAGGTGCATTCATTTATTGTCTATCGGCTCGGACGTGTGGGTAGCGCACGTCCAAACAGAAGTAATGGTGCGGAGATTCTTTTCCTTATTAACTACAACCACCTATTTGCAGTCATTTACAACATATGTCATTACAAAATCAACTCTATTTCAAGTGGTTTAAATGTTAGATTGGTGGTTACGTGACTGTAAATTTAACTTTGCCAAAGTTACACGTAAGACATTAATATTTCTGTTATGAATTACATCTATGTATGAATCCTTTGTTCTTTGGTGATATATTCGTTATCATTTCTTTTTAATCGTGTTTACGCTTTGGTATTCTAAATCGGTGTTAACCATTGATCTATAATTAAGTTCTCAATGCATTAACAATTGACGTTTAACTTTTTATTAAACCATTGAATACAGACCTTCAATATAATGGTTTGATACCAATTGAGACATCAATTAATTGCGTAGAAAGTTTATGTCTTTGTTCTTGAACATAAATGACAGAATTTATCTGATAATTGTCGAATACCTTTTCATGATATTGATTGTAATTGCAAAGGTTCGTAAACCAATGAAAGATCATACGTTATTTTATAGTTCGCACTCACATGTTAATACAAGAGGTGAGCAAACTTCAGCTATACTTGCAATTTGTTATACAACAGTTTTAAAACAAAGTGTTAGTTTAACTTTGTACTTAGTACACTTCGAGTGTCTTCTGTTTTGCTCTCTTTGAAATTGGAATCGGTCAAACTTTTATATGCGTCTCTTTGAGTTTGTAATAATTTACAAAAAAAAAAATGGATGCTTTTATTAAAAATACATAAAATTATATTTGAACTTTTGAGATTATCGCTTTGGTGTCTATTTTATTTGACTTCGAAATTCGGGTTTTAGGTTAAAACTTAGATTATTTTTGTAAAATTTTCAAAACTGAACTTCGATTGAAAAAATATATCGTACACTGATGTATTGTTTATCAAAGAGTAAAAAAATGAAGAATGTTAATAAAGTTAAACTATAAAACAAACTTTTCTCGAAGAAAATTAAAAAATCCAGGCAAGAAATGCTAACTTAAAAAACTTATATATCCAACCTTTTGCTAACTATACAAAAACAAAAGCCAGCTCCGACTTTTGTATAAAAGTTTTGAAACTCAAATTGGTCCTGGTGGAAAAATCGAGGGTTTATTTTAAATCTGCAATAATATTTTATTGCAGAAACTAAATGATTAACAATCTTTTTACAAATTTTTCATATTTATTGCTTTCCAAATTATCAAGTATAAGTAACACTACGGGACTTCCTTTAGTATGCTAGCGTCTCTGAGTGTGGCAGTAAGTCTACAGTTTAGAAAATTTTTTATTTAAATCATAAACTCAAAAAACTACAAAAGATGAAGAAAAAAATAGACTAATTTTAGGAATAAATTGTATTTTAAAAAAGTAAATCCGTTAGCGTTTATCGAATCCTTTCTTCAATTTTTATTACTAAGACGTGTTTATAAACGTATTAAAAATATCGAATGATTCATAATGTTTCATAATTGACGTGCTTAATAATATCTTAAAGTTTAAAATGTCATCAAAACTTTCAATATTACTCATATAGCCGAAATTGGAACTTATTGTTGAGCATTTACGAGTTAAGTTTAAAAGGGCGAAAGTCCACAGTTCGCTTACAACTACCAGTAGCTACGAACTAAAAGTCATTAAAATTATCGCCAAACTTGCTTCCCTACAAACTTAAAGAAGCCTCCCCCTTCCAGGAAGCTGTTTGACCCACTTTGTTTATCATTACTTAATATCTCCTTTGAATAAAGACGTCGTTTTAGCTTCTAACATTATCGGAAAAATGTTAGGTAATTTTTAAGCACACTGAAACTTTATACGAACGATGTATAATACAATTTTATTTTCAAAGACCACAAAGCACTTTATATTTTTGTCTGCGACATAAAATGTTGTCTATTTTAGTCGGTAAGACTTATTTTAGTTTTTTTTTACAAATTCCCTATACACAATCCTTGACGTTTACTTGATTTAGTGGTCTACCCGACCTCTGAAAGGCTGCCTTGATCTAGATTTATATTCGACTAAAAAATAAAAGCTGTATAACATGTTTGTTATTTTTTTTGTGGTATTATTTACGCGCTCTTTTGTAGTTCAAAAAATAATATCAAAATTAAAAATGGAACTGTTCAAGATTAACATTAACTGAAATGAAATCTGTTAATACTTATTATTATTTTCATATCAGCTAAGTTCTTAAAATCCCAAAATCCAAATATATATATATAAAAGAAATAGAAAAAACTTATGTTATCATGTAACAGGAAAAAGTTTGTAAAGTCGCCTTTTGTGTCTCAAAACCTAAAATTTACCAAAGAAAGAAGCAACGTGAAAGCTAGTTAAAAATAAAAGACAGTCGCGGAGTGTTTATTTAGGAAAGTAAAGAGAAATCAGCGCGCGACCCCAAACTTGCATTCGACACAGGAGAATGTATATTTCTTGTACAGGACCAAGTTTGTCTAAGTTCGAAGTTGCAACGAGCGAATAAAGCGGCCGTTGATATAGCACTAAAGAGGAAGCGGGTAATGCGAATAAAAATAATCTTACAAAATATAATGATATTGTTCAGTATTTCATACACACAATATTATTATGAAGTTTCCTATTCGTCGTCTAAATTAATATCCTAGTATATTGTTCGTAATAATGTAATAGGTTAAGCTATTTGACTACAAACTTTGGTAACACTATATGCAACGGCGTGGTAGGCGTAACGGAGGGACAGAGTTAGTTAAATATATGAAAGCGTTAAAGTGATCAAAGGTAACCACGTAATACTACAAAAAATATGTGTACAATAAAAATGTAATAAAACGCTTGACCCGCCCGCTCTCTTATGCAATAAGGTCGTGTCCATCTTCCCGCATATTCCCTTTCCTTTAAGGATTTTTCACATAGAACGGGACGAGTAACAGAGCACTTTACAACCCTAATAAATATAAATTTTAACTTCAGCACTAGTGAATATAAATCACCGTTCATAAATAACGCTTCGATGCTTGTGGCTTACGTTTTTGTTAGTCTATTGTTGAGCAAATTTGAATAATCCGCGCGCTCGCCAGCCGATGAGTTATGGAATTGTTTTTATTTGCCTTGTTATATCAAACGCCCGTGTTTTACTTCTACTTACTGTTTTAATACTAATGTGTATGTTAATAAACATGTTGAATGAGTGCAACGACTTATAAAAATATTATTACAACCCCGGAGAACGATAAGTCATGTTTATGTCAAAGTTTATTTAATGTTTTTGTTTAATCATTAGGCATCAATAGCCTAATGGTTAAGGGTACGGATTTCCGATCACGAGGTCGGGGTTTCAAATCCCCCCATTCGACTATTGTCGTAAACCATATCCTTGCACAAGCATAGAGCTTAGTTGGAATGGTAAAAGAAACATTAGTAAATATACAAAAAATCTGCTAATATTTCATATAAAAAAAATATCTTGTTATTTAGTTTTCGGTAAGAGACGAGCAATAGTTGTTTACAGTAGCTTTGGAAAGAGACTGTTTACTTAGTTAATTTATTTAATTTTTCTATTTATTTTATTTCAATGTGGACACGTCTTTATCATAGCATTGTATAAGAATGTATCCGCGAGGTCTCGCGTTAGAGTTGCACCTCCATTGCTGCACTGTTCCTAACTTGGACAAATCACAGAAAACAATTTGTTTCCTTCCATTTTATATTGAGTGTACAGTTACTACTTATTTATTTTATCTGCCAAATTGTTATTTGCGCTTATCTTATTGCATTATAATGAATTGAATTACCTTTGGTTTCTGAGCCCTAAATCTATGTACAAAAAGTATCGTCATCCCTGCCATTGTCTTTGAGAAAACAGAGATAATATTGTTTTAAACGGGGATTTGGTCCCAGAAACCCTTAGTCTTGCGTATTCCTTAATATTAAAGTATGCTTATCAAATTTAAAAGGCTTGTATTTAGAATTTTATTATATGTATTGGTCTGGGTATCTTTATATATATAATTCTTCTGTGAGTGTGTATGTCACTGAACTTCTCTCAAACGACTAGACCGATTTTGATGAAATTTTTTGTGTGTGTTCAAGTGGATCTGGGAATGGTTTAGATTCACAATTTTCATCAAATATTAACTTCATATTAATTTATTCAAATTAAAGACGTGTAGACAGGACAACGTCTGTCGGGTCCGCTAGTAGATAAATATTTTTTTTAAATTGAAATCGCATTCAGTGTCTTCACTTCCTAATGTTGAATCACTGAATAGTACCGCTCGTCTCTCTGATGTGTTTTGCTGTGTGAACGCGATTTAACTCTTTTTTATTGCCCAATAAAACACTGCGCCACTCTCGCTGACTCTTTTATGAGACTCTAACGAAGAATAAACTATTCAATGGTCGACTTAAGAATTGACCAAGTACTATCATTTGTTCGTTATTCCTTTACGTTTTGTATTGAATTAAATTTAACTGTTGTTCTAGACGTTCTTGATTTACGCATATAAAAACAATTGGCAACATTTTAACTTCGTCAAATTTATCTTCGTACTTTTATAAATTATGAATGTTGTCCATCTTGTTAAAGACACCTTACAAAACGAGGGTCAATAGTAATTTAAAAATTACACGGCAATAAAGAGTACCGTTGTGATCGCCAGTCACACGCGCGCGAATGTTCGCTCCCACAGCGACCGCCCCGGGCCGCGCTCGGCACGCGGCGCGTTTGAAGTCGCCGCCACACCAGAGCAGGCCAGCTTCAGTGGCCATTCTCACACCGAATCGTGACAACTTATTGTTTTATTTTTTATTCCAATATTCAGATAAGTATAACACTGTCCTAAACTTTATAAAACTTATGTTTCATCATGCATTATGAAATTTTGGGAAGGAATAATCAAAATTTACTTAAATTCTGACTGATTGGTTTTTGCGTTCATAAGACTATAGGTTCGAATTGTAGCCTGATTCGTATTATCTTGATCGATCGACTTTCATTAACACCCTTTTTGAAATAATTTAGTAAGTACAAATGGAAAGTTGGTCCAACCAAACATGATTTCGGTGTAAGAGGCAGCCGCATGAGCCGTCTATTTCCGTGCCTGTCAGTCTGAATGGGCCTCAAGGTGCAAGGTCTCGGGTTATGAAGAGTTTTTTTCTCTCTAATTAACCATCAGAGATTTGTGAGTTTTTGCATAGTGTTTACTATTAAATGTGGTGCCTTTTGAAATGTGATGCGATTGTAATAAGATGATTTTTACAATGTCAAAAGATGAATTGTAAATGCTTTCGTAATTAACATCTAAATAAAGGGTCAATCGTGGAGGAAAAAGAAAGAAAACGTTATCAATATTATGCAGAATTAAATTTTAGAAGAATGCATAACAAAGTTTATTATTTCTCTCTTTCAATAAAATTAAAATGTCTACAATAATATTGACGAAATATTTTCAATTACACGTAAAATGTGTTATAAAAAAGTCAATTCACCTTGTACATTCCTGACAGCATTACTTCGTGTACCTAATAATTAGACCATCAAAAACTTAAGATAAAATTACGTGTGCACATAATAACATACTTTAGTATTGAAGGTATGGTGTTTTATTTAATTCTATTTACAGAGACGCCTGCCTTCAGCTAAATGGAGTCACGCCCATCGTTTACAGAGCGCCTTTCGTGTCTCAATTATTTTGATTGTATTTATTATTTAATTATGAGAGACAGTAGCACCTATTAAAGCCTCAACGCTTACTTGGTGGCTGGCATGAAATAAAAAGAAATAAAAAAACTACGCATTCTGTTTATAAAATGTCCATTCCCTCGCTTATGTAGGTGTCAACCGCGAATTAAAAATAAACTAAATAAGTAGCCTATTTATTCTTCCAGATTATGTGCTACGGCTATGTCAAATTTTAGCGAGATCCATGCAGTCGTTCCGGTGATATCTTCAAACAAACATCCATCCATCCATCTAAACATTCGCATTTATAATATTAGTAAGATATAGTTAATTACTAAGATACTGGTTTAATGATTGTTAAACAAAATGAAACATTTCAACGACTTAAGTTCACAACAGATATGGTTGTCGTAAAGGATACAACTGCTTTGACGTTATGACACTGATAGCGAATTGTCTCGTAATAACAAATGAGAAAACATTGTAGCTCGATCGATCAGCGCTTCGACTATTCTTATTACAGTAATAGTTCTTTGTTCGCTATTAATAAAGCGGACGTCTCTAAAAGAGGAGATAACTCCACGATGAAGAGATATAACGCTCGGCAAATGGATGAACTTTATTTTTTCTTTCTTTAAAAGCATCGTCTATAATACAGATATTTATAAATACAAAGCGCGTTTGAAAAAGACTCTTTTGTAGGTTAAGTGTTTTGTGTGGTCTTATATTTAGTTTTTAAAATGTGTTAAATAATTTATATATTTGTTAAATACTCGCAGATACGAAATAGTATATTAACCGTGGTTTTCTGACACCAAAATCACTGGATAACAAATTTTTGACATTTTAAAAGGAGATTTTGGGCTCAGAACCCCACGGTTCGACTTTTATGCAAGAAGTTAGCCATCGTTGGATATTAAAAAAACAGACTCTTTCGAAGTCAAGAAAATAGTACTGAATCTGATCTAATTATTTAGTTCTTAAGTTAGCAAATTAAAATCAAATTGTATTTCTAAGTAGTTTGAAAAACTGTTTAATATCGTTTTTCACTTATTTCACTTACAGTTTAATCATTTGCAAGTGACGTGCGCACAGCGTGGGGCAGGATGCGTGAATTTATTCCAAGACGTTGGAACGTTCAATTTAAAATATCCTTTTTACGTGTAAAATATAAAATTGTTTTAAAAACATCCTTGTAAATGCATAGAGACATTTTAGGTTATAATTTTAGTCCAGGCTTTTTTAATCTGATACTAGCTGTCGCCCGCGACTCCGTCCGCGTGGATATATAAAAAAACTTAATATATAGATAAGTTAAATAAAAAGCACCTCTTCAAGGCGTAAATTAGAAAAAAGAAAGAATAAATATTATCCTATGTCCGTCTCCTGGCTCTAAGCTATCTCCTCACCAATTTTCAACAATATCAGTAAAGCCGTTCGTAAGTTATAAATAGTGTAACTAACACGAATTTCTTTTAAATGCCTTATGATATGCTTAATCTTATTTACTTTTGTAACACAATTAACTACGCGCTAACGACGGTTACAAAATTATTTAACAACGTGTTACAAAATAAACATCGTATTATTTTATCGACGGCTGTTCATTACACAACATTTGTTTATTATGTTTACTATGCGAGTCTATCACTAACCTTATAATATAGGCTACACACGTTAGGTTTGATAAAATAGTTTTAAACGACAGAACTCTAAGCAGTTACATATTGTCATCGCTTTCATTCTCTTTGAAATAATAGAGACTATGATATGTCACTTCAATAGTTAAAGTTTCAAATTTAAATACAACAAGCATTAATGCGTCGGAGGTCCGCAACTATCTGATGCACCCTATCGATCGCCCTAATTACTTTAGCTTCGGGAGCGATTGTCAGCCCTGACAGAGCCGGCCGCTGGGGAATCGCCCTTCATTGCTCGGAATTGAGTTATTGTCAAGTTTATTGCGCTAATGTGTGGGGTTAGCAGCGCTAAGCGGCGCTACGTCCGGGGAATAGGCTTGGCAAGTACGCATGCTAAGCATGTGCAGCCACAATCATCTTAGTATGCACATTGTGGCAACCCTAATTATGCTGAAACTTCAAACGTTGTCCATAACTCATATAATAAATTAAGTTTTATCATTCGATAGAGTGGTCACTACTGTCCATGAAGCGTATGCATTTCTAGAAGTTTCTTAAGTTTTTTAACTATTTTTTTATTATTTTACAACTATAGTGCATAATGGATTACAACAACTTAAGTACAGTCAGCGTCATATAGATCGTCACAGACAAGATATGCAAATATATAGGTACACCAAAAGTAATCAATTATATCGGTACAACAAAAGTCCTCAAAATAATAGATACATCCACCCTGCTCAAATACATCGGTACATACACAGCGTCAAATATATGAGTACATGCAAGATGCTCATAAATATCGTAGCAGCCATAGCGTCATAAGTAACGAAGCAGTCAAGGTGCGTAATAATATCGGTACATTTGACAAAATTGAACTCTATCTGTATATACTTGTGATACAATTTGGAATAAACTACTTCTGTTACATTCATTTGACACTTTGTATTGACATTATAGGTTGTCCGGAAAGTTCGTTCTGATTTTCGATATAAAGCTTACAATAGACTGTAGCTGAAGTGGATTCATTTTCGGATTTCCACCATTATCAAACGTCACAAAAATTTCTATATTGTGAATAATTTCATTTCATTGGTGAAGATAAAAACTAATTTTTAAAATTTTATCCAATAATAAAAGACGTTTTAGGTATAGAGTCGTACCAATATAATTTAAAAACATTTCCAAAAATTTATGAGAACAGGGTTTCAATTTTCCTTATAAAGCGGCACGAACTTACTGGGCAACCCAATATTTTTCTTCTCCTGTCATAACGCTTAAATATAAAAGTTTGTCACGCCGAATATGACAGATACGTATTAACTAATATCAAATTTTGCCTTGTCACAATATATATAATACTAGTTTGGCGCAGTATTCTAGTATGTTTGCCGTAATATGTAAGTTTACCGGTTCGAATCTCAGGCTACTTTTTTTTATTTTATCAATCACGGGGTTATTTTTTCATAACCAGTAAAAATTTGGTAATGTAAAATTTTGCTCGACAATTTTTTTTTTATAATTTTCGCTGTCGGGTAGAAAGAAATTTAAATAAAGTTAACAACAATTAGGTCAGACCATCGCGGGTGAAGTGAGTGGGCGGAGCGTGGATAGTCTTTGCGGGTTTTAAGAATGGTACGCGCGGAAACTATACATACAAGTGTTATCTACATATGTGTGCGCGCTCACGCACACTGGAATGTTTATTGCAACCGACCAAAAATTTGATGTAGTTTGGATATTGACATTCAGTTTTTTTCTTTGTTTCTTAAATATAATCAGTATCAGTAAAAGGTAAAAGTAAAAGTGTTATTTTACCGATACAAGTTTAACAAACATGAGTAATAAACAAATTACATGCCAATAGCATCGCTTTATCTCCTTCATTTTTGTTTGAAATAGAAAAGTACTTTAACGGTCAAACTCATTAGTCCAAGGTAATATCAAAAAGTACCTAATAACTACGGCGATAGAGTTTAATTACATGTGCTTCGATATTAAAATTAAAAAGTTTAAATATCAAAAAAAAAATAGTGGCTTGGGATTTGAACCGCCGACCTTACGTACCAACGGCGGCGAACGGTAAGGCCACGAGACCAAACTAGCATATATGATGACAAACTTAAATTTGATGTTGGTTTTATCTACCTAATATCTGTCATCCGCGTCGAACACTTTTAGTAAATTTTGAAAAATGGTTTGATGCAAAGTGTCAAATGAATGTAACAGAAGTAGTTTATTCCAAATTGTACCACAAGTATATAGAGATAGAGTTCAATTTTGTCAAATGTACCGATATTTTTGCGCACCTTGACTGCTTCGTTACTTATGACGCTGTGGCTGCTACGATATTTATGAGCATCTTGCATGTACTCATATATTTGACGCTGTGTATGTACCGATGTATTTGAGCAGGGTGAATGTATCTATTATTTTGAGGACTTTTGTTGTACCGATATAATTGATTACTTTTGATGTACCTATATATTTGCATATCTTGTCTGTTACGATCTATATGACGCTGACTGTACTTCATAAGACTTTTATATCTTAGCTTTAAGATACCGTAAGTGTTCGATTGTATTAGTTTTTAAAAGCCCAGATAAGAATCAGAAACGGATGAAGCTAAAAATAAGTCAATAATGTTTCGGATGAGTGGCATTTAATAAATATCATCATGGGAGACGTTATATTGATAACTGGTAATGGAATTTCTACGTCAAATATTTCTCATAATATGTGTGACAAGACTCAATTATATAGATAGCTCGGCGTTATTGAGTTCATATTACAAAACGCCAACGCTACCGAACGTTATCGCGGCAAATAATAACGCACTGAGCACCACGTAAATAATTGAAGTATTCTCTTAAGTGTTTCTACACGACTATCTTGAAATAATTATATTTCAAACTAAATTTATAGTAAAACAAATGTAACATAAATGTCTTAACCTAGAGTAAAAGCGCTAATACAATAATGTTGTGACAGACTAGCTTTTTCCCGGGACTTTTTCTGCGTGGCATTAAAAATTTATTCGTACAAAAATACAAACCTTTTCTTTTTAGATATAAGTACACGAATGACCGAGTTTTGCTCGGTATTTTTTTTAATTGTGTTTTTTGGAAATTATGTTTAAGTACGAATAAAATGATGAAATATGAATAATATTTTTCGATCTTACCGATAGAAAAAGTTAAGTTTATGTTTAAGTTGATTATCGATAAAACACGAATAAAATGACATTTTCTAAAAATGATTCCTAGCTAGATCGATTTATCGCCCCGAAATCCCCTATATACTAAATTTTATGAAAATCGTTGGAGCCGATTTCGAGGTAATTGCTCATTTAAAGATATAAGATAATTAAAGATATAAGATAATATATGCAACGTTCTTCAAAATTATATCTATGTATTCCCATAATTGAAAGATGTTAGGAAAATGTTTATTACTAAAAAGTAATATGCATCAGTTAAAGTACATTATACGTAATAAATACTGTATTTTCCTCCATACAAGATGTGTATAATCATTAATATCGAAGTATAAACTCTTTGTATTTAATCTCGAATATACAAAAATAGCCCTTATCCCTTCACAATAAAATCGCGTAATGAGGGTCAAATTTCTTTTACAGTTATTTGCATTATAATATCATTCTAAAATCAATCTTATTACTTTCACATAAGGTTTATAAATAGCCCACATGTGATGTGGTTTACAGCGCAATGGCATTTGTTCACAGGCCTTTGTGATATATCGTTCATGTTACGCTAGATTAAGCTACAAATTGTGATAAATATCAATGCAATGCGCGACATCATTTTATCATCGGTGACGTAGTTTATAAAACTTGTTTTGGATTACACACTAGCCAGTCAACCTATCGTTCTCTGTAGAAGATCAATTGAAGATTGAAAATCAAATTTGGAGAACGTCTTCACAAAATCTAACTAATGTTATAAATGAGAAAGTTTAGATGGATAGATCGATGTTTGTTAGAAGGTATCTCCGGACCGGCACAATGGGTCTTGATGAAATTTGGCACAGATGTAGAACACATAGACTTATTAAGTTCTTTTTTCTATATCCGCGCGGTCGGAGTCGCGGGCGATAGCTATTTTATTATTAAAACCGATTAAATTATTCAAGCTTTCGTGAGACATTATACTAAACTGATATATAAACACGGCTAAACACTCATGTATAATCGTCCTGTGGCGGCACCGACTAGTTTCGAGCCCATCGGGGGCCCTTCATCAGGATGAGTGGTGCTGGTATTATTTCGCGGACGCGGCCCGTCGCTCACTGATGAAGGGCCCCCGATGGGCTCGAAACTAGTCGGTGCCGCCACCGGACGAATATACGTGAGTGTTTAGCCGTGTTTATATATCAGTTTAAAACCGATTACTTTTCTAATTACATTTTGAAACCACTAATAGATGCTGTTTTAGTGCCATCTTTTACTATAAAACTAATATTTAATAAGGCTATATTTTAGTGTATTTCATTGTTGCATCGTAGGTGTTAAACAGATTAAATTGTAACATAATTCCATAGCTTGCAGCACTTAGTGGTTGTTAACGCTATAACTCGCGTCTTATCCTAGCGCTGTTTTATTTGTCGACGCATAATTTAGTACATAACAGCTAATAGCTGAATAGCTGTCCTTTAGCATATTGACGCGTTAGATATTGAACGTTAAGTGATTGTGAATTTAAACGCGTACTGAACATGCGGTAATCAATTGCAATTTTATCGGGGGATATTTTACCTTCTATAAGTTAGTTGTTTGCGATACTTGTTTGAGTAGTCCCAGAAGATCTAAGTCTTTCGTCCTCTTATATAGTTTGTACAAACTGCATGGTCATTTGGTTCTGTTTCTAGTTAATAGGCGCTAGGAACTTACTAACTAGACGTTAAGACGGCAGTAGTAAATAAAAAATGACATAAAAAAATGTTGGAATACCACACCCATCATCATTATAATGCTAGTGATAATTATTATTGTAAGAAAAAATGTCCTGTTACCCTTTAATAACAATCTACTTAAGATATTTTACAAGCCACATGTTGGATAGTTTTATCGCAGTGTGACAATGATGGTATCACAGCTGTCGCCGACCTATTTACAGTCATAGTTGTGTCTCGCACCAGACCATAAAAATTATAAAACTTATTCTATAATTTTTAAGGACTAATTACGTATGGTATATTTAACTAACATAGAACTAAAGGAAACTTTTTCATTCAAATAAAATAATCTAAAATAACGTTCAGGTAAAAGCATGCTAAAGCTAGCAAATATAGGGGTCAAGGCTCCGAATATAATTTTGTCCAATTCGGCGTCGAGACCCTTAATCCGTTGGGTCCTAGCGTTTTAAGGCTTTTTAAGGAAATTCCAAAAAAGTTAATCGACATCACAGGGGACCGAAGAGCTGGCAGCTACCTCGGTCAAAGAATTAGTTTAGCTATTCAAAGAGGGAACGCTGTCAGTATCTTCGGAACTTTGCCTAAAGAGATTCCTTTCAATAATATATTTTAGGTAATTATTCATTTTTAATATTTTATTTAATATCATAGATTTAAGACTATTCGTGAAAAATATTAAATAGCGTCATGTTTATAAAATATTCATAAAAGTACATGCAGCTATATCAATGAATTGTTGCTAAATAAGACACATCATTCACTTATTTTCACATAAATATTCTTGCTTTTATATTTTCGTAGCTGTAATACTAATATTGCTATAACACTGCAATATTAAAGTGTCGTCTTGTTAAATCGCGTTATATCTGTGACACTAAAATAAAAGCTAAACGACAATTGCAACGAAATGTTCAGTATAAAGTGAGGGAATCACCAATTTTGCAACAGAACAACGAGCGTAGACACCAAGTTCTAATTACGTTAGGTGAATAAAAGCTACTGAATGTGTACAGTCGCGTTCATTGAAGGTGTTACACGTTATCAAAGACTATCTTTTGAACATATATAAAACACTATAAACACCGGGGTGCGGAGTAGAAAAAGAAAAATTGTTTGATTTGATCAAAACATTATTAAATCAATGTTATTGATTTGTACGATGAAATTTGTTGCAAGGTATAAGGTAACTGGAACACCGCGTATGAAGATGACTGTACATTGGACAGCATCTTAGGTCGGCATGTTTTTGTAATAAACGTAGCTATTCCCGTTTAACCCTCCATCAGTCGGCTCTCAATTAAAACTACTCGCACAGTCCGCTGGTGGAGCCATTAGAGATTCCTCTGTAGAGTGTTAAGCACATTACAACGTAATATAATCTAATAAATAAACAGCAGGGACACATTCTCGCGGAGTGATTAAGGGGTTGAATGGAAGCGTTGCCGAGGCGGGCGACGTCGGGGCGCGTGTCTCAGCAAACATTTGTAAGACGGGTTTTGTGTGTGTTTTTGTGATTTGCCGTTGTTAGTTGTAACGCTGGCTTACGGTTGACTTAATAATCACTCGGGTTACTGTTATGTAGTTGTGTCGCTTTATCTCTGTGATGTTACCGACTAAGTAAGACAGGAGCGATCTACATGCTCCTTAAGTGTTGAGTGGATATAATTTATAAATTAATTTAAACACATGTAGTGTTATGGTCTGTTGCATTTATCAACACTAATGAAACTCTATCGAAAGTCTTTTCTCTTGTACTTGATGATAGCTGCTGTGGGGGATTTAGTATATCAAGTATTATCTAAAACTAGTCTAGACAAAAATTATAATTCTCAAATATAGAAAATGTTTCAAAGAAAGTTTTCATATTGGGGAATGTAGTAAACCAATTACCTAAATTAAAGAGTCTTTATATCTTACTTCTTCTTATTGAATAACGGAAAATACAAACCAAAGCCTAACCCTGTCAAAGTTACTAAAACTGTAACAACATACCAAAATACATAAAATAATAAATCAAAAACTGTAACAAAGTAATAGACAATGAGTCAATGCCACTATCTCCAGGGTTGTACTTGGTGCGTCGTAAAACGTCGCGATGACTGACGCCCGATAACGCGGTGCCCACCACAAATAGCTTTTGGGTAACGCATTAGCTTTTTTTTGTCTCAACTATCTATGATATTCAAAGTCCAGCTTTCAACGGCAACGCTTGTTAATCTATTCCTGTTTTTGTATGACTCAAGTTATGATCCTTGCTCGAATTCCAAGTTAATGTAAAATATTCGAGTAATGTTCCAAAAGGATCTTTTGGAACGGGTTAGTTCTCTTTAAATATTATTTTTGGCTCAGGTTTACCATTTGACCATCTGCATAGTCACCTAGTGGCAGTAATTAAACTTAATTAAAATCAACTTTAATATCATTTTAATTCAGTTGGCTGTAAAAGCTTATTTGAACTGGGTCAATATGTAATTATAAAATAATCTGTTACAATAAAGAGGTGTATACCCGAGGTGTACACGCTTTAATGACACACCAAAACGTTGTTTTATCGCAGGTTTGAAGTTGTTTGTTGTTGAAAGTGCAAAAACAAAGTTTAGTACAATACCCAGCGGATCAACCCTAGCGCATGAGGCGGAAGATATTTTCAAAATAAATGCCGCGTATAAGTTACATTGGTGTAACTTGAACGTTAGTTTACGCACTTGACCGGAACAAGGGCGCAAACAATCGAGCAGCGCGTCCAGCGAAGTAACATTGTAAGTGCAAAAACAAGTGGACAATACGCGCGCACTCGCCGCGCGTTATTATTAGCTGCAGTATGTATAAACAAGATTCAGAACGCCCCCGGCGGCGTATCGATGCGTCGACGTCGAAGGCCTGAGCTTTAAAAAGCTAACCCGTCCCGCAAGAAGAGGACGGGTAGTGGTGAGCACGTGGGAAGTAAATTCCGAACGCACGCATCCCAACCCCTCCCCGCTTCTCCCCTTCGCCACTGGCGGGCAGAGCGCCGCGCGCACTTCAGTCGCCCGCCGGCCGCCGAAACGGCAACAAGGTCCTAACAATCCTGTAACAGTTCATCCCGATCATCCGCCCCAGACGTTGTGCAGTGACCGAGTTGGAACGCACGCTGTGATTCTGTTTTCAGTGTTGTAACGTTGTGCGTTTCGTTTGTGAACGGTGAACGTATTTGTGTTTTGGTGCACTATGAAGTTGTACATTACGTTATGAATGGTCTGGAACGTTGTTTCTTCGATCAACGTAAGTGTTTTGTATATTTTCGGTGTTTTTTAACGTTCGTAGTGCGGCTACTGCAGCGTCAATATCCGTAGTGCCCAATTTACCCGGTAGTAGGATATGATGTCAGATTTAATTAAAATGGAATACTTCGTATAACTTGTGTGAATTTTTTAATGTTTCGTTTATTTATTAAGTGATCGCGATTACCGGAAATTAAATTTGTTAATTTACGCGGTAACCAGAAGGTTGAAAATCTTATTCCAATTGGATTTATATTTTAATTCGTGATTTAAAATGTACTTGGTATATTATCGCACACGCAGTCCGCAGTTTTTTTTAAATTAGTAATTGCATATTTTACTGAATAAAGCCTGCGTGAAAAGTAAGTGTCCAGTATTTAAATAGTAATGACTAAAAAAACTATACTTTTAACTTTAACAGTAATTCGTGATATATTTCGTCGCGTAAGGTAGGTAGGTATATCACGGATATACTTATGACATTTAATTAAATAAACATAAATGCTATATACAAAATACACGCCTAAATATCAATGATGTTTCAAGTAAAGTCTTGTATAATGTAAGTCACAAACAAGCCACTGTTTGCTATCAAAAGTGTTAAAACGGAAACATTTGTATCTGTTAAAGATAAGCAGAGTTTAATGAGCGAGCAGTGTGAACGGAGCTAGTTTATTTTGTTAAGATAGCTCCGACAGCGGCTAGGAATGAAGTGATTAAAATGAATTGATGATGATTTGTTCAATTAACGAGAAAGGGCAGTACACTCGCGAGTTAGATTTACTGGGCAATTGTGGAGAAAGCTTTCAAATGAGTTGATTTTTAAATGCTGGATTTGATTGATGCGATTTATTGTAGGTTTTAAAATATGTTTTTAAGTGTAATTGAAGTTAAAATAATATGAGAGTATGTATATAATTTTTTGAGTAGCGGTTGCCCGCGATGTTAACACGAAAGTAAAAAAAATAGCCAAAATCAGGCCAGCACAAATAAGTTACGTTCCAGTGAAATTCTTATAAATATCGGTCCAGCAAAGATTACCCCGGAGAAATATAGACTTGCGGACATACAAAAAAAATAGTTTTCTATATAACCATCGCAAATACATCATGTTACGAAATAAGACTTCCTAGATATTAAATAAAATATACATGAGATTTGTAACTTGTAACACTAAATATCGATTGAATTAATAAGAATCAAACCATCTATAATGCAAACGATACTGTTTAAAATAAACCGTTATTTACTACTAGCGCCATCTATCTCTTAAAATTAAAGAAAAAATTAGTTTTTAAAAAACCGTCCTACATGTCTCGTAGTTACCAATTTGAAAATAATATGAACATAAACTACAAATAATTATACGCATAGACGAACTATGGGAATGAAGCAATAATTTATATTTATGTATTCACAAATCGCTTCATTAGTCCGATAACAAAATGAATCATGTTAACACATTCCGTTTGTTTGTTTGTTCAGAGTTAGTAATTAGTAAATTTATTTTCCGCTAATATGTACCGGTTTGTTTTTAAACCAGTGATCTCCATACTTGAACTTATGTTTAATTCTTTTAGTTTTATTTAACTATAAATGTCATAGAATAAATTGCAATATGCATAAAAAGTTCCTAAATCACACAGTAAAATCCTTTTACATATTTATGTTTGAGTAAATGATGCCCGTGACTCCGTGCGCGCGGAATAAAAAAAACGTAATAAGTAGCCTATGTTTTCTTCTATATATTCTATATATACGCCAAATTTCAGCGAGGTCCATACAGCCGTTCTGAAGTTACCTTCTATCTAACTTCCACCTAAACTTCCGCATTTACAATATTAGTAAGAAGTAAGATACTGTGGCCCGATTTATTTCTACATACGATGATAATATGTTTATGAAATAGAAAGGAACTGCATTGTAAGTGCCAAAGCGATTACTTAACATATAATTTATGACAATACGTGACTGGATGTGGTGAAACAAGCAAACACATAATATAGTAGTCGCAAGTTGACTTACGTCGTCAAGGAAATAATTATGTTAAATTTAATCAATATATCGAAAGCTCCAACGTGAATAAACTTGTACCACAATTTTGACATTCATACAATGCTTTTTTTTGACTAATCTTATTACGGTTTGAAATATAATGGATTGCATTTCGGTAGTCTATAGTATGTTGATTTTTAATCACATTTTTTAGTCCTGTAAGATTTATTTTAGAGACCTATTAGTTTTTACATAAGAACCTTCGATAACCCTACACCTAAGACTTTCAGTTCCGGATTCCAAAAAAATCAGTTTTAAACATAATAAAATTAATATGTTGCACTTTAACATGCAAGAAAAATAAGATGTACTTATTTCAATCGATACAGCTACTATTGAATTCTTCCAATGTATTATTACATCATTTTTGGTACAATCAATATTGTGTTGGCACACGACCTTCATGATGCAGTGACGTATTTGCGGTTGTGTTCGACCACAGGATGATCTTTTATTACCTTATGAGATCAAATCATTTTAAATATAGTACGATAATTATTTTCTTAAGCTATTGTAATCAATAACTAAGCAATAATTTAATCGATATAAAATCCTCGCTATGAATTATAGAAAAAATCGTACATAAAACGATACGTTTTGCCTAACATAAGAATCGTTCCTTAGTTCCGAGATTTACAAGACTAGGTTGCTAGATAACATGAGAGTAACCAATTTGATATTAAAATTATTCATAAGACGAGTTCAAGAATGTTCATAGGTTTAATGAAATGTTAGTATGCATGATATAATTGTTGTTAGGGGTCATGTGCGATGTGTCGGCGCGGCGCTGCGGCGGTGGCGCGGCGTGTGAAACGCCTTTAGCATTTGTAATTTCACTCGTTTGTCAGATCACTGGCCACACAAGTACAGTATGTGAATTCACTAAATCTCTTATGTATTTTAAACTAGCAGTCGCCCGTGACTCCGTACGCGCAGAATAATAAAAACTTAATAAGTATCCTATGTGTCCTTCCAGACTTTGTTCTACGTGTGTGCTAAATTTAATCAAAATCCGTTAAGCTGTTCTGGAGATACCTGGATGGTATGGCCAAACAAACATCCATCCATCCATCCATCTAAACACTCGCATTTATAATACTACTAAGATTTACTATGATACATTATAATGAAATAAATAACATTTATCAAGGAACGTCGGAAACAAGTAAAAAAAGAAATTGAAAATCTATGAATACTTTGCTGTTTACTATCGAAAACTTTCAACCTTGGACTGTAAAAGTGATGTATTCGGCACATAATTTAAACTATATAATTTTTACATTATTGTTTAGAACAACTAAAATAATATTAAAATGTTACCTATGAAACTGAAACAGAGAAATTGAATAAAACCATGGTCTTTGTTTATTGATACAAATATTTTATCTACACATTAGAAGGCACTTAATTTTTTGTAGCCCACAGATATTGATAGGCGGTTCAAGTCAACAAATCACCCAGTGTTGTCCCAACACCTTCGTGCTAACCAAACATAAATCACCATAGCAAATAATAGTGAAAAAAAGCATATTTAAATAGTCCCGGTACGTCGGACCACCCGCGAGATCGGACCACATTCGGTCGCAACACGCACGTCCCTATTATATTATCAAAAGACTGTCCCCGCCCTTCCATAGTCACTTTTTAGTAATTTACATCTCAAGTCATGTCTTTTGTGACCGGACGAGTTTTTTTATCTTGTCTCGCCGGATTCGAACTGCAACATCATGCCTCTATTGTGTTGTGTATTTTAAAATGGTATTCATTTCTATCGATTACATTATCTGCTACTGGTAACGGAATAGTTTTTGCTTCGCTCCATTTAAATGTATGTGTACACTTGATTGTTCTAAAATAGATCGTAATGTGTTGTTTATAAGGTCATTATTGTGTGCATTTGATATGCGCAAACATTTAAGTCTATTTAACAGCCACTGTTCACATCTACGTGACGAATTTGTTAAACGTCGGCCTAACATTGGATGTTAGTTTTTTTGCCGGAAACTCTGTGATAGATTTTTTTGTAACACGATATAATTGGACCCTGACATCTGTGGCCAATATGCTAAAAATTAAAATATTCTTACATTTTATTTATTTTCATAGAATATTGTAATATTTTAACTCCATTTTATTAATTTATCTGTATTATTAACCTTGACCTTTTAAATTGATTAGTTTTCGACATTCATTTAAAACAAAGGGTTGAGAAACTATAATTATATTACTAGGAGATTATGACATACAATTTGTTGATAAGAATATTCAAATAACAATTGCCTACTGAAAAAACAATTACATTCTACGATTGACATTTTTATTAATTGAAAAATGCTGTATAAATTGTCTGTGGGTGGTACGACCTCCATTATATACAAACGAAGTAATAACTGTATTCAACTTATGTCCCAACAGACTAGATGTTAGAGTGCCAAGTAAAAGACTGAGGGTTTATTGTTCGATTCCCAGACGATGTTATAATAATAGTAGTCGACATTTGATTTGTCACATGGAAAACAAGAAACCGTACTGTCTCACGTGCCAACTTAAATGCCTAAAACAAAAAACATTTAAACAAAATTCGATACAATTTATTATGTTTTGTTTTCAATGCATTGGTGACTTTGTAAGTTGCACAGGTTAAAAATCTTAACCGTGTCCCCTTGTTTCCGGTTAATTTAACCCGAGGTCACAACATGTTTCTAAAGTCGGGATACGAAGCTCCCACGTGCGCACAAACCATTTCCCAGAAACACGATGTCATTATACAAAAACATATCCCTAATTGTTTCTTCGTCATTTCTTTAATGATTGCTCTACTGATTAGGTTAACTATGACGGAATTATTAGTGGAGTATCTGTCATATTGTAACGCATTTTGAAATGTAGTTAAAAGTCATATTACGTATTTGAGTTGCCCATAATCAAGATGTGTAAAATTTTTGTCTGTCTTTTCGTCTGTATGAATGATTTGAACGGGGACAGGAAGGAAGCTGATGCACGCGGTAATATATTAAGTAGGCTACTTTTTTAAATTCTGCGCTAACAAAGGTGCGATATAACTTGAAATATTTTATCCACTTTTAAAATAAAGTTAATTAAATGTTTTTGTAAGAAATAATAAACTTAAGTTCATTGTCAGTTATCACACGTTCTTCTGAAAGCATCCAATGCAGGAAAGATCGTAGAAAATGGTTTATTGGTTACAAATTTTATGACGTCCAATAAAAGTGTTATGGTTAGGTAAACGATCGAACTTAAAGCGACATAAAAACACAATACTTTCGCTCATTGTTTGATGCTTTAGACATTATCGTAAAGCCGATACAAATTGGTTTTAAAGGACCTCCAGCTTGGCTTATAGCTTTTACGTACGGTTTATTGCGATGCTCTTGCGCGATAAATCTTACGAAATGTCAGTTTTCATAGTTGATTCGATATTTCCTTTGTAAAACTACTACTTGATGCCAACTAGGTCGTATGCCGTTTAGAGTTTATTTGGATACAGTTTTACATGGCTCAAACCAAACACAGGAGATACGAGAATAACCGTTTTTTGAATACGTTTATGGGTAGGTTTTTTTTAGGAAATAACACAAACATCTGTTTTATAATTCAATAGTTAGTCGAAGTAATTCCTTAAATATAAAATATAATCTTAGATAAAGGTTTTTGGTATAACTTTGTATTCTACAAAATAATACGAGTAAAATTCTCGATTCCAGCAAACCAGCATTCAATAGAATTACTTCCGAGCGAGCGGAGTAACGAAGGAATAATTGTTTTCGATCCCTTTCCCAAATCATTAATATTTCACGTACATCGTATATTGAATATCCTAAAAGCCTTACAATAAATTAATAAGGTTTCTAATTAAAAGTAGAAGCGATGTATAGTAATTATGGCACAATGAGTGGGATAGTTTGGCACTGAATACCAACATGTGTCGGATCAGACGAAATTGGGTTACGCATTAATCATAGCAGATAGATAACGATTTATAATAATATTGCGATACATGTGCTTTGGGATAATATCACGAGACCGGCGGGTAATGATTGCTGTCAGATTGATACCATCATTATAGCAATTTTCGTTATAAAATGTTAAAGTTCAGAGTTTTTCTTATAATTATAATGGTTAAATATATATTACGACTATACATTTAGTGTAATTTCGCATAGTAAACACAAATTAAGGGACACACTAATGTTACAATTATTTAATTCTGAGTATGGGTGGTAAATCTTTAATAACTTGCTCTTAGAGCTGAAGTTTTACTGTATTTTACCATTTATGAATTTTTTATAATTATAAAGTGTTTATTTTATTCCAAAAGCTTGTTTATATATTATTTAA
This sequence comes from Papilio xuthus, assembly GCF_000836235.2. Lineage (NCBI taxonomy): Eukaryota > Metazoa > Arthropoda > Insecta > Lepidoptera > Papilionidae > Papilio > Papilio xuthus. Next base: position 6,254,921 of record NW_013532534.1, on the reverse strand, counting down.
AGTTATATAATATTTAAAATTGAGAATAGCGCCATCTAATTAATAAACCGATAAAGTTTTCGCTTTAAAGTAACAAATTTTTAAATCTTTTTTAGGCAAAGTAACAATTTCTAAAACTTTAAATAATTTTATAAACAAAGGACTGAAATTAAATATTGTTAACTGGATATAGAAATATTTTAGGTAAATATAAACATTGTATCAGTATTTCTGTCTGGCAGTACGGAGCATGTGTGCCCAATGAATATATGAATAACGTATTCGCGTACTATTTTTCAATTTTCCGGGACAATAGGTCGGTGAATGGATAACACCTATTAACATACCGGGGTGGGCTTTGCTTAGGCTCCTGTTGATTGATAGCTTAGTTTACGGGTGAAAATTTACTGGTTTAGGAACATTTATTATTACCATAAACGACTTAGGACAAGATCTATTAATTTTAAGTAAGAGAGAAGCTTAAATAACTTATACTTAGATTTTGTACTCTATATACCAGATACATAAGAACCCCATATAATATTTTGTCTAAAGTTTGTTTTTATTAAATATGTTTATATTAACTTTATTATTTGTGCTAACATTAATTGAAGTAAATCTGTGAAAACGCTGAAGTTCATTATTTATAATTCTTAATTTAACCGACATTAAAAAAAAACTTGCAACTATTATATTAGTATTTGCTCAAACATATTTTCGATTTAAAAAGATAGTCGTGATACCATGTTGTTTCGTTTCACAATACCATCGCTTTGAAGTTGAAGAGACGATCATATTCGTATATAAGAAAGAAATTGGGTTGAATAAATAAAAAAGGAGCTCGATACCATTGAATTGACTGATTGGTCACGCGTGCGTCTGACCCGTGCGTTGAACCCGATTTCTTCAAACAGCGCCATCTGTTGACGGATAGCGGAAACTAGAATTTCAAAATTTCATTTAGCACAGAATTAAAGCATGGTTTTATAATCATATTTCATACTGATATTATAAATGCGAATGTTTGGATGGATGGATGTTTATTTGAAGGTAGCTTCAGAATGGCAGAACGGCTTTCGATGAATTTGGTATACATATATAACATAGTCTAGAAGAACACATAGGCTACTAATAATGTTTTTTTTTTAACTCCGCGCAGACGAAGTCGAGGGTGATAGCTAGTTAATTATAATTAAATAATAAAATGAATGTTTAAACTATTTTTATTTATCTTATCTAAGATCATCTGAGGGTAAATAAAGTTTAATAATGTTAATTACTATTTCGTTTATGTGATAGTATTTAAGTGTTATGTAAACGTAATAGTTAAGGTCACAAATTCCCATAACACTGAGGATTAATTACCACATTGCCTTGCGAAGCATCACGCCGCGCCGATTAAAGCCAATTAACTTAACACTTTACTACTGCGCAATAATATTATTGTAATATTTAATCTTATGACTTTATTCAATTACCTTTAGATCCGCGCTTCCATTAACCTTTTTCTTTAGTAGCGCTTGATTGAAAACTTTTCAATAAGCCTGTAATGAAAAATATGTTATAAACTACCTGACGCCCGTGACTCAGTCCGTGCGAAACTAAAATATCTTAATTAGTAGCTATGCTAATTTTAGCTCTGTAGATACCTTGCAACAAACATCCATCCATACAAATATTCGCATTTATAATATTAGTAAGGTAATGCTCTAAGTTAATGGAGTGACTACATTTTTAACTTCAAATCTCAAAACTATGATATCCGAGTTTATAACACAAGCTAAGAGTGCTCTTGAAACTTGTGAAATTTTGTTTTACTTACCTTCAATTTGACAAGTGAAGACACTCGCTGTCTCCGTTCCTTCCGTACATTCCTTATGAACGTTGTCATGCAAATAAAATCTTCTAAATCATAGGAGAAATATATATCTAAAAGACTTTCTCCGTGTAGATTAATTCAGAGGAAATATACTTGGAGATTGTTTACACATGTTTTCGCGATGAAATAAGCTACACGTCGGCAAATGTGTTCCGTTTACGATTACTTTTCTCTGTCAATATGAGAGAAAATATTAACGCAATTTGTTGGCACACGGAATATTGAGAGTGATGTAAAATATAGCTAAATACATATACGTTGCTCGTTGAGTTTCTATTTAGCAATGAGGCAAATACGATGTATATAAAAATACAGACGACTTGAGAACCTCCTCCTTTTTGAATTCGGTTTAAAAATAAAAAAAGTGAGATTTCGGCCAACAAATAAATGCAACACTAAAGTTCATATTTATAAGAAAGAACGTAATTGGCAATTTTTTTGTATTTAGTTTCCATGGTGTTCTAGAAATTTCTAAACTGGTGATATCCTTAAAGAACCCATTCGAAGCTTTGTGTTCTTGATTATAATATTGAAAAACATTGAAATGTTAGGTAAACATTACAGAACACATTGCTTTAAACTTCACTATTCAATTTTGTATTCAAAGTGAATTAACAATTCGCAATAATAAAACAAAACTGTAAATGTAACTGATTATTGGAAAACATATTTAAATCCATTGAAAATAAGTTTAAAATCGTTTACCTAATACTGTGATACCGAAATTTCAATGCAGTCTATGAATATCGTTGTTTTTTCGCGTCTGTCGACCGACTGTTCGGCGCGACGTCGGAACGCCTCTCGCAAAATGTATAATTACGAGTTTTGAGTGCCACTTACTGACAATCGACATAAAATCACTTAATTTATTTACATTTCCAAGTTACTCGCAATTAAAATTACTATCCAAGACCCTTCACTTCATTTGAAAAAATTACGTTCATTCATCGAAGCTTTCGGAGTTATTTTATTTGTTCACTAGATGTCGCCAGCGACTACGTTGGCGCGGAATTAAAAACAACTTAATAAGTAGCTAATATGTTCTTCTAGACTATGCTCTACATCAGTGTCAAACATCAGCGAGATGCATGCACGCGTACTGAAGATACCCTGTAACAAACATCCGTCGAAACATTCGCATTTATAATATTATTATAATAAGATGTTTTCTTGATTTAATGCCACTTAGTGCTAGACAGCAGTCATTTGATATTAACAATATCGTCACAAGAAATAGTATAGCAACTTTAAATCATCAAACACTTACACTTACGAATCAGTGGAGATTTTATTAAATATATGAATCTACTCGTACTCTACAAGATCGGTAGGCTATTCTATTCGTGACGTCATCGTCGTGACAACATGGCGTTGGTTTATGCTCTTTTTGAAACCCATTATAACTTGCATTGCACTTCTTAAATAACTTTTAAATTTCTTCCATATAACTTTGAAACATTCTCTTCCATATTCCCGACCAATATTTGTTACATTTACATTGTAAATAATTTTCCAGTAAATGCCACATTCGTAAATGAAGTAAATATTTCATTCAAAGTTCTTCAACCGCACACGTTACTATTTCGGCCGCACCTCTGAAATTTTCATAATTAAGGCACAAAGTACACAAAGGGCGAAGTAACAACGTGTTTGGGCGTGCATTAATATAAAAGCGCTAATTAGGAACCCAACTTAGCGATTCTTTCAGTACTTCGCAACTAATTAAGTTACAATTTAAGTTGCGTATGACTTAAAATAGACACAATTAACCCCTACACCTTGAATACATTGGTAATCCTCAGTAATCTTTTTCTCTGTGACATCTGGGATTAGTCAAAGTGACACTTGACCTGTCAATCAACGACGCAACAGAACCAAAGTAAAGTGGAACCGATTTGGATTTAGAGACTTTGGTATGCGGATCGGAGCATCTGTTAACTTCTAACCTAGAGAAATGTAAAGCTTTAGACGTTCCCTTAACAATGTTCTATTCCTGTTTAAAGCAAATAAGGTTAACGATAATTTAAACAATATTCTGATAACCTCTGTCTGACATTTAAAGAAAAATTAACAAAGATTTTTAATATCTAAATGTACAAGGCGATAACAAGGTTAAACTACAAACATGTGTCATGAAAATATTACATTGGTTTTGGATAAACGTGTTTTACTATTACAATACAGTTTGACCTATTAATCTAATTGATAAATTACCAAGTATAATATAGTTCTAAATCGGTTGGACTAAGTTTGATTCTAGCTTAGAATTCCAAAGCTAAGACGCACGTGTTCGCTCCAATTGGCAGACTTACTGGTGTAGACGCTAGACTCAGCGGGAGACCAATACCTAAGTGTGCCGATTTATGCTGCAACTGATTCCAACAAAACTATCAGTTATCAATATAAATGGTTTATATTCATTATCTTTGATCCTTGCTTTTATTTTGGAATTTACATTTCAATATATTTCGGCGTATTTATCATGGTTCCTCGTGGCATTCTAAGCCAAGTAGGTAGAACTGAATCATTAGATGTTATTCTTAAGTGACATTTTAATTTTTTTTATATCATAAGGTGGCAAACG